>NW_024037052.1:11295063-11458314 GCF_015706575.1 Patiria miniata | reverse complement strand
AAAACATGGTACTTCAGCGTTCTGACAAGTTTCCGTAAGCAAAGGATAATTAATTCCGAATAACATTAATGACGCCAGAAAAAGGCATCTCGATAATTGCATCTTCACGAAGAAGTGCAAACACGCCTGCCTCTTAAAAATGTACATAAGTATTGCACGGAAAGGCGTAAAATTAGGTCAACTGAGATTTTTGTTTCAACTAGGTGACGGGCATCTTTACTAATTTATTTTGGCTAATAAACCACTGTGTCAATTAAAATTACTGGATTTCAATCAAAGTTGACCTATCAAAGAATATGTCAAGGTTTCCTTATTGATAAAGTTGTTGCGAAGTAGTAGTTTTTGCAGTTTTGAAAACGGAGATACTTTTGCAAGTAATGTTACGTAAAATGTTACATATCTGTAAAACTAAGTACAGTGATTATGTTTAGAATATTATTGAAATGAAGAAGACTCCGTATTGTTCAAAAACTGTGCAAATGCATTCTCGTTTTTTATTCAACGTTCAGCCAATTTTGCAATGTACATTTTTTGACTTGCTTGCTTGTTGGGTTCGATGTGTATATAATGTGTATATATGTGAGTTCCACTAATCAAATGACAAGGATATGTATGTCGATTATATACAAAACAAATATTGAGTGGCTTCAAATTGTGAAATGGGAGGAATATTATAGCTCGGAACACTCTGGACTTTTCCATTTCACTCGATTTCATCTTATGATAATGTTCCTCCCATTTCACTCTGAGCCACTTAATATTTGTATAATAAGACTGTACATGTACATTTTGAACAGTTGCAACTTATGAGCTATGTACCTACCTTGCATTCAAGGGTGTAGAAAATGGAGATCAAACCTGAAGAGCCTGTTGCTTTTGTTCATCTGGACATTTCTTTCAATGTTATTATTATTTAAATTGAGCAAAGAAATGTTGACCTAATCAGGATCATTGTTATTTTTCTTATTCAGCGTGGATGCTACAAAATCAAGAGGGCTTGGGAGAATGGTAAATGATGGGTGTGGGAGAGAAATTAACTGCAAAGCCCAGTTAGTTGATGACCATCTGTGCTTATTTGCCACAGAAGATCTTCCCATTGGCGCAGAGCTGCGATATGATTACGGGATCCCCAATCTACCATGGAGAAAGGTTTGAAGTTATTTGGTTTATTTGTTGTACGTATTTCCAATACAACGTAGGTTTGTTTGCAATTCTTTGGCCTGTTCAAATATCAGATGAATTGAATTAGGCATGGAGTTGGCTTCAACAGCATATCAACGTTTGAAGCAAAACCCCATCTCCTCATAAAGACAAAGTTACCCTGTTGCCAAAAACGGTAATGGTATTATAATGTTACCAAATGTACATGTGTAGGTGTTTACACTATGAACATTCCCACCCCTTAAATTCACATTAAAAGACCACTTTGACATGAAGTTAATCCCTTGGGCTTTTTTATAGGAATATTCCTGTGAGGAGTTTTTCACGTTTATTTTAATACCTTGTATCTGTATTCGCTAATCCCTTCTATTGAGCCCTGCTAGTATGCCAGCAATGCAGTCTATTCACCCTGCACCAGGTAGCGGACAAAGCAATGTATCCTCTTAAATCATTTCAGCTTCAATCCTCACAAATCCTCCAAAACGCCTGGAGGATTGAGGAAGGTTAGGGTTAATAGACAACATAACATTTTGATTCTTTCAGTTTATTGTATACATGTATTGTAACACATGTCCACTACAAAATAAAACACTGTTAAAATCTGTGACTAATTTTTCGTAGTGGAGCACCACACAATCTCTTGATTGCTCATGTATGTATTTTATCTACAGAAAACTGTGAGTACCAAGTCCAAAGATTTAGAGGACCCCTTTCCTCAACTCACATTTTGTGGGTTGATAAAGGTATGTTTTATTGTGAATAAAGTAAACTGAGTAAAGTTTAGGTTGAAAATTAGTTTTTAAAAGTTTGTGGCTCTGAAATCATCTGTCTCACAGCACTTTTTGTAGTTTTTTAAGAAGCCTGGTTTGATTTTTCTATTTACATGGGCTACTGCATCTTTGATATCTGTGAAAAATTAGCCTATTATTTGTTCAGCTTTTTATATCGTTTAAGAACTTCAGTGAAGGGCATAACTGTCATTATACCTTTCAACTTACATTTGTTTTGCATCAGTATTGCTGGGGCCTGTAGACCGTGTCTTTCGGTCAGATGCCTGTCACTTAAGATCTGCACATTAGGAAGTGATTCTTCTTTATTCCTTGTGAAATGACTTACATAAATAAGCTGGCAAACTTTGTCTAATGTCTTTGTACTTTTCTTTTAGGATCATGAGGATGTGATGTCAGGTACCTCAATAGCAACAGGTAATTGTGTGATGATGATGATGGTTTTCACATTCATGTTATTCCAAAGAAAATATGGTTCTGTTTGTTAGGAAAAAAACTTGCAAAGAAACTTTGTATTGTTTAGGAATTAACATTAAATGTACTGGGGGTATTAGACATTATTTAGGGAACAATATTTAGTGGTTACTTTGTTTTTCTTCTAAAAGTGGTGTTTTTTGTTGTGATATGATTTTCTCAAATGCCATATTAAAATAAAATAAACAGGCATTTATGGCAGCTGTGTTCTATTTTTAGAATGCATGAATATTTCAAAGAACAAAAGACAACAAATATTGATTGCTGCCTTAATCCCTTGAATATTCCCTCAGTAGTCTTTACAGTCCTTGAATACAGTCTTGTGAGTCAAAAAAAGCGGAACCCGAACCCAGAAAATATATTTTGTATTTAAAAAGAATATGTAGCACCAAAAATAATAAGGACTGGGAAGCCAAATCCAGAAGCTAATTTTAGATGGAAAAAATAATTGAAATTGCTCAATCCGTTCAAAGAATATCACGATTTAAATGCAATGACCCTTTAATGTTTAGAATTGTGACAACGATTCTTGAAATCGCATTTTTTGGACGAGATAGGATTTAGGGTCATTTTGTTTAAATGGTGTTATTCCTTAAACGGATTGACAAATTTCAGTAATTTTTTCATCTAAAAGTAGCTTATGAAATTGGCTTTCCAGTCATTATTAATTGGGTGCTACATATTTTTTTGAATATGAAATATCATTTTGGGGTTTGTGTTCCGCTTTTTTTGACTCACCCCGTAGATGTAAAACAAAATGAACCTTGGTACATAGTGTTGGATGTGATTCTTTAAAGGAATGTGTTTTATATTGTCCTTGTGCAAAAGCAGACCTCCAAGTTCAGTACGTTATAGTTGACAGATAATGGGTCAATAGTTGACAGGCCACGGGCCAATGACAGCCAAAACTCTCTGAGAGTTGTAGCATTTTTTTGTTTGCTTTATGCATGTTGAGGACAGCTACTTACTGTAAGTGATGAAAAAAAATCATGCAGTTAGAAAGCATCTTGGAAAATAATAGTGCAGCATTTTATAAATCCTGATTCTCATTTCTGTGTTATTTTTGTACCGTAATCAATTCCAGCTGAAATGATAGGTGAAGAAACTGTACAGTAAGTGAATTTAATATTCACCATGATGCCATATCCTGCACTGCATGTAGACTCAGTTTGTGCTCTTCAGAGTTTGCACTCTCCATAGTTTGCACTCTTCTCTTTAAGATTGCTGTCTCTCTTACATTCCACCAAATGTAGCATCAACATGTATCATATATCCACTCTTACACTGAAACATTTGACACTTAACTTGTCCATCTTGTTAGTGTCGGTTTTGTCCTTATTCGTCTAATAATTTGTGACCTGCTGCAGCAAAATCAGGAATGCCATCATTACAATTGCGTTAACTGGTTTTGGTATCAATAGAAAACTGAATAATCACTTCTATTTAGGGTTTAGATTTTAAAAAAGTCCTCTCAATCATTCCTCATGTTGCTATGGAAGTCCCGCTTTGAGCGAGCTCAAATGAGGGAAATTCACCCTCTTGTTGCAATCGTGTCCTGAATCTGTTTTCATAGCCTGCTTCCCACTTGCATTCATCTTGCATGCATTTGATACCCTTTCACTTGTAGTGCCCTTTCTTTCACTCCACATTGTAACTGTGTATCTGTTTAGAAACCATATTTAGAAATTAGAATTTAAAGAGCTAACTGATCCCACAATCTAATTTCTTGTTTTATAGTGTCATCTTTGACAACACTTACCAAATTTATTTCTCCAACAGCTCCTGGTCTACCAGTGCCAAATCTGAAGGAACAGGTTAGTGCTTGTAACGTTGTTAACTGCATAATACAGTCAGGTCTGATTGAAAAGAGTTGTGCTGTAAATGCATTTGCTAGTTACAGCTTATGGTTGCACAATGAAGGAAAACACTAAATGCATGCTTCTGCAATCTGATAATTCGGTTAAGGGAAGTGCTTTTTCAGATATGTTGCATTAAGATTAATGGAAACTTATCACTGGATCTTCAAAGTGTACCAAGTCCCTAGCTCAGAAATGAGATAAAACAGAATAACAAACAGTTAACTCTCACCCTAATTGTTTGTCATGTAACGTTATCTTTGACATACATAATAGGTTTCCGTCACTACCCGGTCGAACTCTAATTCCTAGGTTTTTTTCAGTATGGCTAACAGACACAATAGTGACTAGATCTTGTTTCTTTATATGTGTATATGCACTACTTACAGATGGTTATAAAGTATTTGAAGAGGAGGTACTCTTTAAGTGTCGAGGTTAATTTTGCCAGACTGCTTAAAATGGCTAGGTAGTTTTGCTGTCTTTTTTTTATCAGACAGGGTGCGTCAAATATGCTGAACCCAAACCCCCAAAAATATATTTCACTTTAAAAAAAAATATGTAGCACCAAAATTAATAATGACTGGAAAGCCAATTTCATAAGCTACTTTTTAGATGAAAAAAATTACTGAAATTGCTCAATCCGTTCAAAGAATAGCACCATTTAAATGCAATGACCCTAAAACTTGTTTCGTCCAGAAAAGCAGTTTATTGTGTATTCTGTCTGTTTGGAACAACAAGGAAAATACACAGAATACTTGTTTCAAAACTGTCAACAACTGTAGTACACAATATCCTCTATTAACAACCCTGTTAAGGCAAACAATATGATTTATAAAATCCACTTTTTTTAAAAGACGGGCCTTTAAAAGGACTTGTTTGATTTTTTTAACTTTTCAACTGAGGTTTAATCACTGGTGATGTTTGAAGACAATTGTGACCATGAAATCGCATTTTTGGACGAAAGAGGTTTTAGGGTCAATGTGTTTAAATGGTGATATTGTTTGATCGGATTAAGGAATTACATTTTTTTTTCATGTAAAAGAAACTTATGAAATTGGCTTTCCAGTCATTATTAGGTTTGGTGTTACATATTTTTTTAATTTGAAATATAGTTTTTGGGTTTGGGTTGTGCTTTTTTTGACTCACGCTGTACTAACAGTATTATTCAAGACCAATACTAATAATACAATTTAAAGGATTATTGCACAATATTCATCAATGTCATTTTACTGACGTCATGATCTCCATTTCCCTTGTCACCAGGTTTCTACACTAAGACAAAACAATGACACTGATGATAAGCCTGTATCGAAAGATGACAGTAACGATATTGCAAGTGAAATCATTGAAGGAACATAAAGATTTATTGTCCCATTTCTTCCCCACATACAAAATGTATGCAATTGAGCTCTTTCTATTATTTTTAACTTGATCATCTAAGAAAAAATGGAATTATATGTAACACAAGCAGGATCAACTTCACGGTGAAGGCCCTATGGCTAAGCGCTCCAAACTGTTATTGGCATATGTCATACTACATGGGTCCACATAGTGATGGTCCTGTAACTGGTCACACACTATCTGTTATTGGCATATGTCTTACTACATGGGTCCACACAGTGATGGTCTTGTAACTGGTCACACACTATCTGTTATTGGCATATGTCATACTACATGGGTCCACACAGTGATGGTCCTGTAACTGGTTACACACCTGTCTGTTATTGGCTTATGTCTTACTATATAGATCCACACAGTGATGGTCTTGTAACTGGTCACACACTATCTGTTATTGGCATATGTCTTACTACATGGGTCCACACAGTGATGGTCTTGTAACTGGTCACACACTATCTGTTATTGGCATATGTCTTACTACATGGGTCCACACAGTGATGGTCCTGTAACTGGTCACACACTATCTGTTATTGGCATATGTCTTACTACATGGGTCCACACAGTGATGGTCCTGTGACTGGTCACACACTATCTGTTATTGGCATATGTCTTACTACATGGGTCCACACAGTGATGGTCCTGTAACTGGTCACACACTATCTGTTATTGGCATATGTCATACTACATGGATCCACACAGTGATGGTCTTGTAACTGGTCACACACCTGTCTGTTATTGGCTTATGTCTTACTACATGGATCCACACAGTGATGGTCCTGTAACTGGTCACACAACTGTCTGTTATTGGCATTTGTCTTACAACATGGGTCCACACAGTGATGGTCCTGTGACTGATCACACACCTGTCTGTTATTGGCATATGTCTTACAACATGGGTCCACACAGTGATGGTCCTGTGACTGATCACACACCTGTCTGTTATTGGAATATGTCTTACTACATGGGTCCACACAGTGATGGTCCTGTGACTGGTCACACACCTGTCTGTTATTGGCATATGTCTTACAACATGGGTCCACACAGTGATGGTCCTGTGACTGATCACACACCTGTCTGTTATTGGCATATGTCTTACTACATGGGTCCACACAGTGATGGTCCTGTAACTGGTCACACACCTGTCTGTTATTGGCATATGTCTTACAACATGGGTCCACACAGTGATGGTCCTGTGACTGATCACACACCTGTCTGTTATTGGAATATGTCTTACTACATGGGTCCACACAGTGATGGTCCTGTGACTGGTCACACACCTGTCTGTTATTGGCATATGTCTTACTACATGGGTCCACACAGTGATGGTCCTGTAACTGGTCACACTCCTGTCTGTTATTGGCATTTGTCTTACTACATGGGTCTCCACAGTCATGGTCCTGTGACTGGTCACACACCTGTCTGTTATTGGCATATGTCTTACTACATGGGTCCACACAGTGATGGTCCTGTGACTGGTCACACACCTGTCTGTTATTGGCATATGTCTTACTACATGGGTCCACACAGTGATGGTCCTGTGACTGATCACACACCTGTCTGTTATTGGCATATGTCTTACTACATGGGTCCACTCAGTGATGGTCCTGTGACTGGTCACACACCTGTCTGTTATTGGCATATGTGTCTTACTACATGGGTCCACACAGTGATGGTCCTGTAACTGGTCACACTCCTGTCTGTTATTGGCATTTGTCTTACTACATGGGTCCACACAGTCATGGTCCTGTGACTGGTCACACACCTGTCTGTTATTGGCATATGTCTTACTACATGGGTCCACACAGTGATGGTCCTGTGACTGGTCACACACCTGTCTGTTATTGGCATATGTCTTACTACATGGGTCCACACAGTGATGGTCCTGTGACTGGTCACACACCTGTCTGTTATTGGCATATGTCTTACTACATGGGTCCACACAATGATGGTCCTGTAACTGGTCACACACCTGTCTGTTATTGGCATATGTCTTACTACATGGGTCCACACAGTGATGGTCCTGTAACTGCGGTCGATTTCACGAAACTGTTCTTAACTTACGATGCATCGCAGGGTTTACGAGCCATCGCAGCTCTACGAAGCATCGTAGCTACGACGAACTGCTTTTGCAATTTCACGAAACACATCGTAAGAACGATCCATCGCAAGCAATGTTTTATATAAAATAGAGTTTGTGAACGAGGATGACCTTAATGCATACGACTCTTTTATGTGAAAAACAGTCTACAACAATGCAACAGCCGTCTGTAGCGCGCGAAACCAAGAGACGCGCACGCAGTTGCGCTGAAGATGGCCGACGATGTCGTCTGCTAAATATACGAAGACCGTCCACGTTGCTAAGGAATTTTGGTAAGTTCATTTGATTAATTAAAGTAGGCCTACTGAGTGATATTTACAGCGATAAACTTTGTTGTCCTAGTCAAAGAGTATCCAGTGTAAAGACTGCACTGCATCCATCCAAACTTCTGTCAGTCGGTTGTCTGCACGCTTTCGGCTTAAATTCACATTCAGTACGTATTCTGGTTGGGGTTAAATTTGAAGTTAAATGAGAAGATTTTAACTTATTTTATTATTAGCGATAGTTAAAGCGATTTAGGCTAAAGCCCCAGTTCTTTTCACCAAATCAAAACGAACTTACGAAGGACATACTTCACAGAACCACCACTTTTCTCTTACTAGTACTACATGTAATAAAGTAGTCACAGCACAGGCAGAATTTCGACCATATTATTATTAATTATTGAGTCAAGACTCAAAGTCAAAACTTAGTTTGACTGAGTGATAAAAAACCTGATATTTTCCCAGGTTACATTAGGCTTCAGCCCTATGCTGGCTAATGTAAATAGGCCTCTAACTACTCCCAGCCATCGTCACCAGGGCTTCATTCTGAAAACAAGAAACTTGTATTAAATTTAAAAAAAAAACATGTCCATAAAATTGGAGGGGGGGGGGGTTTACAATATTCACCTCAGAATTATGATTAAAATATTTAAAAATAAATAGAGTCCACAAACACAAGGGCCAAGTAGTTTACATAAAAATTGAAATGTAAAACAAAACAAAAATCAAAACATGAAAAATGGAATAATATAAATCTGTTAATGTTTAAACAAAATTGTGTTTGCAGTGGTTGGGGCGTGTGCAACCGTCTGTCAGCATTTGGATTGTTGTCATTCACAAACTTACATTAAATAGGCCTAGTCATGTCCAAGACTAAAGTTCCTCCTGAGCGAGCCGCGAACTGGTCTCATGAGGAGGTCAAAATTCTGGCCGAGTTCATTAAGAGCCATACAGCCAAATTGTTTGGCACACGCTGCAAGGCTACAGCTGAGGTAGATAAAGTGAAGAAAGATCATTGGAAGATGGGGCAGATGAGCTGAATGAGTGTGGGGCCAACTAAGGGACTGGACCAAAGTACGTAAAAAATGGCAAGATATCTCAAGCCAGGCGAGGAGCTACCATCGGGAGATCAACAAAACAGGTAATGAAATTCATTCAACTAACTTTTGATTCAATATTAGGTTTTGCCCTTCACTCTGATGCTAACAAACATTTTCAACATTTTCAACAATAACAAAACTCGAGTTTTTTCAACTCTGTTCAAGTATATTGCATGAATGCATTTAACAAGATTACAAGATTATTGGAAGTCTTCAATTCGAATAACAATAACAATGCTGTCTCGCTTATTTTCAGGAGGGGGTCCTAAACCACCAGTAAACTCGACATACGAGCTTGTCCTCGATGCCCTGCTACCGATGGCATCGTGGAAAAATACGAAGGCGAAACAATGCCAGACTTGGAATTTCTGCTAGGCAGTGTTGAAAAGGTAGGATATTTAAAGCCTTTGAAAACAACTGAGAAAACACTTCAGACGAAAACCTGATTCAAAATACTAATATTCTTTTCTTACATATTTTGAGTATTTATTTCCACTCAATTCATGAACTTCGGTGTTTATTGGATAGTTATATTGAATTGTTCTCTTCATGACATGCAAGTCTGAGACACAGCTGATTTCAAGAATAGTGTTATTCTTTGTTTAAGTCAATAAGACATGTTGACGATTTTTGAACTAAATGATTTAAAGACTATTTGAAATACATGTGTCTATCAAATTCATTGTTAGGAAGGGGAAATGCGATTTGTAAAAACAAACAAATGACGATGATATAATTGTACTCATTTGCTACAGCTATCACATGCAGTGACACCATCGACACTGATGTAGATATGGAGGAGGTGGAGCCCGTACAGGTAGAGCCAGAGGAGGTTGAGAAGGAAATAGAGAGAGAAAAGGGCGAGTGCAGCACTGCAAGTTCAAGACCACCAGTACAAAGGAAGAAGATAGCAAGAGATCAGAGCATACTCCAAATCGAGAGGGAAAGGTTGCAGATCGACAAAGAAAAATTGAAAATAGCTCGGCAACAACTGGAAGCTTCACAAGCCATGACGGAAGCCTTGAAGGAAATTAGCCATTCCTTTCAAATACTAGTGGCATTTACACTGGAGAAGCACGGTGCAGTAATCGTATCTGAGTCCTAAAATTGTTGGTTTTTTTCCATCTAATAAGGATAAACTTGAGGTAACAACATTCGGCAAAATATATGTAATTAGTGATGGCTCTGAGAAGAGCATGTTTGTACTCGATGTATAGTCATGTATAGTCTGGTTGCAATATCGGGTACAAATGGGCTCATGTCAGAGCTCCACTACTCCTACAAATTTATGCCGAATGGTTCTACAAAAAAGTTTGTTCTCATTAGCTATTTCCACTGTGCCTAATTTTAAGTTCAACATTTTACTTATTTGCAAGTTGTTTAAAAGTATTAAATCATTATGAATTTCTCTTTGTTTCTTTCTTTAAACCTTTAAACAGACATGTAAATACAATGTAGAACTATTTTAAAGCATATCTTTTAAAGCATTCCTGAAGAAAATATCACATCGATTGGCATAGAGGAAAGTTCATAATTGTATTTTGTTTAAAAAAAATCAAGATACAACACAACTGATAATTTTATGTGTCGAAAAAAAAGTGAAAGTTTGCATATTTTTTAAATTCCTCAAATGACCTCTAGATCACTTATGACCTCCATTTTCTAAAGAGGTGTCATACACCCCTACCCAAGGATCACTCCATCCAAGTAACATTAAAATATATCATATTATGTAGACAAAGAAACAGTAGGGTATTTAAACAATTACCTCTGATGATCCCTACATGACCTTTGACCTCAACAATCCAAAGAATTGTGTCTTTCTACCCAACTTGGGTCACTGCATCTAAGTTTCACCAAAATCCACGAAAGCATGTAAAGGTTATCTACAGTCAAATCTCGTTAGTACAAACTCTGTTAATACAAAATTCTGGTTATAACAAACATAAAGCCTTAGTCCCGACTGTACATTTATGTGCACAATGAATGGGACTGATGTTCCTCTTTCAAATTTGGCTAGGTCCAATGGAGTTTGTATTAACGAGACTCGACTGTATATATTTTTTTAACTCAACCTTAACTTTAACATGCATATAAAAAAATATTGCAAATTCTAAGTTACTCACACTGTTCCAGGGGATATCACCGATTCTGGGCCTTTTTTGTTTGTTTGGAAAATTAGTTATCAAAGACAACAAAAAAACCCGAAGTGCAAGAAACCTGCTTCATCTCATGCACACTAGATAATATTTTTTCATGATATATTATTCAAGAGGATGCTTAAAATCTTAGTTTGAAGAGAGTAAAAAGTGTGAATAAAGAGTACTCCTGCGTTTTTATTTATATTTTACATTTGGAAGAGAGCAATACATTATTGAACTGTATGTTTTTATTCAAAGAAGCACAATAAATAGTTACTGTGAACTAATTTCCAATTGTTTGTTAAATAGTTGTGTGTCTTTACATGTCACCAAAACTGGAGGGGGGGGGGGGGTTAACGATAACCTGTTCTTTTTGCCCATGCTGATTTTCTTGCTCTTACTTGCCCATCCTATTTGCATCCAATAAAAACAGATTACAGAAAATGAAGAAGAAACTGCTGCAAACTGCTCACTGACTAGATTGACCTGAAATATACATAAATAAAAAAAAAGAGTTGGCTGATATGATAATGGGAGATTTTGAGACGTTGGTGGCAGCAAACACACCGGTCCTTCTCAATTGTTTACATCATGTTTAAGCTAAAGCGCGTGCTCAATATGACGCAAACAATGAAAAAAGGACCTGTGTGTTTGCTGCCACCATTGTCTCAAAAGTCTCCCACTCATCCTCAACAAGGACAATTTCAGAGGCAAGAAATCACATAATGCAAAATCCTTTGCCTCTGAAAAAGTCCTTGCTCAGGATGAAATATGAGGCCACTCTAATTTTTATAACATTTCAACATCTGTTGAATTAACTATGAAACTTTACAATACATCAATTTAGTTAAAATACTGACGAATAATACGCTCCCTATGTGCTTGACCATCATGGAGTACTCCAACATATGGCAGAGCCCCAACCTCCTCAACTTCTACTTCCTCCTCAAAATCAGGCTCACCCATGATCTTGGCTAGATTGTGCAGAACGCAGCAAGCCTTGATGATTTGACATGTTCTACTGGGTGATACCCTGAGACCAAGTGCCAGGCATGGAAATTTCCGCTTTAGCTGACCGAACGTTTGCTCCACCTTGACCCTTGTTCTTCTGTGACACCTTTAATTGGGAAAAATAAACAAATATGGCATGAGTCAAAGTCAATATAACAAGTATGAATTACACCTTTTATACAATATTCAACCTTTAAATTACTCAGTGGCCCAGCCAGAGGGGTGAGGGAGTCTCATTCTCAGAACTCTGCCCCCCCCCCCCCCCCCCCAATGAGAGTGAAAAAATGCACACAAATATACATGTACATGTATAGTTCAGCACATCAAAAGCTCCCGCCCCTATTTAAAAAAACTGTGGACAAATAGTGTGAATCACATTACCTGTTATAATTTCTTTCAGCGTCTGTTATGGGGTTCTCAATTGGTGTCATCAGCCACGGTCTGAGGGCATATGCTGAATCACCTATGAGCATACCTTGCAGCCTGAAAATGAAGATTCGGTTAACAATTTTATGTTGTTCACGTCAAACATGATTTCAATTAGATTCTATTAATAAATACCTTGGAGAGTTGATGGTTTCTGATTGGTCGAGACTCGATCACGTGGCCGGGCATTAACGGTGATAATGGACCGGCTTCAAAGATCAAGCGAATAAATGGCCCCTGAACCAGCATTGATCCAGCCCCGTTCAGCCCCATGCAAGCCAATGATTGGTCAAAATATAGTAACAGTCCTGCAGTAGCTTGTAACAATAGAGCACTGCACATGCGCTCAACCCCCATCGCGTGAGACTGACGCGCGCGTACGCAACACAGTTGCTAGGGATGCGTGCGTGTGCGCGCGTAAGGAAGTTTTGAAACGACATCGTACAGCAGTGCAGTATATACTGAGGATGTTTACGACGAAAACGTAGATCTACGATTTATTTTCTTTGAACACTTCACCCACCGACATATTTACCTTTCCTAAACCAAGCATCTTTGTAACTCCGGACACAAGGAATGTGTAAACGAGATTTCAGCTTCCTCCATCAGGTAAAGATATGAAAACATTGTTGTAATTTGTTTCACTACGGCAGCAGTTTCTGTTGAGTTTACGTCATTATACCTGTTAAGCTAAAATATGGCCCATGAACATGAACACAAAAAGTCTGGAAATATCGCCGAAGGAAAGTCACAAAATTGGAGCATTTTAACTGTTTATTTCGTTAAAAAGGTATTTATTAATGGGAATAACAGTGTGAGGATCCGGTCTTCACTGCGTGATAATGACCGGGTGTGGGGGTGACTGCTGTTAATGGATAAGAACAGTCCTGCTTTAAGTTCTAAGACCAAAGACAAGTTCTTTTAGAACTTAAAGCGGGACTGTTCTTATCAGAACTAAAACTACTTAGGACTACTGAATACTGTTCACGCAAGCTATCACATTGTGTAATTCTGCGTACACATCTTGTCTGGCTTTAAAATCAAGAAGTGAACTAAATATCTTGCAACAGCAAAGAAGAAGCCATCTTTTGTTAGTGTTTGTGCTCATGCTTGTGCGATTCAATCAAATTTGATTGGCTAAATGTTCCATTTTTTTCCCAATTATCAGATAATTGACTGACCTGCCATCACTAAACATGTCACCAATGACACTGCCGTGGATAATGGCACTGTCGTGTGTACTGCCTGGCCACCTGGCGACAACATTTGTGATCAGGTAGTTAGCATCACAGATGACTTGAATGTTGATGCTGTGCCAGCCTTTCCGGTTAACATATAGGTGCTCGTCATCCATTAGAGGGGCACCATACAAACGGATGTGACTCCCATCAACAGCTCCAACAACTTCAGGAAAGCCGGCGATGGCAAAGAAGTCGCGTTGGGCTCTGTTCACATCATGTTGGCGCACAGGAAACTTGATGACTCTGTTGGCTTCTCTATTGATGGCTCTACAGACTCGATGGATTATCCTGCTCACTGATGGTGCACTCATGTCATGAAGGTCTCCGTGCATGGTGTAAAAGGAGCCAGTGGCAAAAAATCTAAGGGCCGTCAAAAGCTGCATCTGCGCTGAGATTGCATTGCTACGCTGTGACAATAGAAATTCAAATTTGCAAGTGAATATTTGATTATTATTACATTATCTAACACACACTTTAAGCGTGAAACGTTTTTAAATACATCTTTAAAAAGGCTTCAATTTAAAGTTCACACTTTGTGATCTTCAATAACGTGTGTCCTGGTTAAAAAGTGCTATTGTAACACAGTTTGCATTAACAGTGGTCATCCCGCCTCCCCAGTCATTATCACGCAGTGAAGACTGGGGCCTCACACTGTTATCCCCCAATTACAACTTTCTTTCATAAATCAAAACCCTGCCCTCTTTCCACAAATAGACCTGAGACCTAATGACATAATGACTTTGTTTACATATGGGTTTTCCTAATCCTATGAAAGCAAAGTCAGGACGCCAGACAAAGTAGGGACCATTTACCACGGGAAAGCCCACATATAAACAAAGTGTGACGTCATTAGGTCTCATGAGGCCTATAGTACTAACATAGGCCTAACTGATTTCTTAGCGATCTATATTTGAAACGATTCAAACATATAAAGTGACCTTTCCTGCTTGTATCATAGCCAAAATAACTAACCGTAAACTGCTTAGGAAATAATTTCTGCCACCCAAAAATGATGAAAATTACCGCAAAAAAAGTGTCATTAGAATTGAGAGAAGTCTGCTACAAAAGGAAATGTTTGAGTAATAAAAAGACACCCTTGAGTATTATTTGATTGAAAATAAACAGGGGCCCTCCATTAGTAGTTGCGATGAAACCAATAAATTAAAACCCTCCTTTCAATATCCCTTCCGCCATGTCTGCTCCAAAAACAACATGCCGTGCCAAGCCTAGCTTAGCCCCATACATATGGCAAATTTACTGGACTACCTCCGTAAATAAAGGCCACGCCTTCCAAGGGCGGATCCAGAACACAATTTTGGGGGGGGCCAAAAAAAAATTTGGTCCTCCCAAAAAGTGGGTCTAAAAAATTTTTGGATTCTAGATGCTCTGTGGTGCGATCTGAGGCAATTTCTGACCACTTTAACCAATTTTTTTGGAGGAAAAGATGGTGGTGAACTCATTGCCTGCCTTTATTGCGATGTCACATTAAAAAATAAAAAATTGGTTTCGTTTCTGGGGGGGCCATGGCCCCCTTTGGCCCCCCCCCCTGGATCCGCCCTTGACGCCTTCCACCATGAACAAAAACATGTCAAACTTTGTCAAATTTTGATTTTCACATTTAGGCTTAGTTTGTAGTTTATTTTTGCTTTAGAAACATACTCACCCTCTTTATATTATAATCAGAAAGTGCTGCCTTTTTCAGATATCTATTTTATGTGAAATTTCCAGATTTGTTTGCACACGTTTTCGTATCAAAATTTGAACATGAAATGTCACGAAAATTAGAGTTTAGACATCTGAAAAAGGCAGCACTTTCTGATTAGCCTATATCGAGGTAGTTGTGATAATCGTAACCCACCATCCTCCCGACGGTCGGGAGGATGGTGGGTTACGATTATCGCAACTAATGGATGGTGAGCATGGTGAGTATGCTTCTAAAGCAAAAATAAACTACCATGACTACAAACTAAGCCTAACTGTCATGACTGTGAAAATCAAAATTTGACAAAGTTCGACATGTTTTTGTACATGGTGGAAGTGTGGCCTTTATTTACGGAGGTAGTCCAGTAAATTAAATTGGCCACATTTATGGGGCTATAAAGCCAAGCCTATCATGCCGCGCCTATACGTTAGCACCAGCGCCTGTACTTCCCTAAAGCATTCCCCTCCTCCATGTCCTCACTCAAGTTTGAACGGCATGTACTCAAATTAATTTAGTTAAGAGGAACTTAGCTTTGATTCCGTCCAGTGTTTGTAGCATTGAGCAGCAAATACTGTATAAGTTGGATCAGTGTTTAAATGATAAAACCATGGAGCTAAAACTAAGTAGGTGACTAAACACGGCCGACTAAACATGCTAAAAATAAATGCGTCCGTACGGACGCTGCCATATTCTTCAGTAAACGAACGGTGGCGCTATACACTTTATCCACGTTAAACTTTTCCCTAGTCGTACGTTACTTAATTATAACATTTGCTATGTTTTGTTTTAAATTAGTATTCCTTATATAAGTTCATCATCATAATTGTATGTAGGCCTAGGCCTATAGTAATATACATGTATACGTTTCGTCGCATTAATTACCTTTGTATCGTGTTCTAGTTCAAGTTCAACCCTCTCTAATAACTCTGTAATTCCATTTCTGGTGAAACGATAGCGTCTATAAATTTCATCGTCTGTCAAAGAATCAAGCGGGCATCTACGCGGTCTACGCTCTCCAAACAATCTTTCTCGGCGTAATGCCCGGCCAGCTTCTCTGTCTAGCAGCAGCATAAACGCCATTTTTTCCCCTGCAACTTGAGTTACGACGACCCTTGAGGTCGTCGTAAGTTACGATGTATTAGATACTGTTGCCATGGGATTTACGAATCATTGAACGCATCGTAAGTTTCGTGAAATCGTTTTTAGGCCATTTTGTAAGTTGCGATGCATCTGCATCACAACTTATGTTTACGATGCATCGTAGCGTTTCGTGAAATCGACCGCTGGTCACACACCTGTCTGTTATTGGCATATGTCTTACTACATGGGTCCACACAGTGATGGTCTTGTAACTGGTCACACACCTGTCTGTTATTGGCATATGTCTTACTACATGGGTCCACACAAGGATGGTCTTTTAACTGGTCACACACCTGTCTGTTATTGGCATTTGTCTTACTACATGGATCCACACAGTGATGGTCTTGTAACTGGTCACACACCTGTCTGTTATTGGCTTATGTCTTACTACATGGATCCACACATTGATGGTCCTGTAACTGGTCACACACCTGTCTGTTATTGGCATATGTCTTACAACATGGGTCCACACCGTGATGGTCCTGTGACTGATCACACACCCGTCTATTTTTGGCATATGTCTTACTACATGGGTCCACACAGTGATGGTCCTGTGACTGGTCACACACCTGTCTGTTATTGGCATATGTCTTACTACATGGGTCCACACAGTGATGGTCCTGTGACTGGTCACACACCTGTCTGTTATTGGCATATGTCTTACTACATGGGTCCACACAGTGATGGTCCTGTGACTGATCACACACCTGTCTGTTATTGGCATATGTCTTACTACATGGGTCCACACAGTGATGGTCCTGTGACTGGTCACACACCTGTCTGTTATTGGCATTTGTCTTACCTAATGGGTCCACACAGTGATGGTCCTGTAACTGGTCACACACCTGTCTGTTATTGGCGTATGTCTTACTACATGGTTCCACACAGTGATGGTCCTGTAACTGGTCACACACCTGTCTGTTATTGGCATATGTCTTACAACATGGGTCCACACAGTGATGGTCTTGTAACTGGTCACACACCTGTCTGTTGTTGGCATTTGTCTTACTACATGGGTCCACACAGTGATGGTCCTGTGACTGATCACACACCCGTCTATTTTTGGCATATGTCTTACTACATGGGTCCACACAGTGATGGTCCTGTAACTGGTCACACACCTGTCTGTTATTGGCATATGTCTTACTACATGGTTCCACACAGTGATGGTCCTGTAACTGGTCACACACCTGTCTGTTATTGGCATTTGTCTTACTACATGGGTCCACACAGTGATGGTCCTGTGACTGAACACACACCCGTCTATTTTTGGCATATGTCTTACTACATGGGTCCACACAGTGATGGTCCTGTGACTGGTCACACTCCTGTCTGTTATTGGCATATGTCTTACTACATGGGTCCACACAGTGATGGTCCTGTGACTGGTCACACACCTGTCTGTTATTGGCATATGTCTTACTACATGGGTCCACACAGTGATGGTCCTGTGACTGGTCACACACCTGTCTGTTATTGGCATATGTCTTACTACATGGGTCCACACAGTGATGGTCCTGTAACTGGTCACACGCCTGTCTGTTATTGGCATATGTCTTACTACATGGGTCCACACAGTGATGGTCCTGTAACTGGTCACACACCTGTCTGTTATTGGCATATGTCTTACTACATGGGTCCACACAGTGATGGTCCTGTAACTGGTCACACACCTGTCTGTTATTGGCGTATGTCTTACTACATGGGTCCACACAGTGATGGTCCTGTAACTGGTCACACACCTGTCTGTTATTGGCGTATGTCTTACTACATGGGTCCACACAGTGATGGTCCTGTAACTGGTCACACACCTGTCTGTTATTGGCGTATGTCATACTACATGGGTCCACACAGTGATGGTCCTGTAACTGGTCACTAACCATTTGTTATTGACATACATGTCTCACTGTTACTAAAATAAACTACAACAACTCCGAAGACTTCATGCTTTTTTGTTGTTGGTTGTTTGTATAGATGAGCTCAACAAGGCACTGAAGGGCAGGCTAGAATATACGAGAAGCGGCAAGCATGCCTTTTTTGTGGCAGTATGGTTTCCAATGCAGCCAGTGAAATCATTGAAGGTACATGAAGATTTATTGTCCCATTTCTTCCCCACATACAAAATGTATGCAATTGAGCTCTTTCTATTATTTTTAACTTGATCATCTAAGAAAAATGGAATTATATGTAACACAAGCAGGATCAACTTCACGGTGAAGGCCCTATGGCTAAGCGCTCCAAACTGTTATTGGCATATGTCTTACTACATGGGTCCACACAGTGATGGTCCTGTAACTGGTCACACACTATCTGTTATTGGCATTTGTCTTACTACATGGGTCCACACAGTGATGGTCCTGTAACTGGTCACACACCTGTCTGTTATTGGCTTATGTCTTACTACATGGATGCACACAGTGATGGTCTTGTAACTGGTCACACACCTGTCTGTTATTGGCATATGTCTTACTACATGGGTCCACACAAGGATGGTCCTGTAACTGGTCACACACCTGTCTGTTATTGGCATTTGTCTTACTACATGGGTCCACACAGTAATAGTCCTGTAACTGGTCACACGTCTGTCTGTTATTGGCGTATGTCTTACTACATGGGTCCACACAGTGATGGTCCTGTAACTGGTCACACACCTGTCTGTTATTGGCATATGTCTAACAACATGGGTCCACATAGTGATGGTCCTGTGACTGATCACACACCTGTCTGTTTTTGGCATATGTCTTACTACATGGGTCCACACAGTGATGGTCCTGTGACTGGTCACACACCTGTCTGTTATTGGCATTTGTCTTACTACATGGGCCACACAGTGATGGTCCTGTAACTGGTCACACACCTGTCTGTTATTGGCATATGTCTTACTACATGGGTCCACACAGTGATGGTCCTGTGACTGGTCACACACCTGTCTGTTATTGGCATATGTCTTACTACATGGGTCCACACAGTGATGGTCCGGTAACTGGTCAAACACCTGTCTGTTATTGGCATATGTCTTACAAAATGGGTCCACACAGTGATGGTCCTGTGACTGATCACACACCTGTCTGTTATTGGCATATGTCTTACTACATGGTTCCACACAGTGATGGTCCTGTAACTGGTCACACACCTGTCTGTTATTGGCATATGTCTTACTACATGGGTCCACACAGTGATGGTCCTGTAACTGGTCACACACCTGTCTGTTATTGGCGTATGTCTTACTACATGGGTCCACACAGTGATGGTCCTGTAACTGGTCACACACCTGTCTGTTATTGGCGTATGTCTTACTACATGGGTCCACACAGTGATGGTCCTGTAACTGGTCACACACCTGTCTGTTATTGGCGTATGTCATACTACATGGGTCCACACAGTGATGGTCCTGTAACTGGTCACTAACCATTTGTTATTGACATACATGTCTCACTGTTACTAAAATAAACTACAACAACTCCGAAGACTTCATGCTTTTTTGTTGTTGGTTGTTTGTATAGATGAGCTCAACAAGGCACTGAAGGGCAGGCTAGAATATACGAGAAGCGGCAAGCATGCCTTTTTTGTGGCAGTATGGTTTCCAATGCAGCCAGTGAAATCATTGAAGGTACATGAAGATTTATTGTCCCATTTCTTCCCCACATACAAAATGTATGCAATTGAGCTCTTTCTATTATTTTTAACTTGATCATCTAAGAAAAATGGAATAATATGTAACACAAGCAGGATCAACTTCACGGTGAAGGCCCTATGGCTAAGCGCTCCAAACTGTTATTGGCATATGTCTTACTACATGGGTCCACACAGTGATGGTCCTGTAACTGGTCACACACTATCTGTTATTGGCATATGTCTTACTACATGGGTCCACACAGTGATGGTCCTGTAACTGGTCACACACCTGTCTGTTATTGGCTTATGTCTTACTACATGGATGCACACAGTGATGGTCTTGTAACTGGTCACACACCTGTCTGTTATTGGCATATGTCTTACTACATGGGTCCACACAAGGATGGTCCTGTAACTGGTCACACACCTGTCTGTTATTGGCATTTGTCTTACTACATGGGCCACACAGTGATGGTCCTGTAACTGGTCACACACCTGTCTGTTATTGGCATATGTCTTACTACATGGGTCCACACAGTGATGGTCCTGTGACTGGTCACACACCTGTCTGTTATTGGCATATGTCTTACTACATGGGTCCACACAGTGATGGTCCTGTAACTGGTCACACACCTGTCTGTTATTGGCATTTGTCTTACTACATGGGTCCACACAGTGATGGTCCTGTAACTGGTCACACACCTGTCTGTTATTGGCATATGTCTTACTACATGGGTCCACACAGTGATGGTCTTGTAACTGGTCACACACCTGTCTGTTATTGGCATATGTCTTACTACATGGGTCCACACAAGGATGGTCTTTTAACTGGTCACACACCTGTCTGTTATTGGCATTTGTCTTACTACATGGGTCCACACAGTGATGGTCCTGTAACTGGTCACACACCTGTCTGTTATTGGCATATGTCTTACTACATGGGTCCACACAGTGATGGTCCTGTAACTGGTCACACACCTGTCTGTTATTGGCATATGTCTTACAATTTGGGTCCACACAGTAATGGTCCTGTAACTGGTCACACACCTGTCTGTTATTGGCATATGTCTTACTACATGGTTCCACACAGTGATGGTCCTGTAACTGGTCACACACCTGTCTGTTATTGGCATATGTCTTACTACATGGGTCCACACAGTGATGGTCCTGTAACTGGTCACTAACCATTTGTTATTGACATACATGTCTCACTGTTACTACATTAAACTACAACTCCGAAGACTTCATGCTTTTTTGTTGTTGGTTGTTTGTATAGATGAGCTCAACAAGGCACCGAAGGGCAGGCTAGAATATACGAGAAGCGGCAAGCATGCCTTTTTTGTGGCAGTATGGTTTCCAAGGCAGCCAGTGAAATCATTGAAGGTACATGAAGATTTATTGTCCCATTTCTTCCCCACATACAAAATGTATGCAATTGAGCTCTTTCTATTTTTTTTAACTTGATCATCTTAGAAAAATGGAATTATATGTAACACAAGCAGGATCAACTTCACGGTGAAGGCCCTATGGCTAAGCGCTCCAAACTGTTATTGGCATATGTCTTACTACATGGGTCCACACAGTGATGGTCCTGTAACTGGTCACACACTATCTGTTATTGGCATATGTCTTACTACATGGGTCCACACAGTGATGGTCCTGTAACTGGTCACCCACCTGTCTGTTATTGGCTTATGTCTTACTACATGGATGCACACAGTGATGGTCTTGTAACTGGTCACACACCTGTCTGTTATTGGCATATGTCTTACTACATGGGTCCTCACAAGGATGGTCCTGTAACTGGTCACACACCTGTCTGTTATTGGCATATGTCTTACAACATGGGTCCACACAGTGATGGTCCTGTGACTGATCACACACCTGTCTGTTTTTGGCATATGTCTTACTACATGGGTCCACACAGTGATGGTCCTGTGACTGGTCACACACCTGTCTGTTATTGGCATTTGTCTTACTACATGGGCCACACAGTGATGGTCCTGTGACTGGTCACACACCTGTCTGTTATTGGCATATGTCTTACGACATGGGTCCACACAGTGATGGTCCTGTAACTGATCACACCTGTCTGTTATTGGCATATGTCTTACTACATGGGTCCACACAGTGATGGTCCTGTAACTGGTCACACACCTGTCTGTTATTGGCATTTGTCTTACTACATGGGTCCACACAGTGATGGTCCTGTTACTGGTCACACACCTGTCTGTTATTGGCATATGTCTTACTACTTGGGTCCACACAGTGATGGTCCTGTAACTGATCACACACCTGTCTGTTTTTGGCATAGTACTTACTACATGGGTCCACACAGTGATGGTCCTGTAATTGATCACACACCTGTCTGTTTTTGGCATATGTCTTACTACATGGGTCCACACAGTGATGGTCCTGTAACTGGTCACTAACCATTTTTTATTGACATACATGTCTCACTGTTACTACAATAAACTACAACAACTCAAAAGACTTCATGCTTTTTTGTTGTTGGTTGTTTGTATAGATGAGCTCAACAAGGCACCAAAGGGCAGGCTAGAATATACGAGAAGCGGCAAGCATGTCTTTTTTGTGGCAGTATGGTTTCCAAGGCAGCCAGGCACATGAAAGATGTGCACGCTGGTGAGTCTGAGGTGAAACATGCAAAGGCCAAGGAGCCCAAGTCAACTAACAGGCGACATACTGTTGAATTTGAGAGGCTCCGTTTGAAAGGGAATTTCTACCATAATATGGAGGTGCTGTCAACTGGTGTGGGTCAGATCATCGTTGCCAGAAATCCAATCCTCAGATTGCTCCAATCCTCAGAAAGCCCACAAAATAAGAAAAGAATTGTTCAAATCCCCCCCCTAAAAAAAAAAAAAGGACATAAAGTACCCAATTTTTTGGCCCCACCCAATTTCAAGTGGATTTGAATGCTCCGAAAGGCGTGTATTTGATTGCAGTGCAGAAACGTCTGTCTGTTTTGAATTTTAAACAGTGCGTCTGAAAATACGTAAGCCATGGACAGGAGAAGAGAAACAGGCGATCTACCAGCACCTCAGGGGACACATACGGAAAAATCAACTGCCAGGTAAAGCAGTCTGCGAAAGTGTGATAGCAGCACATCCCCGAACATCCCCGATTTTTTTAAATTTTTTTTTTTTTTTATACTTTCCAATGGCCTCCTGTGAATGTGATAAAATCTGATGCCCCAGTATGAGTTTTCTTTTATTTTGTGGATCATTCATAAGAGATGAGTAGTTACTGGTCTTTTTAAGTCTCCAGTTGGAGGTTTAGTGATTTGTGACAAGAAACTTGATAGGTTTATGCTTTTTCGATCAGTCTTAAGAGAGGAATTTTTTAAGTAGTGCCTGATCTCTCTAAGTCTGCAGATGGAGATTTATGTAGGTGCGACAACTCCGATACCCCCAGAACATGAGTTTTCTTTTACACTCCTGTCTGTTATTGGCATATGTCTCACTACATGGGTCCACACAGTCATGGTCCTGTGACTGGTCACAGACCTGTCTGTTTGGTTTCCAAGGCAGCCAGGCACATGAAAGATATGCACGCTGATGAGTCTGAGGTAAAACATGCCAAGGCCAAGGAGCCCAAGTCAACTAACAGGCGACCTACTGTTGAATTTGAGAGGCTCCGTTTGAAAGGGAATTTCTACCATAATATGGAGGTGCTGTCAACTGGTGTGGGTCAGATCATCGTTGCCAGAAATCCTCCCTTCGGTCAAGAGGTCCAATCTTCAGATAACCTGCCATGCCCATTTTGCATGTTCCGTCGGCAATGGTCCATCATCAGATATCCATGGTGGTAAGGGGTGACAAGTTAATACTGGCCTTCGGTAGGAATCTGATGGCAAAGGTTTGACCTGGGAAAGCTCAGTACGTATTAATTGTATTGGACAGTTTGAAACATGGGAATGTTTCTTTTTTGGGGGAGTAGCTGAATTAAACCTAAATGTTACAGGCATTTTTAGTTTAATTTGGCAATATTCATGTGTATGTTATCCTATTGTATTGAAGGGGATAAGAGTTTCTTTGGGTTTACCAGAATTTGGAACTATCCTCTAGTTAACGGATGTATTGCTTATTGTATCATATTTGTTTAGTCATTCAACTAAGTCATTCTTTTTCTGGTGCCATTTGATTTGTTTCTGGTGCCATTTGATTTGTATACAGACTCGACCTGGTACAGATAAGGGGAAAGAGAGGTCGCGCAGTGCCTGTGCTTCTGACCAGTGGAAGTCTTGATGGAAAACCGTGAAGCAGTTGGGGCGCATAATGCGAATCCCTATATATTTGCTCGCCCCCGAAACTCCTTGAAACAAGTGAGAGGATGGGATTGCCTAACTGCTGTTGCCAAGCAGGCTAATCTGCAAGAGCCTCCTGCAGAAACGAGCACAAAGCTGAGAAAGTATGTTGCAACGGTGTCTCAGATTATAGACCTAAACAGCAATGCGCTCGACTGGCTAGCAAGGCACCTGTGCCACGACATAACTGTCCACAGGGACTTCTACCGCCAACACGAGTCGACACTAGAGCTTGCGAAAGTCAGCAAGCTACTTCTTGCTGTAGACAAAGGCAAGATAGCAAAACTGTCTGGCCGAAAACTTGATGATATTGATTTGGAAGGTAAGGAACCATTAGGTGCATTAATTAGGATTCCCATACTGTGACCTGGGACTTTTCTGGGAATATGGATGGACCTGAGATATTTGCATATTATTGCAAATATGTTTTTCCTTTTAAATTGTGGTTTCATTTTGAAATATGACAAAAGTGTTCAAAAGCCCAAATTGACACTAAAGTTTGTAGTCCAGAGTGACGATAAGATTCAACAATCTGAATAGGCAATAAAAAGTGATATTTTAAATTTCTATTTATTGGCCCTAATTCATTTTAGAATAATTAGTCTTTGGACAGTAGAAACCTTGTTTTCCATTTGGACAATCGGTCCTTCAGGTAATTAATTGGACTAAATTTGGACTACCAAAGCTTTTGACTGTAATGAAATTTAGGACTAAAGAACCTTAAACACTGTTGTATCAAATGATCAGATAAAAGAACCTTAGTTTATTTTTGGACCAATAACCCCCCCGGTAGATTGGGGCTTTGGACTATTTGGCAGACCACTACACAAATGTATGGTGTTTACCTTGGAATAATTTCGGGAAGAATGCTGTTTTGAAGTTCATGTCCTGTTGAAAAGTGGAAAACAGAGAAAGTGCCAGTTTTAGAAGAGCAAATGTCCACAAAGGGACCTAATATCTGAACAAATCGTCGAAGATACTTTATTATAGTTATATTAATATGTTCTGGATTTAAAAATCATCAAGTTAAAAATTAGCCCACAGCATTTTGGGCCCTTTTTCCATTCAACCTGTTCCAAGGTGCATCATCTTTTGTACGAGAAGGTCACATTTTACCTCCTTCGAATGATTCTTTCCAATGCCCACTGTCTATTCCTACATTATGTTTAATAAGAGCCTTCAAAGGGTATTATATGCCACTAATACCAAAGGACAACTTTTATTCTATTTCAAGGTGTTTTGGCTGATGAATCATCAAGTGAAGAGGAGGATGCAGGTACGTAAAATAATTTTGTTATCAGATTGAGATTGCAGATTAATTTTCATAGAATAATTGAGGTATGTGTGGGGGGGGGGCGCATTATACATTTACAGTTGCAGGTTTATACATGTCCACATTCTCTTGTGTTTAAAAACATCATAAATACATAGCCATAAACTAATACCTGGGACAGTTTAGCGGTTCCTATTAGTCGAGAGGCTGCCATGTGCGGGTGTTTTCAGCAAGGTTTTAAAACACTCTGCTAGTGTCTCGCTAAATGTGGAATTTTGTGGGAAAATGCCCATGCGGATTTATTGGTTGAAATTTGACACGCACCAGTAGTACGCATGGGAGATGTTACCAGTGAACCCTTTATGTATGAGTCATATTCACAAGTCACTATCGCTGCTGCCTATCGCCTAACATCACACCACATCACGTGTCAATTCCATAATCATGAGTAAATAGTTAGTGCTACTCACACGAGGTGCAAACCATTAATAGCTGGAATCAAGTTTGAAAGAAAATAAAAGTTTCAAACAAAATCACTGGAAAATTGAAATTATATATATGTTTTGACACTTGACCGAAGACAGTATTTATTTTATTTATTCCTGAGAGAGTGATATATTTTGGAAAATGTAAAAAAAACTTTGCGATTCATGATTTCTTGCCTTAATTTGTTTCAATTGACGCAAATGTTTGCAAAGACCCGTCATCAGGTGGCAGGAAGCTGGGCGCCCAGCAGGTAAGGTTCTGCTTATTTTCTTTCCTCTGGATCTGTTACTGATCTTCATTTTTCACAAGTAGATGAGTTCACTTTATAAAATTGAATTGAATGGGATAGTTGTTTAAATAAGTGGGGGGAGTGGAATAAATTAACATTAAAAAGTGTCGACTCGACGAAATTCTAAATTTCCAGTGTGAAAAACAGTAGCTTCCATTTCACAATTTAAAGCCGTTTAATATTGTTTTATATATACAGATCCTTGTGCTTATTCAAATAGCCCCTTCATGAATGTGACGTTACCGCAAGACAGGTGCAGTGCGCAAATTCCTTGCGCGCTTTGTCACGTAACTCTTTGTGACGCCATTTCTTATAAACGCCAAGTTGCCTATTCAACTTCATTCTCGGTTGAGCAACCTTATCTCGCTGACATGCGCATTTTGTTCTCCGTGCAATATGAATCCTAACCTGATAATGCAAATCAAGAGATACTATCGGCCATCAGATCGTTGGCTAACTCGATAGACAGTAAAGTAGATTCAGCCTTTAAGAGGCAGCGTACCCTTGCCCGACAGTCCACCAGACTTTAAAAGCGACGGTAACAAGGACCAGTTTCGCCACGAAGAAAAGCTCTCCAGCCTAATTGACTCGGCCTTAGCATCGTTAGACGCCGGAGACGTCAACGCAGCCAGAGAGGCCCTCAAGCAAGCCAGCATTGAAATCAAACAGCGGCAGAAGCTGATCAGGTTGGCCGATCGTTCTTCCCAAGGTTGGGCCACGGTTAAAGAATACGTCACCGACAATTAAGCCGACGACTCGGACGATGAGAAACGACTCAGAAAGGCGGAGAAAATGGCGACCAGCAAGAAATCAGAAGCCGCTAAGAAGTCCAAGGCCAAGGCTCGCAATCCTGTACGTCCTTACCCTGCTGCGAGTTCTTTTCGTACCTACAGCCGGTACACATATCGTCAAGATTTCCGGTCCTGTTTCCAGTGCGGAATCGCAGGACATATCCGATCCAACTGCCCCTCTCTTCGGGCCCTCCAACAGCCTCAGTGCCGGTCACAACCTTCAGCCACTGATACCACCACAGCATAGGGACTGGGAAGAGCAGGACTCAACTACTCCTGTCCCATCCGGTGTAAAGGGTAAGCTGAAACCTCGCTTCTTATTTTGGCGAGACATACTTAAGTGTAGTATTTTTGTACAAGAGGTTATTTCAGATGGATACAAGATTCCATTTTATGTCACTCCTCCTCTTGCTGTTTTGTCAAACAATAAGTCAAGTCTATCCCATGCACAATTTGTGGAAACTGCCATCGCGGATTTGCTCGCAAAGAATTGTATCACGCAATGCACTGTTACCCCATACTGCTGCAATCCTTTGACTGTCGCAGAAGGTAAAAAGTTGCGATTAGTGCTTGACCTACGACACCGGAATAAGTACATTTGGAAAGAGAAATTCAAGTACGAAGATCCCACCACATCGCTCCGTCACTCGATTACAATCAGTACTACTTTTCTTTTGATCTTGAGTTGGGTTACCATCACGTCGATATCTTCCCATCTCATCAAAAATATCTTGGTTTCTCTTGGCATCATAACGATTCAGTCACCCGATATTATACCTTTACTGTTCTTCTTTTCGGTTTAAGTAGCGCCTGTCACTTATTCACCAAATTAAACAGGCCTATAGTGCACCATTGCCATCAAAACGGTATCGTGGCCCATATGTACATCGACGACGGACTCATTGTCTCCCCCGACTTTGAGTCAGCTTCTGCCAATGTTTCCTTTGTGCGCAACCTCATAACCTGCAGCGGATTCGTTCCTAGCAAAACAAAATGTGTCTGGTCACCCACTAAAACAATTCAGTACTTGGTTCATACCATCAACTCCGACGCATTTCGCTTTCAGGTACCACAAAGCAAAATTCACAAGATTCTCACGTTCATTTCATCCGTGCTGGATTCCCACCAGTCCAACCAAGCCATTCCCGTACGAGACTTAGCGCGATTTACCGGTCACATAATTTCATCCTCATTAGCACTCGGTCCAGTCGCTAGATTTAAGACACGTTTGTTGCTACCGCGCCATTGATTCGCGTCACTCTTGGTCCGATTCATTTGTTCTCCCTGCTGACGCCGTTTCGGAACTCAGCAATTACAGTCCCTGAATGGTTTTACCATACGAGGCAGGCTAGTCCACTCTTTGACTATCTATTCCGATGCAAGCGACACGGGCTACGGTGGTTACGTCGAAGGTCACCCTTACTTTTAAGTACACGGTACCTGGGTCCTTATTCACAAAGCACCCGTAAATGCTTGCGGGCGCGCAACTTCCCCGCAACCCTCACTTAAGCACTTGCGGGTTATTCACGAAGCCCCCTTAAATCTGCGTGTGCCCGTAAACCACCCGTAAATTTGCGGGACCTCCAGACGTCCCACAAGCACACCATAACTTGCGTGGATCATCTCGATTGTCACAATGGCGGCACTCTTGGCATGTATTTTGGATCTACGAACTGAATCGACGTGCCGGTTCATCTTCCATGACCGGTTGAACCAACTATAGGATGAGTTAAAAAGAAAGTGACCGAATTTGGAAAATGTGTTCAAAATATTTGGCGCGTTCCATTTTCATGGGCGTCAATCGGTGGGGGACAAGTCCTCCCCCACTTTTTTTTTTTTAAGTGGCGGATATCATATCGTTGCCCCCCCCCCCCCCCCCCACTTTTTCTATCCCCGAATAAAAGTTGTAGCCTTCCTTAATGATTCTATAGTAGCTGATTCAATGACTCCAAACTCAAAAAATGATGTTTAAAAGATTATCTTTTGCCCACAAAAGTGGTTTGAGTGCTCAGAAATTGCCTCAGATCGCACCACAGAGCAAGCATCTAGAATCCAAAAACTTTCGGGGCCCGCTCCATGCCGTAATAGGTATGTCCTCCACTTTTGGGAAGCGACTGCCGCCCTTTGTATTTTTTTATGGGACGAAATACATCTTATGGGATTTTAAGTGTGAACATTTCACTTAAATTGCACAGTCTAATCCTAAGTTATGTCTGTTTCAATAAAACGATCACAAACTTGTTTACCATTCATCACGTGATGCAAACTGAACACCCATTGAGTACAATGAAACGTGGACTTTCCCACCTCCACTGAATGAACGAGAGCATGGGAAAGGATACAAAAATCACCATCAATAAAAAAAAAAATAGAGCTAACTTGTTTCTTATATATTGAAAGCACACATTCTGACAGTGGTTTCTGTCTTGAGTTCAATTATTAAAGGGAACCTGCAAAAAGATTTGTATGACTTAAATAGATTTAAAACAAATTTCTTGCCATGTTACTATGACTTTCAACCTTCTTTTGTAGTAGTAAAAGGGAGAAATTTCAACATTTCAATTTTTATGCTATTGAAAATGTCCATATTCATGAGCCACAGCGTGATATCATTCAAAGCAGAACAAAAGTGTCTCTACAGCTTTGTGTATCTATCAAACTTTCTTTATTTTCTTGCAGTAAGTTCCACTTTTTACTTGCTTATCATGTTAAACAGCTTGTTTGGACACTAGCAGTTGCCACTAGTTTTTTCGAAGCTTTTTTTTTGTGGGTAACTTTGAAGGAATTATGTTTGTACTGTTCATATGCACTTTTGACAAGGAGTTTCTTGTGCGACAAAAGCAAAATGGCGCCCATTACATGCGATTGTATTTGATGAAAGGATTTGCTAACAATTGAAAAACTACCACTTTCTTGTCACTTCCAACGAAAACAAGTATTACGATCTTGTATGTATTGTTGTGACACATAATAATGTGCAAGAGAACAAGATGAGCTGAATTTCCACTGCGTGTTTCCTTTAAAGTCTTGTTGGCATTTTAAAGTTTGTCTGTAATATGATTCTCACTAAACTCAATAGCTTCCAATGACATTCAAGGACAGCTATAAAAATGGGCTACGTTTGTAACACATGCATAACTTCTGAAAGCATTGGTAAATTTTAGTGATTCATTTTTAATTTTCTTTAAATGAGTGGAAGAACATGCTCTTAAAGACATGCTTGATTGGTGTTGATTGTTTGCTAAGAAAACAAAGACAAGTTAATCTTTAATCGACTCTGCCTGTAATTTTTACAACGAGCAAGAACTCTGAAATGGGATAAAATGTCTTGGCATGTGTTTTTTTTATGTTCAACCAATTAGTTGCGAGTGCCCGCAACATGCGGGTCCACTAAGGGAACTCTAAGGGTGCTTCGTGAATACCACTTAACGCAAGTCTTACGTGCCCTTAACTTCCACTTACGGGTCCCCGCAACGCAAACATTTACGGGTGCTTTGTGAATAAGCACCCTGGTCCCCAGTAGAGCAACGAAAAAGTTCTACTTGGCGCGAACTAGCCGCAGTAAGTCACGTACTTAAGCAGTTGCAAAAAGCAGTGACGGGCCAGAACGTCAAATGGTTTACCGACAATTCCAGTGTCCCAATTATCATTCAGTGTGGCAGCCCCAAACCCAACTTGCATGAACTCGCAAAATCAATATTTCACATGGCCGACGAATTCAATTGCGTCTTGTTACCCGAGTGGCTACCTTGAAACGAGAACAAACTCGCCGATGAAATCATTCGATTTCAAGACTTCGACGACTGGTCTATCGACCGGGGATCATTTCGGTTTATAGATAGTCTATGGGGTCCTCGCACTATTGACCGTTGCGCCATCAACCATAACGCTAAATTCACGCGGTTTAACTCAAGGTTTTGGTGTAAAGGCGTGGCTGAAGTCGATGCATTCTCTCAGAATTGGTCGGGCGAAATTAATTATTTTTGTCCTCCAGTATCCTTGATTATACAGGTCTTCAAAAGAATTCTCTCTGACAATGCCACCGGCACATAAGTCGTACCACACTGGCCCACGTCTTCCTTCTGGCCAATCATTTGCCCAGATGGCATACATTTCCATAGTAGGGTGGTCGATTGGAGATGGATGAATATTTCATTCAGTCCGTCTTCCTTGGGGACAAGTTCAGTGTTTTGCCAAACCCCATCATTCGCTTCCATAGCGATTCATTTTGATCCCTCATTAGCGCGACACACATGGTTAAGACTAGGCACTTGCCCTCAGCGCGACTCTCGCCCGTGAGTACTGTTTGCGTATTTAAGCGGACTTCGTTCCGCAATTTTCTACACGGCCATTCCTGGTCGATGCCAATTTGCGAGCATCAAGTGTAAAAGTATGGTTTATCGTTGTTGGTACAGTAAAACATGATACTGCGACCCGTTTATTGGTCTGATTGCATACTTAATGCATTTTGTGTAGTATATTACATTTTTGTATTGTTTTGAGATTCCCATATCGTTTTTCCTTTCCACCTTTTTTGGCGTTCTCAGCGTGGTAGGCGGCTCTTTCTACCAATAGTACTCCAAAATTGTGTACTTGTGTTCTTATTACTCTTCACATGATGAAGATATAGTAAAAAAAAAAGAATTTTCTTTCGGAAGAATGAAGAAAGAAAATATATTTTTTTAACTTCCATTGCCAAAACTTACAAGCATTATTTGCACACAAAAATGGTTTGGATTAGCCGAATTGTTTACTGTCCTTCAGGTAATAAATTGGACTAAATTTGGACTACCAAAGCTTTTGACTGTAATGAAATTTAGGACTAAAGAACTTCAAACACTGTTGTATCAAATGATGAAATAAAAGAACCCTAGTTTATTTTTGGACCAATAACCCCCGGTAGATTGGGGCTTTGGACTATTTGGCAGACCACTACACAAACCTATTGCGTTTACCTTGAAATAATTTCGGGAAGGAGGCTGCCATGTGCGGGTGTTTTCTGCAAGGTTTTAAAACACTCTGCCTAGTGTCTCGCTAAATGTGGAATTTTGTGGGAAAATGCCCAAACCGATTTACTGGTTGAAATTTGACACGCACCAGTAGTACGCATGGGAGATGTTACCAGTGAACCCTTTATGTATGAGTCATATTCACAAGTCACTATCGCTGCTGCCTATCGCCTAACATCACACCACATCACGTGTCAATTCCATTATTATGAGGAAATAGTTAGTGCTACTCACACGAGGTGCAAACCATTAATAGCTGGAATCAAGTTTGAAAGAAAATAAAAGTTTCAAACAAAATCACTGGAAAATTGAAATTATATATATGTTTTGACACTTGACCGAAAACAGTATTTATTTGATTTATTCCTGAGAGAGTGATATATTTTGGAAACGTGATGATTTCTCTTCTAATAGATCAGACATGTTTCCGAAAACGTAAAAAAAACTTTGCAATTCAAAATTTCTTGCCTAAATTTGTTTCAATTTACTCAGATGTTTGCAAAGACCCGTCATCAGGTGGCAGGAAGCTGGGCGCCCAGCAGGTAAGGTTCTGCTTATTTTCTTTCCTTTGGATCTGTTACTGATCTTCATTTTTCACAAGTAGATGAGTTCACTTTTATAAAATTGAATTGAATACCCATTCAATTCAAATTGAATGGGTATTCAAATAAACTTTTACAAAAACTTTTTAAACAATTTATTTTACCTCTCCCCCCCCCCCCCCCCCCTGCTTATTTAAACAACTAAGTGGGGGGAAGAAGTGAATAAATTTACATTAAAAAGTGTTTTTTAAAGGGCAAGCCAGGCACGTCAACTGCGGGCACGGTATTTTTGGAATTTTTTTTTTTTTTTTTAATTAATGTTAAGCAAACAATTTAAAATCATGAAAGCATGTTACCAATGAAGGATCTGGGGGCAAAAGGGACCAAACCTCCCAGCCCTCCCCCTGCCAAGAATGAAAGAAAAAAAAAGCAAAAACACAGGAAAAAAAGAAATGCTTTGGAAATTTCACGAAAAAGAGACATTTTCATTTCCCATCCTTCAAAGCCACACAAGCTCAGATATAGAAATTTCAGATTCCCCCCCCCCCAAAAAAAACCCAAAACACAATGAAAAAAACAAAATCTAAAATTGATGCCCAAACACCCAAAATAAGTGTGCTGGTTTCCCCTTTATTTCCATGTATTTCCTCCCCCAATCCAGCAATTTATTTTCATGTCATTCCTTTGACAGCTAAAAAGTTACAAATGGAGCCCAAAAAGCCTAGTAGTCATGGTCGCACAAAGGTCATGGCTACTACATTTTTAAAAAATGACTTGAAGATTTACAAATATTTTAGTCAAAGCAATTAGTTTGCAAATTACTGATGGTTTCAATATCCCAGAGCACTACGCGTGTATGTCGTGTGAAACCTATTGTACCTTTCATTTCCTGTTTGTATTGATGTAATACGGTACCATGTGCACACTTCACAACACTGGTCTTTCTACGTTGTTGTTTTTTAAGGGGAAGCCAAGCACATCAACTGCAGGTCTTTCATTTTTCATTTTTATTTTTTATAACATTCAACAAAATTTCAAAAGCACAAAGCAATGTTGTAGGGATGGGGCGCAACAGGGGCCATGAAGCAACAGGGGCCATGAAGCCTCTTCCTTCCACCTTCCCTTTTGCTGAGAAAAAAAAATCAAGAATCAAAAACACAGACAAAATAAGAAACTTTAATGAAAAAAGCATGACTGGGTGGGGATAATTTTAATTTCCCATCCTTTTGTGTGCAGTCCAATCCTCAGATTGCTCCAATCCTCAGAAAGCCCACAAAATAAGAAAAGAATTGTTCAAATCCCCCCCCCCCCTAAAAAAAAAAAAACAGGACATAAAGTACCCAATTTTTTGGCCCACCCAATTTCAAGTGGATTTGAATGCTCCGAAAGGCGTGTATTTGATTGCAGTGCAGAAACGTCTGTCTGTTTTGAATTTTAAACAGTGCGTCTGAAAATACGTAAGCCCATGGACAAGGAGAAGAGAAACAGGCGATCTACCAGCACCTCGGGGGACACATACGGAAAAATCAACTGCCAGGTAAAGCAGTCTGCGAAAGTGTGATAGCAGCACATCCCCGAACATCCCCGAGATTTTTTTTTAATATTTTTTTTTATACACTTTCCAATGGCCTCCTGTGAATGTGATAAAATCTGATGCCCCAGTATGAGTTTTCTTTTACTTTGTGGATCATTCATAAGAGAAGAATGAGTAGTTACTGGTCTTTTTAAGTCTCCAGTTGGAGGTTTAGTGATTTGTGACAAGAAACTTGATAGGTTTATGCTTTTTCGATCAGTCTTAAGAGAGGAATTTTTTAAGTAGTGCCTGATCTCTCTAAGTCTGCAGATGGAGATTTATGTAGGTGCGACAACTCCGATACCCCCAGAACATGAGTTTTCTTTTACTTTTGGATCATTCATAAGAGAAGAACAAGTAGTATGGTCTATCTAATTCTGTGATTGGTTTATTGGAAGTAGCTAACTGCCTTGTCCCTACATTTAAGTCTATAGTTGAAGTTTCAACTAATATCTGATAGCCAGGAATGTGATATCTTTTTTGGGACTTTTTGATCACTCATCATAAGAGAAGAACCTGAGGAGTAGCTAATGGCCTGCTGAGTCTGCTCTTGAAGGTTATTATTGATTAATGACAGAAATCTTGAATGCCCAGAACTTGATTTGCTTTTTGACTGTTTGGATCAATCATAAGAGAGTAGTGCTTCTTGTTCCCTCTAATTCTTCGGTTTGAGATTAAGTGATGTGTGATCATCTGATTCCCCAGAACATGAGTTTTCATAAAAGAAAAATATTCCGCTTGGAAGTCTTTTGATTTGTGACATGTTTTGATGGCCCAGAACTTGAATTTGTCCTTTCTTTTATATCATAAATACGAGAAGAAACGTATTGTTAGGTAACAGTTTCGTCTCGACATGTAAGTTTATTGTTCTATAGTTGGCGTTCAACTGATAGCTTAGAAATCTGATAGCCAGGGACATGATTGGTTTTGGACTTTTTGGATCAATCTTAGGAGAACCGTATGAGTAGCTAATAACCTGTTAAGTATGTAGTTGGAGGTTTAGTGATTTGTGATACAAATTTTAATAACCCAGAACTTGATTTGCTTTGTGACTGTTTCAACCAATCATAAGAGAGGAATCTTATGAGTAGTGCCTGGTGTTCTAAGACTGCAGTTGGAGATTTAGTGATGTGTGACAAATATCCTGATACATAATAGCCAAGAACATGATTCACTTACACTTTATCAATCACAAGAGAAGAATGAGTAGTTGTTGTCATTTTCTCCAAGTATTTGGGTGATATGTGAAAGATCTCATTATAGCCAAAACTTGATTTCTTTCTTTTTTGCAGTACTCGGACGTATTTGAGTAGGGCTGTGAAATTGTTTGAGAAAATTGTTAATAACTATTGTTGCAGATTTTTCTTTGAATTGCTCATAAACGAAATATCTTCAATTTAACGCCTGGTTCATTCGATTTAGGTTGAAATTGAAGATCACGCAGATCGGCATTCGACAATCAAAATGATTCATTCTATTTCACTATACAAGCATTCTAACGCATTTTAGCTTCACTCGTCCCTATCAAAGATGCATTCATATTAAAAGTATCGAGTTGTTCATTCAATTTCATCTAAACCATTAGTAAGGAGTTGATCGGGCATTCGTTTTCATTAATGGGCAAACATATTTCACATTTTGTCAAACATCTTTTAAGACTTCATACGTGTCTGTATTCCTAAGCTTAAATCATTTGATGACTTCAAACCGTAGACTGACTTTCTTTCTTACTTAAAGGGTATGTGCAATGAATTTTTCTGAGGAATTCTTTTGCGCAACTTTGTGAAATGTAGGAAAACTACACATTTAATAACACTCTTTGTGTTAATCTGATTTTGCAAATGTGCACTTCTTTAAATTTAAAAGTTTCCATGCTTTTCCGGACTAACGCTGTTAAATGTGATGTCATTTCAGGAAGACACTGTTCAGTTAAGGGTTTTTTCTTTCAAATTATTCATACAAAATTTGCTAATTGAAAACATTTGTGGGAAAGGGTTGGTCATTGTCTTACTGCCATGTACTGACACATCATTATAATCATCACAGGTTTTCTAATGAATATGAAACTTTGCATTAGCATAAAAACGGAGAAGGCACCAAAACCTCAAAATAGAAAATAAAACTTGCAAATAAGGTTAAATGTGACAAAAAGATGTATTTTCAAGGTCAATCAAAGTTGACCTATCAAAGAATTATGTCAAGGTTTCCTTATTGATAAAGTTGTTGCGAAGTAGTAGTTTTTGCAGTTTTGAAAACGGAGATACTTTTGCAAGTAATTTTACGTCAAATGTTACATATCTGTAAAACTAAGTACACTGATTATGTGTAGAATATTATTGAAATGAAGAAGACTCCGTATTGTTCAAAAACTGTGCAAATGCATTCTCGTTTTTTATTCAACGTTCAGCCAATTTTGCAATGTACATTTTTTGACTTGCTTGCTTGTTGGGTTCGATGTGTATATAAGTGAAACAATTGTTCGTTAAAGAGAAAAACAAATGAAATAAAAATCTTTCCCAATAATTTTTTTGTTGTTTGGTAGTCCCGTTATTTTTCAATTGTTTTAATAATTCTTTAAATAAATATAAATGAAATATCTGAAGAATTTTTGTAATACACTTTAACGATATTCAGAATTTTTTTAAAGTTCAAGTTCATCACCAAGTCTTAATAGTGATTTTTTTTTTTAATTGTGCATTTCTAAAGTTTTTTTGATACACATCAAGAAATCTTAACGATTTGTTTAAATTGATTCAAGTTCAAGTTCATCACCAGTTCTTGACGGTGATTTTTTTTTTAAATTGTATGTGCATTCTTTAAATATTTTTTCATCACGAATTTTTCTCCGATTTGTTTTTTTTTTTTCAAGTTCAAGTTCAAAAATAATTGTCTGAATTTCTGAAGAAAATTCGAAATTTTAACGGATTTTTTGTGTGTTTAATCCCTATAGCTACGGTTGATTTTAGATAGACTACTGTTTTCGAGGTGTATGAGGTATCCTAACCATCGTTATCATGGGGCAATCTCATTGGGCCTGAGCCTCGCACAAGAAACATCCAAGCAACGATCCATTTCTGCCTCAATCGTCTCGAATTCCGTCAGATTTGGTTACATTCTACAAGTTCAAGTTCAGAAACTATTCTCTAAATTTCTGAAGAAAATTCGAAATTTTAGCAGATTTTTTTGTGTGTTATCCCCTATAGCTACGGTCGATTTTAGATAGGCTACTGTTTTCGAGGTGTATGAGGCGTAGGGTATCACATCCAATCATCGTTATCATAGCGCAATCTCATTGCCTGAGCCTCGCACAAGAAACATCCAAGCAACGATCCATTTCTGACTCAAACGTCTCGAATTCTGTCAGATTTGGTTACATTCTTCAAGTTCAAGTTCAGAAACTATTCTCTAAATTTCTGAAGAAAATTCATAATTTTAGCAGATTTTTTGTGTGTTATCCCCTAATAGCTACGGTCGATTTTAGATAGGCTACTGTTTTCGAGGTGTATGAGGCGTAGGGTATCACATCCTAACCATCGTTATCATAGCGCAATCTCATTGCCTGAGCCTCGCACAAGAAACATCCAAGCAACGATCCATTTCTGACTCAAACGTCTCGAATTCTGTCAGATTTGGTTACATTCTTCAAGTTCAAGTTCAGAAACTATTCTCTAAATTTCTGAAGAAAATTCATAATTTTAGCAGATTTTTTGTGTGTTATCCCCTAATAGCTACGGTCGATTTTAGATAGGCTACTGTTTTAGAGGTGTATGAGGCGTAGGGTATCACATCCTAACCAATCGTTATCATAGCGCAATCTCATTGCCTGAGCCTCGCACAAGAAACATCCAAGCAACGATCCATTTCTGACTCAAACGTCTCGAATTCTGTCAGATTTGGTTACATTCTTCAAGTTCAAGTTCAGAAACTATTCTCTAAATTTCTGAAGAAAATTTGAAATTTTAGCAGATTTTTTGTGTGTTATCCCCTATAGCTACGGTCGATTTTAGATAGGCTACTGTTTTCGAGGTGTATGAGGCGTAGGGTATCACATCCTAACCATCGTTATCATAGCGCAATCTCATTGCCTGAGCCTCGCACAAGAAACATCCAAGCAACGATCCATTTCTGACTCAAACGTCTCGAATTCTGTCAGATTTTGTTACATTCTTCAAGTTCAAGTTCAGAAACTATTCTCTAAATTTCTGAAGAAAATTTGAAATTTTAGCAGATTTTTTTGTGTGTTATCCCCTATAGCTACGGTCGATTTTAGATAGGCTACTGTTTTCGAGGTGTATGAGGCGTAGGGTATCACATCCTAACCATCGTTATCATAGCGCAATCTCATTGCCTGAGCCTCGCACAAGAAACATCCAAGCAAACGATCCATTTCTGACTCAATCGTCTCGAATTCTGTCAGATTTGGTTACATTCTTCAAGTTCAAGTTCAGAAACTATTCTCTAAATTTCTGAAGAAAATTTGAAATTTTAGCAGATTTTTTGTGTGTTATCCCCTATAGCTACGGTCGATTTTAGATAGGCTACTGTTTTCGAGGTGTATGAGGCGTAGGGTATCACATCCTAACCATCGTTATCATAGCGCAATCTCATTGCCTGAGCCTCGCACAAGAAACATCCAAGCAACGATCCATTTCTGACTCAAACGTCTCGAATTCTGTCAGATTTGGTTACATTCTTCAAGTTCAAGTTCAGAAACTATTCTCTAAATTTCTGAAGAAAATTCATAATTTTAGCAGATTTTTTGTGTGTTATCCCCTAATAGCTACGGTCGATTTTAGATAGGCTACTGTTTTCGAGGTGTATGAGGCGTAGGGTATCACATCCTAACCATCGTTATCATAGCGCAATCTCATTGCCTGAGCCTCGCACAAGAAACATCCAAGCAACGATCCATTTCTGACTCAAACGTCTCGAATTCTGTCAGATTTGGTTACATTCTTCAAGTTCAAGTTCAGAAACTATTCTCTAAATTTCTGAAGAAAATTCATAATTTTAGCAGATTTTTTGTGTGTTATCCCCTAATAGCTACGGTCGATTTTAGATAGGCTACTGTTTTAGAGGTGTATGAGGCGTAGGGTATCACATCCTAACCAATCGTTATCATAGCGCAATCTCATTGCCTGAGCCTCGCACAAGAAACATCCAAGCAACGATCCATTTCTGACTCAAACGTCTCGAATTCTGTCAGATTTGGTTACATTCTTCAAGTTCAAGTTCAGAAACTATTCTCTAAATTTCTGAAGAAAATTTGAAATTTTAGCAGATTTTTTGTGTGTTATCCCCTATAGCTACGGTCGATTTTAGATAGGCTACTGTTTTCGAGGTGTATGAGGCGTAGGGTATCACATCCTAACCATCGTTATCATAGCGCAATCTCATTGCCTGAGCCTCGCACAAGAAACATCCAAGCAACGATCCATTTCTGACTCAAACGTCTCGAATTCTGTCAGATTTGGTTACATTCTTCAAGTTCAAGTTCAGAAACTATTCTCTAAATTTCTGAAGAAAATTCATAATTTTAGCAGATTTTTTGTGTGTTATCCCCTAATAGCTACGGTCGATTTTAGATAGGCTACTGTTTTCGAGGTGTATGAGGCGTAGGGTATCACATCCTAACCAATCGTTATCATAGCGCAATCTCATTGCCTGAGCCTCGCACAAGAAACATCCAAGCAACGATCCATTTCTGACTCAAACGTCTCGAATTCTGTCAGATTTGGTTACATTCTTCAAGTTCAAGTTCAGAAACTATTCTCTAAATTTCTGAAGAAAATTTGAAATTTTAGCAGATTTTTTGTGTGTTATCCCCTATAGCTACGGTCGATTTTAGATAGGCTACTGTTTTCGAGGTGTATGAGGCGTAGGGTATCACATCCTAACCATCGTTATCATAGCGCAATCTCATTGCCTGAGCCTCGCACAAGAAACATCCAAGCAACGATCCATTTCTGACTCAAACGTCTCGAATTCTGTCAGATTTGGTTACATTCTTCAAGTTCAAGTTCAGAAACTATTCTCTAAATTTCTGAAGAAAATTTGAAATTTTAGCAGATTTTTTTGTGTGTTATCCCCTATAGCTACGGTCGATTTTTAGATAGGCTACTGTTTTCGAGGTGTATGAGGCGTAGGGTATCACATCCTAACCATCGTTATCATAGCGCAATCTCATTACCTGAGCCTCGCACAAGAAACATCCAAGCAACGATCCATTTCTGACTCAAACGTCTCGAATTCTGTCAGATTTGGTTACATTCTTCAAGTTCAAGTTCAGAAACTATTCTCTAAATTTCTGAAGAAAATTTGAAATTTTAGCAGATTTTTTGTGTGTTATCCCCTATAGCTACGGTCGATTTTAGATAGGCTACTGTTTTTGAGGTGTATGAGGCGTAGGGTATCACATCCTAACCATCGTTATCATAGCGCAATCTCATTGCCTGAGCCTCGCACAAGAAAACATCCAAGCAACGATCCATTTCTGACTCAAACGTCTCGAATTCTGTCAGATTTGGTTACATTCTTCAAGTTCAAGTTCAGAAACTATTCTCTAAATTTCTGAAGAAAATTTGAAATTTTAGCAGATTTTTTGTGTGTTATCCCCTATAGCTACGGTCGATTTTAGATAGGCTACTGTTTTCGAGGTGTATGAGGCGTAGGGTATCACATCCTAACCATCGTTATCATAGCGCAATCTCATTGCCTGAGCCTCGCACAAGAAAACATCCAAGCAACGATCCATTTCTGACTCAAACGTCTCGAATTCTGTCAGATTTGGTTACATTCTTCAAGTTCAAGTTCAGAAACTATTCTCTAAATTTCTGAAGAAAATTTGAAATTTTAGCAGATTTTTTGTGTGTTATCCCCTATAGCTACGGTCGATTTTAGATAGGCTACTGTTTTCGAGGTGTATGAGGCGTAGGGTATCACATCCTAACCATCGTTATCATAGCGCAATCTCATTGCCTGAGCCTCGCACAAGAAACATCCAAGCAAACGATCCATTTCTGACTCAATCGTCTCGAATTCTGTCAGATTTGGTTACATTCTTCAAGTTCAAGTTCAGAAACTATTCTCTAAATTTCTGAAGAAAATTTGAAATTTTAGCAGATTTTTTGTGTGTTATCCCCTATAGCTACGGTCGATTTTAGATAGGCTACTGTTTTCGAGGTGTATGAGGCGTAGGGTATCACATCCTAACCATCGTTATCATAGCGCAATTTCATTGCCTGAGCCTCGCACAAGAAACATCCAAGCAACGATCCATTTTCTGCCTCAATCGTCTCGAATTCTGTCAGATTTGGTTACATTCTTCAAGTTCAGAAAATATTTTCTGAATTTCAGAAGAAAATTCGAAATTTTAGCCGATTTTTTTTGTAATTGCCTATAGCCTGCGGTAAGTTTGACATCGATTAATGTTTTCGATGTTGTTATCATAGCGCAAATTAATAATCAGCTCGTCGCACAAGAAACATCCAAACAACGATCCATTTCTGCTGATAACGCTTTCCGTGTTGTCGCAGCTCTGTTTCACGTGCTTCAGATGTGAAATGCGTGCAGAAATGTAGCCAGAGCCCAGCATTTAAGCATGAATGACGCTCGTTCCGCCGATAACTTGAACCAACTGCAGCTATAGGCGAAAACATAAAAAAAAAACGCTTGGGATTTGGTGACTTCTTTATAGGGCACTTTGGACACTGACGGACCCATATACCTTGACATCACTAGCGCATCCTATCCATAAATACTTGCTCCAGACCTTCTGAAATGTTTTATTGCTGTCCAAATGACCACCATCAGGTCCATCATGTGCTAGTTCCATTACCTCATCTTGCAGTGCCGTAGGAACCAACAGCAGTCTTTCCATCGTCTGTAGAAAACACCATTGTGCAGCTCCAACTGATCCCACTGGAACCAGTATTCTTTTGTCACAACGTCCACAGCACTCACTGTTGACAGCTCTCTTTTTTTGACCGGTTTCCTTCCACATCATGACAGAGGCCAGCAATGGATCGGTATGTTGAGCCTTCCTCAACTCGTCTGTATTCCAGCAAGGTATATGGACAGTATTACTTCGTTGGATGAAGGGGGGAAGTAGTTTTTCCCATAAAGGTAGTGTTTGAATTGACGCAGGTAAGTGACAAAAGCAAGAAGTTCTTCATTCCGAGTGACACCGTATCGTCTTTCTACCTTGCTGAGAGTTCAGCAGGCAATAACAGACTCCTCTTTCATGCCATTATAAGCCTGCAAAAGAACGGCTCCGTTTCCCCTCGTCACAGGCATCAGTGTCCAATAAGAAAGGCTTGCTGAAGTCTGGGTAGGCCAGGATTGGACTGGTGGTGAGGAATTTCTTCAACTGCCAGGTCACATTTAACCGTAGCTATAGGGGATAACACACAAAAATCTGCTAAAAAATCGAATTTTCTTCAGAAATTTGGAGAATAGTTTCTGAACTTGAACTTGAAGAATGTAACCAAATCTGACAGAATTCGAGACGATTGAGGCAGAAATGGATCGGTGCTTGGATGTTTCTTGTGCGAGGCTCAGGCAATGAGATTGCGTTATGATAACGATGGTTAGGATGTGATACCCTACGCTTCATACACCTCGAAAACTGTAGTCTATCTAAAAATCAACCGTAGCTTTAGGGGATAACACACAAAAAATCTGCTAAAATTTCGAATTTTCTTCAGAAATTTAGAGAATAGTTTCTGAACTTGAACTTGAAGAATGTAACCAAATCTGACGGAATTCAAGACGATTGAGGCAGAAATGGATCGTATGTTTCTTGTGCGAGGCTCAGGCAATGAGATTGCGCTATGATAACGATGGTTAGGATGTGATACCCTACGCCTCATACACCTCGAAAACAGTAGTCTATCTAAAATCAACCGTAGCTATAGGGATAAAACACACAAAAAATCCGTTAAAATTTCGAATTTTCTTCAGAAATTCAGACAATTATTTTGGTACTTGAACTTGAAAAAAAAAGAAATCGGAGAAAAATTTGTGATGAAAACATATTTTAAAAATGCACATAAAATTAAAAAAAAAAATCACCGTCTTGAACTTGAATCAATTTAAACAAATCGTTCAGAAATTCGTGACGTGAATAAAAAATCTTCAGAAATGCACAATTTAAAAAAAAAAACACCGTTAAGACTTGGTGATGAACTTGAACTTGAACAAAAAAAGAAATCGGAATTTGTGATAAAAAAAATATTTTAAAAATGCACATAAAATTTAAAAAAGAAAATCACCGTCAAGAACTGGTGATGAACTTGAACTTGAGTAAATTTAAACAAATCGTTAAGATTTCTTGATGTGTATCAAAAAAACTTCAGAAATGCACAATTAAAAAAAAAATATCACTATTAAGACTTGGTGATGAACTTGAACTTTAAATAAATTCTGAATATCGTTAAAGTGTATTACAAAAATTCTTCAGATATTTCATTTATATTTATTTAAAGAATTATTAAAACAATTGAAAAATAACGGGACTACCAAACAACAAAAAAAATTATTGGGAAAGATTTTTATTTCATTTATTTTTCTCTTTAACGAACAATTGTTTCACTTATATACACATCGAACCCAACAAGCAAGCGAGTCAAAAAATGTACATTGCAAAATTGGCTGAACGTTGAATAAAAAACGAGAATGCATTTGCACAGTTTTTGAACAATACGGAGTCTTCTTCATTTCAATAATATTCTACACATAATCAGTGTACTTAGTTTTACAGATATGTAACATTTGACGTAAAATTACTTGCAAAAGTATCTCCGTTTTCAAAACTGCAAAAACTACTACTTCGCAACAACTTTATCAATAAGGAAACCTTGACATAATTCTTTGATAGGTCAACTTTGATTGACCTTGAAAATACATCTTTTTGTCACATTTAACCTTATTTGCAAGTTTTATTTTCTATTTTGAGGTTTTGGTGCCTTCTCCGTTTTTATGCTAATGCAAAGTTTCATATTCATTAGAAAACCTGTGATGATTATAATGATGTGTCAGTACATGGCAGTAAGACAATGACCAACCCTTTCCCACAAATGTTTTCAATTAGCAAATTTTGTATGAATAATTTGAAAGAAAAAACCCTTAACTGAAACAGTGTCTTCCTGAAATGACATCACATTAACAGCGTTAGTCCGGAAAAGCATGGAAACTTTTAAATTTAAAGAAGTGCACATTTGCAAAATCAGATTAACACAAAGAGTGTTATTAAATGTGTAGTTTTCCTACATTTCACAAAGTTGCGCAAAAGAATTCCTCAGAAAAATTCATTGCACATACCCTTCAAGTAAGAAAGAAAGTCAGTCTACGGTTTGAAGTCATCAAATGATTTAAGCTTAGGAATACAGACACGTATGAAGTCTTAAAAGATGTTTGACAAAATGTGAAATATATTTGCCCATTAATGAAAACGAATGCCCGATCATCTTGAATTGAATGAACAACTCGATACTTTTAATATGAATGCATCTTTGATAGGGACGAGTGAAGCTAAAATGCGTTAGAATGCTTGTATAGTGAAATAGAATGAATCATTTTGATTGTCGAATGCCGATCTGCGTGATCTTCAATTTCAACCTAAATCGAATGAACCAGGCGTTAAATTGAAGATATTTCGTTTATGAGCAATTCAAAGAAAAATCTGCAACAATAGTTATTAACAAATTTCTCAAACAATTTCACAGCCCTACTCAAATACGTCCGAGTACTGCAAAAAAGAAAGAAATCAAGTTTTGGGCTATAATGAGATCTTTCACATATCACCCAAATTACTTGGAGAAAATGACAACAACTACTCATTCTTCTCTTGTGATTGATAAAGTGTAAGTGAATCATGTTCTTGGCTATTATGTATCAGGATATTTGTCACACATCACTAAATCTCCAACTGCAGTCTTAGAACACCAGGCACTACTCATAAGATTCCTCTCTTATGATTGGTTGAAACAGGCACAAAGCAAATCAAGCTCTGGGTTATTAAAATTTGTATCACAAATCACTAAACCTCCAACTACATACTTAACAGGTTATTAGCTACTCATACGGTTCTCCTAAGATTGATCCAAAAAGTCCAAAACCAATCATGTCCCTGGCTATCAGATTTCTAAGCTATCAGTTGAACGCCAACTATAGAACAATAAACTTACATGTAGAGACAAAACTGTTACCTAACAATACGTTTCTTCTCGTATTTATGATATAAAAGAAATGACAAATTCAAGTTCTGGGCCATCAAAACATGTCACAAATCAAAAGACTTCCAAGCGGAATATTTTTCTTTTATGAAAACTCATGTTCTGGGGAATCAGATAGATCACACATCACTTAATCTCAAACCGAAGAATTAGAGGGAACAAGAAGCACTACTCTCTTATGATTGATCCAAACAGTCAAAAAGCAAATCAAGTTCTGGGCATTCAAGATTTCTGTCATTAATCAATAATAACCTTCAAGAGCAGACTCAGCAGGCCATTAGCTACTCCTCAGGTTCTTCTCTTATGATGAGTGATCAAAAGGTCCCAAAAAAGATATCACATTCCTGGCTATCAGATATTAGTTGAAACTTCAACTATAGACTTAAATGTAGGGACAAGGCAGTTAGCTACTTCCAATAAACCAATCACAGAATTAGATAGACCATACTACTTGTTCTTCTCTTATGAATGATCCAAAAGTAAAAGAAAACTCATGTTCTGGGGGTATCGGAGTTGTCGCACCTACATAAATCTCCATCTGCAGACTAAGAGAGATCAGGCACTACTTAAAAAATTCCTCTCTTAAGACTGATCGAAAAAGCATAAACCTATGAAGTTTCTTGTCACAAATCACTAAACCTCCAACTGGAGACTTAAAAAGACCAGTAACTACTCATTCTTCTCTTATGAATGATCCACAAAGTAAAAGAAAACTCATACTGGGGCATCAGATTTTATCACATTCACAGGAGGCCATTGGAAAGTGTATAAAAAAAAAAATTAAAAAAAAAATCTCGGGGATGTTCGGGGATGTGCTGCTATCACACTTTCGCAGACTGCTTTACCTGGCAGTTGATTTTTCCGTATGTGTCCCCCGAGGTGCTGGTAGATCGCCTGTTTCTCTTCTCCTGTCCATGGCTTACGTATTTTCAGACGCACTGTTTAAAATTCAAAACAGACAGACGTTTCTGCACTGCAATCAAATACACGCCTTTCGGAGCATTCAAATCCACTTGAAATTGGGTGGGGCCAAAAAATTGGGTACTTTATGTCCTTTTTTTTTTTTTTAGGGGGGGGGGATTTGAACAATTCTTTTCTTATTTTGTGGGCTTTCTGAGGATTGGAGCAATCTGAGGATTGGACTGCACACAAAAGGATGGGAAATTAAAATTATCCCCACCCAGTCATGCTTTTTTCATTAAAGTTTCTTATTTTGTCTGTGTTTTTGATTCTTGATTTTTTTTTCTCAGCAAAAGGGAAGGTGGAAGGAGGAGGCTTCATGGCCCCTGTTGCGCCCCCATCCCTACAACACTGCTTTGTGCTTTTGAAATTTTGTTGAATGTTATAAAAAATAAAAATGAAAAATGAAAGACCTGCAGTTGATGTGCTTGGCTTCCCCTTAAAAAACAACAACGTAGAAAGACCAGTGTTGTGAAGTGTGCACATGGTACAGTATTACATCAATACAAACAGGAAATGAAAGGCACAATAGGTTTCACACGACATACACATACACGCGTAGTGCTCTGGGATATTGAAACCATCAGTAATTTGCAAACTAATTGCTTTGACTAAAATATTTGTAAATCTTCAAGTCATTTTTTAAAAATGTAGTAGCCATGACCTTTGTGCGACCATGACCTTTGTGCGACCATGACTACTAGGCTTTTTGGGCTCCATTTGTAACTTTTTAGCTGTCAAAGGAATGACATGAAAATAAATTGCTGGATTGGGGGAGGAAATACATGGAAATAAAGGGGAAACCAGCACACTTATTTTGGGTGTTTGGGCATCATTTTAGATTTTGTTTTTTTCATTGTGTTTTGGGTTTTTTTTGGGGGGGGGATCTGAAATTTCTATATCTGAGCTTTTGTGGCTTTGAAGGATGGGAAATGAAAATGTCTCTTTTTCGTGAAATTTCCAAAGCATTTCTTTTTTTCCTGTGTTTTTGCTTTTTTTTTCTTTCATTCTTGGCAGGGGGAGGGCTGGGAGGTTGGTCCCTTTTGCCCCCAGATCCTTCATTGGTAACATGCTTTCATGATTTTAAATTGTTTGCTTAACATTAATTTAAAAAAAAATAAAAAATTCCAAAAATACCGTACCCGCAGTTGACGTGCCTGGCCTTGCCCTTTAAAAAACACTTTTTAATGTAAATTTATTCACTTCTTCCCCCCACTTAGTTGTTTAAATAAGCAGGGGGGGGGAGGTGAATAAATTGTTTAAAAAGTTTTTGTAAAAGTTTATTTGAATACCCATTCAATTTGAATTGAATGGGTATTCAATTCAATTTTATAAAAGTGAACTCATCTACTTGTGAAAAATGAAGATCAGTAACAGATCCAAAGGAAAGAAAATAAGCAGAACATTACCTGCTGGGGCCCCGACTTCCTGCCACCTGATGACGGGTCTTTGCAAACATCTGAGTAAATTGAAACAAATGAAGGCAAGAAATTTTGAATCGCAAAGTTTTTTTTACGTTTTCGGAAACATGTCTGATCTATTAGAAGAGAAATCATCACGTTTCCAAAATATATCACTCTCTCAGGAATAAATCAAATAAATACTGTTTTCGGTCAAGTGTCAAAACATATATATAATTTCAATTTTCCAGTGATTTTGTTTGAAACTTTTATTTTCTTTCAAACTTGATTCCAGCTATTAATGGTTTGCACCTCGTGTGAGTAGCACTAACTATTTCCTCATAATTATGGAATTGACACGTGATGTGGTGTGATGTTAGGCGATAGGCAGCAGCGATAGTGACTTGTGAATATGACTCATACATAAAGGGTTCACTGGTAACATCTCCCATGCGTAAGAACCACTAAATTGTCCCAGGTATTAGTTTATGACTATGTATTTTTGATGTTTTTAAACACAAGAGAATGTGGACATGTATAAACCTGCAACTGTAAATGTATAATGCGCCCCACACATACCTCAATTATTCTATGAAAATTAATCTGCAATCTCAATCTGATAACAAAATTATTTTACGTACCTGCATCCTCCTCTTCACTTGATGATTCATCAGCCAAACACCTTGAAATAGAATAAAAGTTGTCCTTCGGTATTAGTGGCATATAATACCCTTTGAACGCTCTTATTAAACATAATGTAGGAATAGACAGTGGGCATTGGAAAGAATCATTCGAAGGAGGTAAAATGTGACCTTCTCGTACAAAAGATGATGCACCTTGGAACAGGTTGAATGGAAAAAGGGCCCAAAATGCTGTGGGCTAATTTTTAACTTGATGATTTTTAAATCCAGAACATATTAATATAACTATAATAAAGTATCTTCGACGATTTGTTCAGATATTAGGTCCCTTTGTGGACATTTGCTCTTCTAAAACTGGCACTTTCTCTGTTTTCCACTTTTCAACAGGACATGAACTTCAAAACAGCATTCTTCCCGAAATTATTCCAAGGTAAACACCATACATTTGTGTAGTGGTCTGCCAAATAGTCCAAAGCCCCAATCTACCGGGGGTTATTGGTCCAAAAATAAACTAGGGTTCTTTTATCTGATCATTTGATACAACAGTGTTTAAGGTTCTTTAGTCCTAAATTTCATTACAGTCAAAAGCTTTGGTAGTCCAAATTTAGTCCAATTAATTACCTGAAGGACCGATTGTCCAAATGGAAAACAAGGTTTCTACTGTCCAAAGACTAATTATTCTAAAATGAATTAGGGCCAATAAATAGAAATTTAAAATATCACTCTTTATTGCCTATTCAGATTGTTGAATCTTATCGTCACTCTAGACTACAAACTTTAGTGTCAATTTGGGCTTTTGAACACTTTTGTCATATTTCAAAATGAAACCACAATTTAAAAGGAAATTAACATATTTGCAATAATATGCAAATATCTCAGGTCCATCCATATTCCCAGAAAAGTCCCAGGTCACAGTACGAGAATCCTAATTAATGCACCTAATGGTTCCTTACCTTCCAAATCAATATCATCAAGTTTTCGGCCAGACAGTTTTGCTATCTTGCCTTTGTCTTCAGCAAGAAGTAGCTTGCTGACTTTCGCAAGCTCTAGTGTCGACTCGTGTTGGCGGTAGAAGTCCCTGTGGACAGTTATGTCGTGGCACAGGTGCCTTGCTAGCCAGTCGAGCGCATTGCTGTTTAGGTCTATAATCTGAGACACCGTTGCAACATACTTTCTCAGCTTTGTGCTCGTTTCTGCAGGAGGCTCTTGCAGATTAGCCTGCTTGGCAACAGCAGTTAGGCAATCCCATCCTCTCACTTGTTTCAAGGAGTTTCGGGGGCGAGCAAATATATAGGGATTCGCATTATGCGCCCCAACTGCTTCACGGTTTTCCATCAAGACTTCCACTGGTCAGAAGCACAGGCACTGCGCGACCTCTCTTTCCCCTTATCTGTACCAGGTCGAGTCTGTATACAAATCAAATGGCACCAGAAACAAATCAAATGGCACCAGAAAAAGAATGACTTAGTTGAATGACTAAACAAATATGATACAATAAGCAATACATCCGTTAACTAGAGGATAGTTCCAAATTCTGGTAAACCCAAAGAAACTCTTATCCCCTTCAATACAATAGGATAACATACACATGAATATTGCCAAATTAAACTAAAAATGCCTGTAACATTTAGGTTTAATTCAGCTACTCCCCCAAAAAAGAAACATTCCCATGTTTCAAACTGTCCAATACAATTAATACGTACTGAGCTTTCCCAGGTCAAACCTTTGCAATCAGATTCCTACCGAAGGCCAGTATTAACTTGTCACCCCTTACCACCATGGATATCTGATGATGGACCATTGCCGACCGAACATGCAAAATGGGCATGGCAGGTTATCTGAAGATTGGACCTCTTGACCGAAGGGAGGATTTCTGGCAACGATGATCTGACCCACACCAGTTGACAGCACCTCCATATTATGGTAGAAATTCCCTTTCAAACGGAGCCTCTCAAATTCAACAGTAGGTCGCCTGTTAGTTGACTTGGGCTCCTTGGCCTTGGCATGTTTTACCTCAGACTCATCAGCGTGCATATCTTTCATGTGCCTGGCTGCCTTGGAAACCATACTGCCACAAAAAAGGCATGCTTGCCGCTTCTCGTATATTCTAGCCTGCCCTTCGGTGCCTTGTTGAGCTCATCTATACAAACAACCAACAACAAAAAAGCATGAAGTCTTTTGAGTTGTTGTAGTTTATTGTAGTAACAGTGAGACATGTATGTCAATAACAAATGGTTAGTGACCAGTTACAGGACCATCACTGTGTGGACCCATGTAGTAAGACATATGCCAATAACAGACAGGTGTGTGACCAGTTACAGGACCATCACTGTGTGGACCCATGTAGTAAGACATATGCCAATAACAGACAGGTGTGTGACCAGTTACAGGACCATCACTGTGTGGAACCATGTAGTATGACATATGCCAATAACATACAGGTGTGTGACCAGTTACAGGACCATCACTGTGTGGAACCATGTAGTATGACATATGCCAATAACATACAGGTGTGTGACCAGTTACAGGACCATCACTGTGTGGAACCATGTAGTATGACATATGCCAATAACATACAGGTGTGTGACCAGTTACAGGACCATCACTGTGTGGACCCATGTAGTAAGACATTTGCCAATAACAGACAGGTGTGTGACCAGTTACTGGACCATCACTGTGTGGACCCATGTATGCCAATAACAGACAGGTGTGTGACCAGATACTGGACCATCACTGTGTGGACCCATGTATTAAGACAAATGCCAATAACAGACAGGTGTGTGACCAGTTACTGGACCATCACTGTGTGGACCCATGTATGCCAATAACAGACAGGTGTGTGACCAGATACTGGACCATCACTGTGTGGACCCATGTATTAAGACAAATGCCAATAACAGACAGGTGTGTGACCAGTTACAGGACCATCACTGAGTGGACCCATGTAGTAAGACAAATGCCAATAACAGACAGGTGTGTGACCAGTTACAGCTAGGACCATCAGTGTGTGGCCCATGTAGTAAAACAAATGCCAATAACAGACAGGTGTGTGACCAGTTACAGGACCATCACTGTGTGGACCCATGTAGTAAGACATACGCCAATAACAGACAGGTGTGTGACCAGTTACAGGACCATCACTGTGTGGACCCATGTAGTAAGACATATGCCAATAACAGACAGGTGTGTGACCAGTTACAGGACCATCACTGTGTGGACCCATGTAGTAAGACATACGCCAATAACAGACAGGTGTGTGACCAGTTACAGGACCATCACTGTGTGGACCCATGTAGTAAGACATACGCCAATAACAGACAGGTGTGTGACCAGTTACAGGACCATCACTGTGTGGACCCATGTAGTAAGACATACGCCAATAACAGACAGGTGTGTGACCAGTTACAGGACCATCACTGTGTGGACCCATGTAGTAAGACAAATGCCAATAACAGACAGGTGTGTGACCAGTTAAAAGACCATCCTTGTGTGGGCCCATGTAGTAAGACATATGCCAATAACAGACAGGTGTGTGACCAGTCACAGGACCATGACTGTGTGGACCCATGTAGTGAGACATATGCCAATAACAGACAGGAGTGTAAAAGAAAACTCATGTTCTGGGGGTATCGGAGTTGTCGCACCTACATAAATATCCATCTGCAGACTTAGAGAGATCAGGCACTACTTAAAAAATTCCTCTCTTAAGACTGATCGAAAAAGCGTAAACCTATGAAGTTTCTTGTCACAAATCACTAAACCTCCAACTGGAGACTTAAAAAGACCAGTAACTACTCATTCTTCTCTTATGAATGATCCACAAAGTAAAAGAAAACTCATACTGGGGCATCAGATTTTATCACATTCACAGGAGGCCATTGGAAAGTATAAAAAAAAAAAAAAAAAAAAAAAAAATCGGGAATGTTCGGGGATGTGCTGCTATCACACTTTCGCAGACTGCTTTACCTGGCAGTTGATTTTTCCGTATGTGTCCCTCGAGGTGCTGGTAGATCGCCTGTTTCTCTTCTCCTGTCCATGGCTTACGTATTTTCAGACGCACTGTTTAAAATTCAAAACAGACAGACGTTTCTGCACTGCAATCAAATACACGCCTTTTGGAGCATTCAAATCCACTTGAAATTGGGTGGGGCCAAAAAATTGGGTACTTTATGTCCTTTTTTTTTTTTTTAGGGGGGGGGATTTGAACAATTCTTTTCTTATTTTGTGGGCTTTCTGAGGATTGGAGCAATCTGAGGATTGGACTGCACACAAAAGGATGGGAAATTAAAATTATCCCCACCCAGTCATGCTTTTTTCATTTTGTCTGTGTTTTTGATTCTTGATTTTTTTTTCTCAGCAAAAGGGAAGGTTGAAGGAGGAGGTTTCATGGCCCCTGCTGCGCCCCCATCCCTACAACATTGCTTTGTGCTTTTGAAATTTTGTTTAATGTTATAAAAAATAAAAATGAAAAATGAAAGACCTGCAGTTGATGTGCTTGGCTTCCCCTTAAAAAACAACAACGTAGAAAGACCAGTGTTGTGAAGTGTGCACACGGTACCGTTATTACATCAATACAAACAGGAAATGAAAGGTACAATAGGTTTCACACGACATACATGCGTAGTGCTCTGGGATATTGAAACCATCAGTAATTTGCAAACTAATTGCTTTGACTCAAATATTTGTAAATCTTCAAGTCATTTTTTAAAAATGTAGTAGCCATGACCTTTGTGCGACCATGACTACTAGGCTTTTTGGGCTCCATTTGTAACTTTTTAGCTGTCAAAGGAATGACATGAAAATAAATTGCTGGATTGGGGGAGGAAATACATGGAAATCAAGGGGAAACCAGCACACTTATTTTGGGTGTTTGGGCATCAATTTTAGATTTTGTTTTTTTCATTGTGTTTTGGTTTTTTTTGGGGGGGGGGGATCTGAAATTTCTATATCTGAGCTTTGTGGCTTTGAAGGATGGGAAATGAAAATGTCTCTTTTTCGTGAAATTTCCAAAGCATTTCTTTTTTTCCTGTGTTTTTGCTTTTTTTTCTTTCATTCTTGGCAGGGGGAGGGCTGGGAGGTTGGTCCCTTTTGCCCCCAGATCCTTCATTGGTAACATGCTTTCATGATTTTAAATTGTTTGCTTAACATTAATTTTTAAAAAAAAAAAAAATTCCAAAAATACCGTACCCGCAGTTGACGTGCCTCGCTTGCCCTTTAAAAAACACTTTTTAATGTAAATTTATTCACTTCTTCCCCCCACTTAGTTGTTTAAATAAGCAGGGGGGGGGGGAAGAAGTGAATAAATTGTTTAAAAAGTTTTTGTAAAAGTTTAATTGAATACCCATTCAATTTGAATTGAATGGGTATTCAATTCAATTTTATAAAAGTGAACTCATCTACTTGTGAAAAATGAAGATCAGTAACAGAACCAAAGGAAAGAAAATAAGCAGAACCTTACCTGCTGGGCGCCCAGCTTCCTGCCACCTGATGACGGGTCTTTGCAATATCTGAGTAAATTGAAACAAATTAAGGCAAGAAATTTTGAATCACAAAGTTTTTTTTACGTTTTCGGAAACATGTCTGATCTATTAGTGAAGAAATCATCACATTTCCAAAATATATCACTCTCTCAGGAATAAATCAAATAAATACCGTTTTCGGTCAAGTGTCAAAACATATATATAATTTCAATTTTCCAGTTTATGACAATGTATTTTTGATGTTTTTAAACACAAGAGAATGTGGACATGTATAAACCTGCAACTGTAAATGTATAATGCGCCCCACACATACCTCAATTATTCTATGAAAATTAATCTGCAATCTCAATCTGATAACAAAATTATTTTACGTACCTGCATCCTCCTCTTCACTTGATGATTCATCAGCCAAAACACCTTGAAATAGAACTAGAACTATGTGGTTGTGAGTGAACAACCACAGAGCTGTTCCCAACATGTTTTTGATTGTCTATTGCACAGTACAAAATGATTCAATGATTTGTTCTAAACAAATTTTACTCTTAAATTGAAATTATAATATGAATCGGTGATGGTCTTGTTCGGGACACATTTTCCGAAGAGAAGCTGGTTGGGTTCTGAAAACATAAAATTAAAAATATATTTTTGGGAACAGGTCTGTTTGTACGAGATATAGACATATAAGTAGAGATCTATGTCTGTTTGCAACAGAAGATGCGGCTTTTCCGCATTATGATTTGTTTTTATCAATAATACGTCCCTGACTATGCATGAACATAAAATCTGTCAAAGCTAGCCGAAAATCGGCTAAAACGGTCACTGTGGACAGGATTTGACCTCAGCAACACGTGCGCTGCGCGCGGGCCGACTGACATACGATATGAACAACGTACGTGCATGTACATGTACATGTACATTGTGGACGTCCTGTGCATGTTTTAAAGCAGAGGTATTGTCAACCTGAAGTTTTAAGCGTGCGCAGGGCATGTCCGAGTTTGCTTATTGCCTTGAAGCTTTGAACTGTTTTAGACCTACCCTTCAATAGACAATTAAAGTAAAAACTAATATAAAAACTGCCATGGTTGATTTTTCAGGAATTTTCTAAGGAAAAAGGGTCTTTTCATTATAACTTCCGGTCTGATGACGTCATACGCCTAAAACTTCGCACACGTCTTAAGTGGGTCAAGGTCATCATATACACCAATATTTAGGCAATTCCGACAAACTTCGCCACAGACATCTATTCAAAATACATTTTTGCAAATTTTCAACCTGTCGCTAGAGGGCGCTCGAAGATTGCATGACGTCAACGGTAAATGATTTGAAGAATACTTTTAGCCAAGAGACTAACACCGTTAAAAGCAAGTTCATATCTATTACCACTTTTAAATAATAAGCCACTTCCGGTTTTGGCCTTTTTCGACCGGAAGCAGGGGTCACGTGATTTCACGCACACTGAATGAAATAAAGACCTCAACCTACTCTACCACTTGCCGGCAACAAAATGCTGCGGACGCGTACGGTTGATTTCTTATGCATTTTTAAATATTAAAAGTGTCACAATTTAATTGCCTATAAATAAACACCGGATGACGTCATCATGACGTCATCATTACACAATGTTGTTTGAATTAGGGTCTTTGCTTGGACAAAGATTGGTGTAAATGAATTACTGGCAAAGAGTCGAAAATGCCCTCTGAAAATTGACATTTTAAAAAAAAATTCTGTGTACAAAGTCTATGGGAAAAATTAAATATTCAAAATTCTATAATAAATCACGTGATGACGTCAGCATGACGAAAAGTTTCGGCACACATCCTCAGATGATGATTAATAACTATGCTGAGTTTAAAGTTGATCGGATTTAAAATAATTGCCAAAGTGGCTTGTAGAATAAAAACGTGTACAAAACCTATGGGGAAAAGTGGAAAAAGAAAAAAAAAAAAAAAAAAAAAAAAAAAAAAAAAAAGGAAAAAAAAAAACTTTAACGAAAACAATAGCTGTTCCCAATTGAAATTGGGAACAGCTAATAAAAGTTGTCCTTCGTATTAGTGGCATATAATACCCTTTGAACGCTCTTATTAAACATAATGTAGGAATAGACAGTGTTATTGGCGATGCCTTTGACTCTTTTTCAAAATTGAGAAAATTGAACTCATAATGGGATTGATCTTTGTTGTGGGAACAAGGGGATTTAGGAAAGTTATCAAATCCAGCAAAGATATCAGTGGGCATTGGAAGAATCATTCAAAGGAAGTAAAATGTGACCTGCTCGTACAAAAGATGATGCACCTTGGTTGAATGGGAAAAGGGCCCAAAATGCTGTGGGCTAATTTTTAACTTGATGATTTTTAAATCCAGAACATATAAATATAACTATAATAAAGTATCTTCGACGATTTGTTCAGATATCAGGTTCCTTTGTTGACATTTGATATTTTAAAACTGCCACTATGTCTGTTTTCCACTTTTCAACAGGACATGAACTTCAAAATAGCATCCTTCACGAAATTATTTCAAGGTAAACGCAATAGGTTTGTGTAGTGGTCTGCCAAATAGTCCAAAGCCCCAATCTACCGGGGGTTATTGGTCCAAAAATAAACTAGGGTTCTTTTATTTCATCATTTGATACAACAGTGTTTTGGTTTTGGTAGTCCAAATTTAGTCCAATTAATTACCTGAAGGACAGTAAACAATTTGGCTAATCCAAACCATTTTTGTGTGCAAATAATGCTTGTGAGTTTTGGCAATGGAAGTTAAAAAAAATACATTTTCTTTCTTCATTCTTCCGAAAGAAAATTCTTTTTTTTACTATACATGTATCTTCATCATGTGAAGAGTAATAAGAACACAAGTACACAATTTTGGAGTACTATTGGTAGAAAGAGCCGCCTACCACACTGAGAACGCCAAAAAAGGGGGAAAGGAAAAACGATATGGGAATCTCAAAACAATACAAAAATGTAATATACTACACAAAATGCATTAAGTATGCAATCAGACCACTAAACGGGTCGCAGTATCATGTTTTACTGTACCAACAACGATAAACCATACTTTTACACTTCATGCTCGCAAATTGGCATCGACCAGGAATGGCCGGGTACAAAATTGCGGAACGAAGTCCGCTTAAATACGCAAACAGTACTCACGGGTGAGAGTCGCGCTGAGGGCAAGTGCCTAGTCTTAACCATGTGTGTGGCGCTAATGAGGGATCAAAATGAATTGCTATGGAAGCGAATGATGGGGTTTGGCAAAACACTGAACTTGTACCCAAGGAAGACGGACTGAATGAAATATTCATCCATCTCCAATCGACCACCCTACTATGGAAATGTATGCCATCTGGGCAAATGATTGGCCAGAAGGAAGACGTGGGCCAGTGTGGTACGACTTATGTGCCGGTGGCATTGTCAGAGAGAATTCTTTTGAAGACCTGTATAATCAAGGATACTGGAGGACAAAAATAATTATTTTCGCCCAACCAATTCTGAGAGAATGCATCGACTTCAGCCACGCCTTTACACCAAAACCTGGAGTTAAACCGCGTGAATTTAGCGTTATGAGGTGATGGCGAAACGGTCAATAGTGCGAGGACCCCATAGACTATCTATAAACCGAAATGATCCCCGGTCGATAGACCAGTCGTCGAAGTCTCGAAATCGACTGATTTCATCGGCGAGTTTGTTCTCGTTTCTAGGTACCCACTCAGGTAACAAGGCCATGTGAAATATTGATTTTGCGAGTTCATGCAAGTTGGGTTTGGGGCTGCCACACTGAATGATAATTGGGACACTGGAATTGTCGGTAAACCATTTGACGTTCTGGCCTGTCACTGCTTTTTGCAACTGCTTAAGTACGTGACTTACTGCGGCTAGTTCGCGCCAAGTAGAACTTTTTCGTTGCTCTACTGGGGACCAGGTACCGTGTACTTAAAAGTAAGGGTGACCTTCGACGTAACCACCGTAGCCCGTGTCGCTTGCATCGGAATAGATAGTCAAAGAGTGGACTAAGCCTGCCTCGTATGGTAAAACCATTCAGGGACTGTAATTGCGTGAGCCAGAATAATCTGAGTTCCGAAACGGCGTCAGCAGGGAGAACAAATTAATCGGACCAAGAGTGACGCGAATCAATGGCGTGGTAGCAACAACGTGTCTTAAATCTAGCGACTGGACCGAGTGCTAATGAGGATGAAATTATGTGACCGGTAAATCGCGCTAAGTCTCGTACGGGAATGGCTTGGTTGGACTGGTGGGAATCCAGCACGGATGAAATGAACGTGAGAATCTTGTGAATTTTGCTTTGTGGTACCTGAAAGCGAAATGCGTCGGAGTTGATGGTAAGACCCAAGTACTGAATTGTTTTAGTGGGTGACCAGACACATTTTGTTTTGCTAGGAACGAATCCGCTGCAGGTTATGAGGTTGCGCACAAAGGAAACATTGGCTGAAGCTGACTCAAAGTCGGGGGAGACAATGAGTCCGTCGTCGATGTACATAAAGGCCACGATACCGTTTTGACGGCAATGGTGCAACTATAGGCCTGTTTAATTTGGTGAATAAGTGACAGGCGCTACTTAAACCGAAAAGAAGAACAGTAAAGGTATAATATCGGGTGACTGAATCGTTATGATGCCAAGAGAAACCGAGATATTTTTGATGAGATGGGAAGATATCGACATGATGGTAACCCAACTCAAGATCAAAAGAAAAGTAGTACTGATTGTAATCGAGTGACGGAGCGATGTGGTGGGATCTTCGTACTTGAATTTCTCTTTCCAAATGTACTTATTCCGGTGTCGTAGGTCAAGCACTAATCGCAACTTTTTACCTTCTGCGACAGTCAAAGGATTGCAGCAGTATGGGGTAACAGTGCATTGCGTGATACAATTCTTTGCGAGCAAATCCGCGATGGCAGTTTCCACAAATTGTGCATGGGATAGACTTGACTTATTGTTTGACAAAACAGCAAGAGGAGGAGTGACATAAAATGGAATCTTGTATCCATCTGAAATAACCTCTTGTACAAAAATACTACACTTAAGTATGTCTCGCCAAAATAAGAAGCGAGGTTTCAGCTTACCCTTTACACCGGATGGGACAGGAGTAGTTGAGACCTGCTCTTCCCAGTCCCTATGCTGTGGTGGTATCAGTGGCTGAAGGTTGTGACCGGCGCTGAGGCTGTTGGAGGGCCCGAAGAGAGGGGCAGTTGGATCGGATATGTCCTGCGATTCCGCACTGGAAACAGGACCGGAAATCTTGACGATATGTGTACCGGCTGTAGGTACGAAAAGAACTCGCAGCAGGGTAAGGACGTACAGGATTGCGAGCCTTGGCCTTGGACTTCTTAGCGGCTTCTGATTTCTTGCTGGTCGCCATTTTCTCCGCCTTTCTAAGTCGTTTCTCATCGTCCGAGTCGTCGGCTTAATTGTCGGTGACGTATTCTTTAACCGTGGCCCAACCTTGGGAAGAACGATCGGCCAACCTGATCAGCTTCTGCCGCTGTTTGATTTCTGTGCTGGCTTGCTTGAGGGCCTCTCTGGCTGCGTTGACGTCTCCGGCGTCTAACGATGCTAAGGCCGAGTCAATTAGGCTGGAGAGCTTTTCTTCGTGGCGAAACTGGTCCTTGTTACCGTCGCTTTTAAAGTCTGGTGGACTGTCGGCAAGGGTACGCTGCCTCTTAAAGGCTGAATCTACTTTACTGTCTATCGAGTTAGCCAACGATCTGATGGCCGATAGTATCTCTTGATTTGCATTATCAGGTTAGGATTCATATTGCACGGAGAACAAAATGCGTATGTCAGCGAGATAAGGTTGCTCAACCGAGAATGAAGTTGAATAGGCAACTTGGCGTTTATAAGAAATGGCGTCACAAAGAGTTACGTGACAAAGCGCGCAAGGAATTTGCGCACTGCACCTGTCTTGCGGTAACGTCACATTCATGAAGGAGCTATTTGAATAAGCACAAGGATCTGTATATATAAAACAATATTAAACGGCTTTAAATTGTGAAATGGAAGCTACTGTTTTTCACACTGGAAATTTAGAATTTCGTCGAGTCGACACTTTTTAATGTTAATTTATTCCACTCCCCCCACTTATTTAAACAACTACCCCATTCAATTCAATTTTATAAAGTGAACTCATCTACTTGTGAAAAAAGGAAGATCAGTGACAGATCCAAAGGAAAGAAAATAAGCAGAACCTTACCTGCTGAGTGCCCAGCTTCCTGCCACCTGATGACGGGTCTTTGCAAACATCTGCGTAAATTGAAACAAATTAAGGCAAGAATTTATGAATCGCAAAGTTTTTTTTACATTTTCGGAAACATGTCTGATCTATTAGTGAAGAAATCATCACGTTTCCAAAATATATCACTCTCTCAGGAATAAATCAAATAAATACTGTTTTCGGTCAAGTGTCAAAACATATATATAATTTCAATTTTCCAGTGATTTTGTTTGAAACTTTAATTTTTTTTCAAACTTGATTCCAGCTATTAATGGTTTGCACCTCATGTGAGTACTGAGTAGCACTAACTATTTACTCATAATTATGGAATTGACACGTGATGTGGTGTGATGTTAGGCGATAGGCAGCAGCGATAGTGACTTGTGAATATGACTCATACATAAAAGGATTCACTGGTAACATCTCCCATGCGTACTACTGGTGCGTGTCAAATTTCAACCAATAAATCCGTATGGGCATTTTCCCACAAAATTCCACATTTAGCGAGACACTAGGCAGAGTGTTTTAAAACCTTGCTGAAAACACCCGCACATGGCAGCCTCTCGACTAATAGGAACCGCTAAACTGTCCCAGGTATTAGTTTATGGCTATGTATTTATGATGTTTTTAAACACAAGAGAATGTGGACATGTATAAACCTGCAACTTTAAATGTATAATGCGCCCCCCCCCCACACATACCTCAATTATTCTATGAAAATTAATCTGCAATCTCAATCTGATAACAAAATTATTTTACGTACCTGCATCCTCCTCTTCACTTGATGATTCATCAGCCAAAACACCTTGAAATAGAATAAAAGTTGTCCTTTGGTATTAGTGGCATATAATACCCTTTGAAGGCTCTTATTAAACATAATGTAGGAATAGACAGTGGGCATTGGAAAGAATCATTCGAAGGAAGTAAAATGTGACCTTCTCGTACAAAAGATGATGCACCTTGGTACAGGTTGAATGGAAAAAGGGCCCAAAATGCTGTGGGCTAATTTTTAACTTGATGATTTTTAAATCCAGAACATATTAATATAACTATAATAAAGTATCTTCGACGATTTGTTCAGATATAAGGTCCCTTTGTGGACATTTGCTCTTCTAAAACTGGCACTTTCTCTGTTTTCAAATTTTCAACAGGACATGAACTTCAAAACAGCATTCTTCCCGAAATTATTCCAAGGTAAACACCATACATTTGTGTAGTGGTCTGCCAAATAGTCCAAAGCCCCAATCTACCGGGGGTTATTGGTCCAAAAATAAACTAGGGTTCTTTTATTTCATCATTTGATACAACAGTGTTTAAGGTTCTTTAGTCCTAAATTTCATTACAGTCAAAAGCTTTGGTAGTCCAAATTTAGTCCAATTAATTACCTGAAGGACTGATTGTCCAAATGGAAAACAAGGTTTCTACTGTCCAAAGACTAATTATTCTAAAATGAATTAGGGCCAATAAATAGAAATTTAAAATATCACTTTTTATTGCCTATTCAGATTGTTGAATCTTATCGTCACTCTGGACTACAAACTTTAGTGTCAATTTGGGCTTTTGAACACTTTTGTCATATTTCAAAATGAAACCACAATTTAAAAGGAAATTAACATATTTGCAATAATATGCAAATATCTCAGGTCCATCCATATTCCCAGAAAAGTCCCAGGTCACAGTACGAGAATCCTAATTAATGCACCTAATGGTTCTTTACCTTCCAAATCAATATCATCAAGTTTTCGGCCAGACAGTTTTGCTATCTTGCCTTTGTCTACAGCAAGAAGTAGCTTGCTGACTTTCGCAAGCTCTAGTGTCGACTCGTGTTGGCGGTAGAAGTCCCTGTGGACAGTTATGTCGTGGCAAAGGTGCCTTGCTAGCCAGTCGAGCGCATTGCTGTTTAGGTCTAATAATCTGAGACACCGTTGCAACATACTTTCTCAGCTTTGTGCTCGTTTCTGCAGGAGGCTCTTGCAGATTAGCCTGCTTGGCAACAGCAGTTAGGCAATCCCATCCTCTCACTTGTTTCAAGGAGTTTCGGGTGCGAGCAAATATATAGGGATTCGAATTATGCGCCCCAACTGCTTCACGGTTTTCCATCAAGACTTCCACTGGTCAGAAGCACAGGCACTGCGCGACCTCTCTTTCCCCTTATCTGTACCAGGTCGAGTCTGTATACAAATCAAATGGCACCAGAAACAAATCAAATGGCACCAGAAAAAGAATGACTTAGTTGAATGACTAAACAAATATGATACAATAAGCAATACATCCGTTAACTAGAGGATAGTTCCAAATTCTGGTAAACCCAAAGAAACTCTTATCCCCTTCAATACAATGGGATAACATACACATGAATATTGCCAAATTAAACTAAAAATGCCTGTAACATTTAGGTTTAATTCAGCTACTCCCCCAAAAAAGAAACATTCCCATGTTTCAAACTGTCCAATACAATTAATACGTACTGAGCTTTCCCAGGTCAAACCTTTGCAATCAGATTCCTACCGAAGGCCAGTATTAACTTGTCACCCCTTACCACCATGGATATCTGATGATGGACCATTGCCGACAGAACATGCAAAATGGGCATGGCAGGTTATCTGAAGATTGGACCTCTTGACCGAAGGGAGGATTTCTGGCAACGATGATCTGACCCACACCAGATGACAGCACCTCCATATTTATGGTAGAAATTCCCTTTCAAACGGAGCCTCTCAAATTCAACAGTAGGTCGCCTGTTAGTTGACTTGGGCTCCTTGGCCTTGGCATGTTTCACCTCAGACTCATCAGCGTGCATATCTTTCATGTGCCTGGCTGCCTTGGAAACCATACTGCCACAAAAAAGGCATGCTTGCCGCTTCTCGTATATTCTAGCCTGCCCTTCGGTGCCTTGTTGAGCTCATCTATACAAACAACCAACAACAAAAAGCATGAAGTCTTCGGAGTTGTTGTTGTTTATTGTAGTAACAGTGAGACATGTATGTCAATAACAAATGGTTAGTGACCAGTTACAGGACCATCACTGTGTGGACCCATGTAGTAAGACATATGCCAATAACAGACAGGTGTGTGACCAGTCACAGGACCATCACTGTGTGGACCCATGTAGTAAGAAATATGCCAATAACAGACAGGTGTGTGACCAGTCACAGGACCATCACTGTGTGGAACCATGTAGTAAGAAATATGCCAATAACAGACAGGTGTGTGACCAGTCACAGGACCATCACTGTGTGGACCCATGTAGTCAGACATACGCCAATAACAGACAGGTGTGTGACCAGTTACAGGACCATCACTGTGTGGACCCATGTAGTAAGACATATGCCAATAACAGACAGGTGTGTGACCAGTTACTGGACCATCACTGTGTGGACCCATGTAGTAAGACATATGCCAATAACAGACAGGTGTGTGACCAGTTACAGGACCATCACTGTGTGGACCCATGTAGTAAGACAAATGCCAATAACAGACAGGTGTGTGACCAGTTACAGGACCATCACTGTGTGGACCCATGTAGTAAGACATATGCCAATAACAGACAGGTGTGTGATCAGTTACAGGACCATCACTGTGTGGACCCATGTAGTAAGACATATGCCAATAACAGACAGGTGTGTGACCAGTGACAGGACCATCACTGTGTGGACCCATGTAGTAAGACATATGCCAATAACAGACAGGTGTGTGACCAGTCACAGGACCATCACTGTGTGGACCCATGTAGTAAGACATATGCCAATAACAGACAGGTGTGTGACCAGTTACAGGACCAGCACTGTGTGGACCCATGTAGTAAGACATATGCCAATAACAGACAGGTGTGTGACCAGTTACAGGACCAGCACTGTGTGGACCCATGTAGTAAGACATATGCCAATAACAGACAGGTGTGTGACCAGTTACAGGACCATCACTGTGTGGCCCATGTAGTAAGACAAATGCCAATAACAGACAGGTGTGTGACCAGTCACAGGACCATCACCGTGTGGAACCATGTAGTAAGACATATGCCAAAAACAGACAGGTGTGTGATCAGTCACAGGACCATCACTGTGTGGACCCATGTAGTAAGACATACGCCAATAACAGACAGGTGTGTTACCAGTTACAGGACCATCACTGTGTGGACCCATGTAGTAAGACATATGCCAATAACAGACAGGTGTGTGACCAGTCACAGGACCATCACTGTGTGGACCCATGTAGTAAGACATACGCCAATAACAGACAGGTGTGTGACCAGTCACAGGACCATCACTGTGTGGACCCATGTAGTAAGACATATGCCAATAACAGACAGGTGTGTGACCAGTCACAGGACCATCACTGTGTGGACCCATGTAGTAAGACAAACGCCAATAACAGACAGGTGTGTGATCAGTCACAGGACCATCACTGTGTGGACCCATGTAGTAAGACATACGCCAATAACAGACAGGTGTGTGACCAGTCACAGGACCATCACTGTGTGGACCCATGTAGTAAGACATACGCCAATAACAGACAGGTGTGTGATCAGTCACAGGACCATCACTGTGTGGACCCATCTAGTAAGACATATGCCAATAACAGACAGGTGTGTGACCAGTTACAGGACCATCACTGTGTGGACCCATGTAGTAAGACATATGCCAATAACAGACAGGTGTGTGACCAGTTACAGGACCATCACTGTGTGGCCCATGTAGTAAGACAAATGCCAATAACAGACAGGTGTGTGACCAGTCACAGGACCATCACCGTGTGGACCCATGTAGTAAGACAAATGCCAATAACAGACAGGTGTGTGACCAGTTACAGGACCATCATTGTGTGGAACCATGTAGTAAGACATATGCCAATAACAGACAGGTGTGTGATCAGTCACAGGACCATCACTGTGTGGACCCATGTAGTAAGACATATGCCAATAACAGTTTGGAGCGCTTAGCCATAGGGCCTTCACCGTGAAGTTGATCCTGCTTGTGTTACATATAATTCCATTTTTCTTAGATGATCAAGTTAAAAATAATACAAAGGGCTCAATTGCATACTGAAAGAAACCTAGGAATTAGAGTTCGACCGGGTAGTGACGGAAACCTATTATGAATGTCAAAGATAACGTTACATGACAAACAATTAGGGTGAGAGTTAACTGTTTGTTATTCTGTTTTATCTCATTTCTGAGCTAGGGACTTGGTACACTTTGAAGATCCAGTGATAAGTTTCCATTAATCTTAATGCAACATATCTGAAAAAGGACTTCCCTTAACCGAATTATCAGATTGCAGAAGCATGCATTTAGTGTTTTCCTTCATTGTGCAACCATAAGCTGTAACTAGCAAATGCATTTACAGCACAACTCTTTTCAATCAGACCTGACTGTATTATGCAGTTAACAACGTTACAAGCACTAACCTGTTCCTTCAGATTTGGCACTGGTAGACCAGGAGCTGTTGGAGAAATAAATTTGGTAAGTGTTGTCAAAGATGACACTATAAAACAAGAAATTAGATTGTGGGATCAGTTAGCTCTTTAAATTCTAATTTCTAAATATGGTTTCTAAACAGATACACAGTTACAATGTGGAGTGAAAGAAAGGGCACTACAAGTGAAAGGGTATCAAATGCATGCAAGATGAATGCAAGTGGGAAGCAGGCTATGAAAACAGATTCAGGACACGATTGCAACAAGAGGGTGAATTTCCCTCATTTGAGCTCGCTCAAAGCGGGACTTCCATAGCAACATGAGGAATGATTGAGAGGACTTTTTAAAAATCTAAACCCTAAATAGAAGTGATTATTCAGCTTTCTATTGATACCAAGACCAGTTAACGCAATTGTAATGATGGCATTCCTGATTTTGCTGCAGCAGGTCACAAATTATTAGACGAATAAGGACAAAACCGACACTAACAAGATGGACAAGTTAAGTGTCAAATGTTTCAGTGTAAGAGTGGATATATGATACATGTTGATGCTACATTTGGTGGAATGTAAGAGAGACAGCAATCTTAAAGAGAAGAGTGCAAACTATGGAGAGTGCAAACTCTGAAGAGCACAAACTGAGTCTACATGCAGTGCAGGATATGGCATCATGGTGAATATTAAATTCACTTACTGTACAGTTTCTTCACCTATCATTTCAGCTGGAATTGATTACGGTACAAAAATAACACAGAAATGAGAATCAGGATTTATAAAATGCTGCACTATTATTTTCCAAGATGCTTTCTAACTGCATGATTTTTTTCATCACTTACAGTAAGTAGCTGTCCTCAACATGCATAAAGCAAACAAAACTAGAACGGCGAAGCCGCCATGGCTCGCTGTCCAAGGCAGGAAGGGAGGCTGAAGGTAGGGTTGGGGATGGGCATGACGGAAGGGGATCAGGATTCTTGTTGATGTGCCTAGGTGTAGGGGTCAGTTTTTAAATGTCAACATAAAAAGTCAACAGATTACCTAATAAATACATGTGAATATAGGTTAGCCGTCACTGTATTATGGGGGAGTTTTCCATTGTTAGAGTAATTAGGACCCAGTTGTGGATTTTTGCATCCCCATCAGTGTCTTCTGCTCCCCATACTTGTATTACCATGGGAAAACTCTTGTGTAGTCGCCACAAATGCAGAACAAGAATGGGTATACATGTACATGTAGACACAGCACCATCACCACCTCCCCCAAACCTTACCCCATCCCAAAACCTTACCCCATCCCCACCCCCCCCTCCCCCACCCAACCCCCTACCCACACCCATTCCATCCTCCCCTAATCATCCCCACCCTATCACCTACACATCCAAACCCCACCCAAACTCCAATCCCTATCTCCTTCCCCCTCCCCTGACCCGTACCCTCCCCAACCCCAACCCCCTACACCCACCTACCCTATCTTCCCCTATCTGTCCTTACCCACTTCTACACATCCCCACCCTAACCCTTACTCGATTCCAATATCCCGCCCACCCCATTCCCCCACCCATACATCCCCACCTGACCCCATGCAACCCCTACTCTGATCCCTATATACTGCCCCCTCCCTTTATCCAACCCCTACAACCCATCCCTACACATCCCCAACCCAACCCCTACTCCGATCCTATATCCCGCCCCCTGCCCAACCCCCTCCTAACCCAACCCCTTCATCCATGCCCATCCTCTCCCTACCTGTCTCCCCCTACCTGTCTCTCCCTACCTGTTCCCACCCCACCCCTACAAATCCCCACCCCACCCAAACCCAGTATTCCAACCCCTCTCCTCTCCCCACCCCACCCCACCCCAACCTGCCCCGCCCCGCCCATCCTAGCTCCCCTACTCATCCTACTCACACAAACCCTAACTCCAACCCTATCCCCCGACCCACCCCACCCCACCCTCCCCTACCCCATCCCTACTCCAACCCCATAAACTAAAAGATCAAACCAGAAGCTCATGCACATCCCCAAAATGCATAGTGTACATGTACATGTTATACCGGTATACACACATGTACATGTTATACCAGTATACGTGTACATGTAACAATTAAAAACTTTAACATTTCCTTGAATTAAAGTTCCTCAATAAAATCATAAAATTTACTGCAATGATATGAACCTAACTGAAGTTATAGGCCTAGAGATGATACCTGACAACTGCATTTAATTTTTTTCCCCAAGTTAACTAGAACCAAAAACTTCAACATTTTTATCTGAACGCGGACGGCCGGACGTCCGGACGGGCGCCCGGACAGACGGACGGAAATTGGTATTACATAGGCTCGCATCTGCTTCGCAGCTCGCCAAAAATGCTACAACTCTCAGAGAGTTTTGGCTGTCATTGGCCCGTGGCCTGTCAACTATTGACCCATTATCTGTCAACTATAACGTACTGAACTTGGAGGTCTGCTTTTGCACAAGGACAATATAAAACACATTCCTTTAAAGAATCACATCCAACACTATGTACCAAGGTTCATTTTTGTTTTACATCTACGGGGTGAGTCAAAAAAAGCGGAACACAAACCCCAAAAATGATATTTCATATTCAAAAAAATATGTAGCACCCAATTAATAATGACTGGAAAGCCAATTTCATAAGCTACTTTTAGATGAAAAAATTACTGAAATTTGTCAATCCGTTTAAGGAATAACACCATTTAAACAAAATGACCCTAAATCCTATCTCGTCCAAAAAATGTGATTTCAAGAATCGTTGTCACAATTCTAAACGTTAAAGGGTCATTGCATTTAAATCGTGATATTCTTTGAACGGATTGAGCAATTTCAATTATTTTTTCCATCTAAAATTAGCTTCTGGATTTGGCTTCCCAGTCGTTATTATTTTTGGTGCTACATATTCGTTTTAAATACAAAATATATTTTCTGGGTTCGGGTTCCGCTTTTTTTGACTCACAAGACTGTATTCAAGGACTGTAAAGACTACTGAGGGAATATTCAAGGGATTTAAGGCAGCAATCAATATTTGTTGTCTTTTGTTCTTTGAAATATTCATGCATTCTAAAAATAGAACACAGCTGCCATAAATGCCTGTTTATTTAATTTTAATATGGCATTTGAGAAAATCATATCACAACAACAAAACACCACTTTTAGAAGAAAAACAAATAACCACTAAATATTGTTCCCTAAATAATGTCTAATACCCCCAGTACATTTAATGTTAATTCCTAAACAATACAAAGTTCTTTTGCAAGTTTTTTTCCTAACAAACAGAACCATATTTTCTTTGGAATAACATGAATGTGAAAACCATCATCATCATCACACAATTACCTGTTGCTATTGAGGTACCTGACATCACATCCTCATGATCCTGAAAAGAAAAGTACAAAGACATTAGACAAAGTTTGCCAGCTTATTTATGTAAGTCATTTCACAAGGAATAAAGAAGAATCACTTCCTAATGTGCAGATCTTAAGTGACAGGCATCTGACCGAAAGACACGGTCTACAGGCCCCAGCAATACTGATGCAAAACAAATGTAAGTTGAAAGGTATAATGACAGTTATGCCCTTCACTGAAGTTCTTAAACGATATAAAAAGCTGAACAAATGATAGGCTAATTTTTCACAGATATCAAAGATGCAGTAGCCCATGTAAATAGAAAAATCAAACCAGGCTTCATGAAAAACTACAAAAAGTGCTGTGAGACAGATGATTTCAGAGCCACAAACTTTTAAAAACTAATTTTCAACCTAAACTTTACTCAGTTTACTTTATTCACAATAAAACATACCTTTATCAACCCACAAAATGTGAGTTGAGGAAAGGGGTCCTCTAGATCTTTGGACTTGGTACTCACAGTTTTCTGTAGATAAAATACATACATGAGCAATCAAGAGATTGTGTGGTGCTCCACTACGAAAAATTAGTCACAGATTTTAACAGTGTTTTATTTTGTAGTGGACATGTGTTACAATACATGTATACAATAAACTGAAAGAATCAAAATGTTATGTTGTCTATTAACCCTAACCTTCCTCAATCCTCCAGGCGTTTTGGAGGATTTGTGAGGATTGAAGCTGAAATGATTTAAGAGGATACATTGCTTTGTCCGCTACCTGGTGCAGGGTGAATAGACTGCATTGCTGGCATACTAGCAGGGCTCAATAGAAGGGATTAGCGAATACAGATACAAGGTATTAAAATAAACGTGAAAAACTCCTCACAGGAATATTCCTATAAAAAAGCCCAAGGGATTAACTTCATGTCAAAGTGGTCTTTTAATGTGAATTTAAGGGATGGGAATGTTCATAGTGTAAACACCTACACATGTACATTTGGTAACATTATAATACCATTACCTTTACTGTTGCCAGGATTTGTTCAAACCTGTTTTTGGCAACAGGGTAACTTTGTCTTTATGAGGAGATGGGGTTTTGCTTCAAACGTTGATATGCTGTTGAAGCCAACTCCATGCCTAATTCAATTCATCTGATATTTGAACAGGCCAAAGAATTGCAAACAAACCTACGTTGTATTGGAAATACGTACAACAAATAAACCAATTAACTTCAAACCTTTCTCCATGGTAGATTGGGGATCCCGTAATCATATCGCAGCTCTGCGCCAATGGGCAGATCTTCTGTGGCAAATAAGCACAGATGGTCATCAACTAACTGGGCTTTGCAGTTAATTTCTCTCCCACACCCATCATTTACCATTCTCCCAAGCCCTCTTGATTTTGTAGCATCCACGCTGAATAAGAAAAATAACAATGATCCTGATTAGGTCAACATTTCTTTGCTCAATTTAAATAATAATAACATTGAAAGAAATGTCCAGATGAACAAAAGCAACAGGCTCTTCAGGTTTGATCTCCATTTTCTACACCCTTGAATGCAAGGTAGGTACATAGCTCATAAGTTGCAACTGTTCAAAATGTACATGTACAGTCTTATTATACAAATATTAAGTGGCTCAAGTGAAATGGGAGGAACATTATCATAAGATGAAATCGAGTGAAATGGAAAAGTCCAGAGTGTTCCGAGCTATAATATTCCTCCCATTTCACAATTTGAAGCCACTCAATATTTGTTTTGTATATAATCGACATACATATCCTTGTCATTTGATTAGTGGAACTCACATCACGTGACATTCGTTATTACTCCCATTCACGTGGGGTCTCAAAAAGTACTATCCGTCCATGGGGAAGTCACCAGGATCATTCTTGTTCCAAGACATGGTATTTGTGTGCAAAGGCATGTTGGTGCGCATGTTCAGCGTAGCGAGTATTGTTCCAAAGAGCCAGCGCTACAGAGTGGGGTTCAAACCTTTTCATGAAGGTGTGGTTTGGAAGAGAGAAATACATTTCCCATCAATTTTGTAGTGAAATAAAAATTCAAATATATTGAATAACAAGGATCTATATGTCATGTATATAAAACAAATATTGAGTGGCTTTAAATTGTGAAATGGGAGGGATTTTATTGCTCTGTAAAATCTGGACTTTTCCAGTTCACTCGGCTTTGCCTCGTGAAATGGAAAGTCCAGATTTAACCTTGCGATAATATTCCTCCTGTTTCACTCTGAGCCACGCAATATTTGTATAATATACCTGACATATAGGTCCTTGTCATTTGATATATTTGAACTTTTATTTCAACATAAAACTGGTGGAAAATGTATTTCTCTCTTCCAAACCACCCCTTCACGAAAATGTTTGAACCCAACTCTGTAGGGCTGGCTCTTTGGAACAATATGCGCTACGCATTTACACACAAATACCGCGTCATGGAACAAGAATGACTCCTAATTGTTGAATAGTATTTCCCATTCCCCATGGGCAAATGGGACTTTTGAGCCCGGCATGAATGGGAGCAATAACGAATGTCACGGGATGTGAGTTCCACTAATCAAATGACAAGGATCTTTATGTCGCTTATATAAACTTTAATAGCTTCAACTCGTTACATTTTATTTAAATCGAGATGACGAGCAAGATGCAGTTTCATAAGTTTGAGAAAAAAAACAGAGAGTTCCCAGTGAAAAAGTCATGAGGTTGAGTCAGATTTGTTATCGAGTTACAACAAATCTAAGTCAGCTCAGCTAATTCAGAATTGATAGGCCAGTGTGACTGCCCATTAGTCTTTTACATTTTCTTTTTACTTAAAGGGCCCATGGAGTGAATATTTCTAAGGAACTTATTTTGTGATACTTTGTAATCTTCTTAAGTTTATGAAATAATTGAAATCCCTTTTTGATTAATTTTACTGAAAATTGCATTTGTTTAAACATTTACAATTTGCCATGCTTTTTCCGAGGAGTGATGGTGCCATGATGTCATTGAAGTAAGATGTTCATTCTTCTGAAATTGTGAACCCGAGAAATCTTGCTCATTGAAAACATTTGTGAAAAAAAGTTTGCTCATTAGCTTACTGCCATGAAATGACACAACAAATCACTAAAAAGAAAGCCAAGTCCACTCTCCATCATCTGTTCTGGTGGTGAGAGGAGTGAGGCTAAACAAAAAATACTTTTGCTTCCGGTTTCCCTACCTACCCTATTCTGACAGCCCCTACCCTAATTTCTTTATGGGAAAAATGAGAAAAAAAAACCCAACTAAAACCATTAATTTCTACGTTTTACCCTTGACTTCACGCAGACGCCTCCATATGATCGTACACACAAACAATATTGGCCAAAAAAAATTCCCTACCTACATTGTACCTACCCTTTTTTCAAATGCCATGCAATCGGAAGCAGAAGTATTTTTTTCCTGTTTTTGGCCTAGTGAATAAGAGATTTTTACCATCGTGTATTTCTCCCATCCTTATAGAAAAACATGAAGTTTCCATCCTTCGTCGCGTAGCTTGCCTCTCTGTGGGTTGCCTCTTTAAGTCCAATGTTTTCACCACAATATTCAAGTAGAAAATCCCCTCTCTTGAATTGTCGATGAGTGAAAACACCTCGGCCTGAAACAAAAGATAAAATAACTTTTTTTTATGCTGTATTGCCTATGTTGTGCTGTTATAAAGATGGCAAGTTTGGGATCAGTTCTGCAAAAGCCTTCCGCACATTAGTTCAGTTCGAGTTCAGCTACCATTAGTGGAGTATTGCCAAATAAGTGGTTGAACTTTTGAACTTTATCTACAGATGTAACATGTTCTAGCTTCTTCTTTTTTGGAAATAAATTTATGAATGGATGCAAATTTGCATGTGACTGATGAAAAAGTTTATTGGAAACAACATATGTCAGTGATTTATTGACTAAAGCGGTAAGACTTTCTCGCCTGGACATTTCTAATTTTTACCTTTTCCCAAGCATCAAATGCAAATTTAGATGAGAAAAATATGTGACACTTTTACATGCATGCAGGTTAAACTTAGAATTTGTTTGGCACATCTCATAGATTTTGAACAAGGGGTGTGAAGTGATGTCCAGGTAAGGCAATCTTTCCAATAATGCTTCATTTTTAAAGTATACATACATACATACATACATACATGTACACGATTGAACATAAATAGCAAAGTGTTTCTTACCAATAGCCTCATTGATGAAATGACATTCCAGTCCTTCTTGGTCAGTTTTAAGTTCAATATGTTTCTGCGCCACTTCCAGTGGTGGAAGGCATTTCTTTGAGCTACGTAAATTCCGATAAGTCATACCTGCTAAACTTCAGAAATAAAAAAAGTTCAAGTTTTTATATAGCCTACTTTGTATTTGGATTCATTAAAATGTATCTTGTCGTAAGTCGTACTTATGTCGAGGACATAACGCATTCAAAACATAGCGGGGGGGGGGGGGGGGGGGCATTTTCGACATACTATATCCAGTACCCATCCAGTTTTGTACCATTTTCTCTAGTCTTTCAAAAATGAAACTCACCTCACCAATTGAGTAGATATATTCATAAACATACGATCCTCTGTCAATGGGGCAGATTTGCATAACATTTGAATAGAGGAGGATATTCAAACAGTCATGCATGATGTCAGTTTAGCTATGTTGTGAATTTTGTGACGGCCATTAATGAAAGATATTGAAAGAAAAAAATCAACCTTCATAGGATTTTTTTTTTTCTCTCCAACTTTTAAGTAAACGTGTCCCCTTCTGTGTTGCTAGTTTCAATTCTTAGGATCATGATGGCGATGCCCGTTTGACATACATTGTTAGCATGGCTAGTAGGTGATCACCATCTTTATTTTCGTGTTGCGTTTTGTCGTTGTCATCGTCACTTCACCGCCAAACTTCCTCAAAAATTCAAACCCTGCCCTTATCTATGACACAGGGCTACCTGTATGTTCTTAATGTCGCCAACTAGTTTGGTAGGTCAAATAATTTAACAGTGGATTTTATTCCCTTTTAGGAACCAGGCCCGTAGATACACGATCGCCGTAACGATAGCCACTGAATAAATATATGCCAGCAGTTAGCCCAGGTTGGATCACATCTTCATAGCATTACAACTGACGTCCAGGGTATTAATTCTACTACCAAAGCAAAACAAATTGTAAAACATTTTTTTCATATTTTCAAGTGATGGAGGAAGCGGAAATTCCGTTAACATACTCCTTGTGTCCACAACTGTGCATGCTCTGGGTTTAGAAAAGGCAAATGTGTCCGTGGGCAGCATGTTTACCACAAATAAACCGCAAGTTCTGCGCTTACATTGTAAACATTTTCAGTACAAACTCAAGGAATTCTCACCAAAAATCCTACAAAAACCATAAAAAAATTGCTAACCAAAAGGCCTACCGGTAGCATCAATCAGTTTCACCAGATCAGAATGGCAGTCACATGCATGAAAAAACAATGCCTCTAATCCCAGATACAAAGTCATAGTGAAAACCAAAACATAAAGAAAAATAAGTGAGAGAATTAGTCTTCGCACATAAGTTTGTAGCACTTGAATTCTAACACTATTTGCTGAATAAGCAGGTCCTGCCATGCTTCGAGTTTGAAAGATAACATGAGCTAGAGACTTACCCCTGGAGTTGTGTTGACAACAAAATGGCTGCCTCCTCAAACCTATGCACTGAGCATGCCCAGCAATGAAGGTCACAGGACCACACTCTCTCATAAGATGATAGAGGGCGACATTTCTTATAACTATCAGAGTCCACATTGTACCAAACACTTCATGCGAACTAAGCTTCAAAGTGTGGACCTCATTTTGGACAGTTAATTCATCTCTACATAGAGTCTCATTGGAAAATATGCAGTAAATCTGTGTGGACGTGTGCAAGTCCACACAAGAACGGCTTGTCTACAGTACGTTGGTGTGCAAGCTTTTGCAAGTCCACACAAGGTCTGCAATGCCAACACGCCCAGTCACACACACACACGCACAACCCATACATAGTACTGCAATAGGCATATTGTAACGGCGACCCAAAGAGGCCAACCGTCAGTTGGGGGGATTAACTAATTAATCAAATATACATGGGTGTTGATCACAAAATAACCGACAAAGGGACAAGTATATGCAATATCAGAAAATAGAAATAATGAAAATTTAATTAGCGCGTCTTCGCTTACAAAATAATTAACCAGGGGAGAGCATGTACGTTGTAAATATAAATGATAGAATTTAAATAGTTACTGACAGAGCAGAGTTCAGACTGGCACCACTACGATACAACACCGTAGTCCACAAGCAGGCCATGTAAAAACTACTGGGGGCAAGGGGGGTAATATTGGAACATACTCACAAGACTATGCAGACCACTGAACCCTTTGGTGTAATGGTGGTGGTGGTGATGCAAATTAAAGAACACAGCGTCTTGCCCAAAAACGAAGGCCAAATTAAACTAGGCTTCCACCGTCAGCCATACATGTACAGGAACTTAGAAAATATGGAACTAAAATGCACACCACCATCCACCACCATGCCCCAGTCGCAAGTCCACGCCCTACTGGGCTTTCAAAGGGGTTTTATAGTGCTGGGTAAAAATATGCATAAGAATTTCAAGATTAGGCATACTAATGCAGTGTGTCTTTGGTACTGGGGGATATTTGCATAAACACTAAGTACAGAGGTATGGGGGCAAGGAACTTATATCCCAGTATTGTGAGGGTAAACAATAAAGACTGCCATGAGAGCTCCATCTGTGGTTTGACTGCAACCCAAATACTATTCTATTGTGGTGTAAAGTAGGTTAAGACTTAAGTTGAACAAAGTAAGCTCTGAAATAGTTTTGTGGCATTAATCTGACTTGAGAACAGATGTAATACATGACTGCTATGGATTACTGTGGCCAAAGCGCTCTCTATTTAGTTTAAAGGTGCAATTGGGACCATGATAAAATCAAATTTTGTTACAATGCCCTCCCCTGTGAAAAAGGCGCGTCTCTGCGCCTATATAAAAAAAATACAAATTTCATATTTGAAGTTATTAATCAAAATTTGAATTAATAAAAATAATTATTTACAACATTCCGGTATTAGTATAGCATCTCAGGTTTCTCAAAAATCGGAGTTTGAAAAGATGGTAATTTAACATGTTTCAGCACATGGTATAGGCAAGTTTGTGACCAGTCTCATAAAATACAGGATTTATTTGTAAATTTTAAACAATTTCCTTTATTATTAGAATTATGAGCCTGCTTTCCTCTGAGATTTAAAAGCATGTGAATTTATGTAATTTGATATTTGCACTTTTCTTTTTCACTTATTAGTGTCCAAATTATTTGGTCTGCAGCCCAAACAAGGCACAAGTGTTCTGGTGCAATCACACGCAGGCTTAAATCTTATTTGAGTTCATGTCACAAAATCTCCTGTGCGAAGCCACATCGGCAGCTGTCGATGTCGTCGTCGGGGACGTGTCCGGCCGGATTCCACGTCTCCATGACTTGACGATGCCTCATGTTGTTCCTCCTCATCCGACTTTGATTCTGGGTAGTCCCTGTTGGATGCGGCAATGGCGTCCTCCATCTCCCTGATGTCTCCATCTTGTCCGAAGCCTCTTTGGTCATCCTTCTCTCCATCACCAGCCGCTATGATTGCTTCCCTGGTATGGAGGTCCGAATCGCTGATCCAAGGCGTTCCTGACTGTCCCAGTTCCCCGTCACTCCCACTGCCATGCTCATCACTAGTAGACTTGTCTATGGTGCTCAGTTCCTCCAGCTGTCCAGTAACATCTCCGGTAGTCTCTTCCGGCTGTTCACCAATGAAATCTTCAGAAACTCTCTGTGTAACAGAACTTGAAACGCATGGTTTTAATCTATCAAAATGGACAACTTTTCTTTGTCCTGTCTGCTCATGTTGTATACGATAAACTGCATCTGATATGCGTTTAACAACACGGTATGGACCTTTCCAATGAGATTGGAGTTTAGGACTTAGACCAATCTTTCGGACATAGCTATACAACCATACTTTGTCACCTGGAGAGTATGGTTTGCCTTTTAACTTGGCATCGTACAACCGTTTCTGTCTTTTCTGCTCTCCTTGAATCTTTTCTCTAGCTACTTCGAAAGATTTCTGCATTCTATGGTAAAGTTCAGATGCATATTCATCAGAACTTTTGTTCCCTTGACTTTGGGGATGACTAACAAGCAAGTCTAATGGCAATGACACTTCTCTTCCAAACATCATTCTGTTTGGACTTACTCCTGTAGTTTCTTGCTCACTCGCTCTATACGCCATCATGGCGTATGGTAAATGTACATCCCAGTCCGACTGGTCTTCTCTGATGTACATACTGAGAATAGTCTGTATCGTACGATTAAATCGTTCGACAAGACCGTCTGATTGGGGATGATATGGGGTCGTGCGCGTTTTATTTATCCCTAACAACTGACAGATGGATTGAAAAAGTTGACTCTCAAAATTGGAACCTTGGTCGGAATGTATGCTTAAAGGTACCCCGAAGCGACAAATAAATTGTTCGACCAACACTGTAGCAACTGTTCGTGCTTCTTGGTTACGTAATGGGTATGCTTCCGCCCATTTCGTAAAATAATCCATGACTACCAAAATGTATCTGTTGCCACGTTTTGAACGTGGCAACGGACCAAAAATGTCTATGCCTAATCTCTCTAGTGGGGCACCAACTGACGAAGTTTGAAGAGGGGCTCGTGGTTTTGGAGCCGGTGACTTTCTTCTTGCACAAGCATCGCACTGTTTAACCAACTGCTCTATCTCACTCCGATACCCAATCCAGTAGAACAATCGTTGAATCTTTTTAAATGTTCTCAACCGACCTAGATGACCACCAGTTTTCGAACTATGAGCTTGTGCAAAAACTGTTCTGACCTTGACAGCAGGAACCACAAGTTGTAAAAGAGAGGGATTCCCCTCAAATCTTCTGTACAACATACCGTTGCTAAGTTCCAGCTGGTCCCATTGATACCAATATCCTTTTGTCTTCCTACCAAAACTAGACACTTCTCTGCCTGCTGGTCTAACTTGACTTTTCTCCTTCCACTTGATGATGGGGGCCAGACATGGGTCACAGCGTTGAGCCTTCCGAAAATCATCCTCATCCCAACCTGCAAAAGTCTGACTCAGAGATCCACATATCACTTGAAATTCACTGTCATCTTCTTTTTGATCGATTTGTGGCTGTTCATCTAACCTTGATAATGCATCTGCATTTCTATGTTGAGTACCAGGTCTGTGACATATATCAAAATCAAATGAGCTCAATGTCTCTAACCATCGTGCAAGCTGGCCCTGAATGTTCTTGAAATTAAACAGCCATGGCAAAGACCCATGATCGGTTCTCAGAGTGAACCTCCTGCCATACAAATAATGCCTGAAATACTTGACAAAATGAACAGCGGCCAAAAGTTCTCGTCTGGTGACACTATAGTTGATCTCTGTTTTACTCAGCTTGCGACTCGCATATGCTATTACCTTTTCCTGACCATTTTGATGTTGTGAAAGAACTGCACCAATGCTAGCTCCACTGGCGTCTGTATCAAGAATGAATGGCAATGAAAAATCTGGAAAAGTCAAAATGGGAGCAGAGGTTAATTTCTCCTTCAGCAACTGAAAAGCTACATCACACTCTTGTGTCCATTTAAATTTAACCTCTTTCTGGGTAAGTCTGTGCAACGGAGCAGCAATCAACGCAAAATTTCTCACAAAACGCCTATAATATGAACATAATCCAAGAAAACTCCGAACATCTTTAAGATGTCGGGGAGTCGGCCAATCACGAACCTTGACTGTCTTTTCCGGATCAGTCGATACTCCTGTACTCGAAACAATATGACCCAGATAACAAACTTCTGTTTGAAACAAAGAACACTTTTTGGGTTTTAGTTTCAGACCTGCTTGGGATAATCGAGTGAGAACTTCACCCAAACGGGCTGTGTGCTCTTCAAAAGTTGATGCAAAAATGAGAATATCATCTAAATACACAAGACAAGTTTTCCAATGGAGGCCACTCAGAACTAACTCCATCAGCCTTTCAAAAGTACTGGGGGCGTTGCACAGGCCGAAAGGCATGACGTTAAATTCGTAAAGGCCGCTACCTGTGGTAAAAGCTGTTTTTGATTTGTCTTTTGGGTTGACCGTGACCTGCCAATAACCACTAGCGAGATCTACCGATGAAAACCATCGAGAACCAGAGAGAGCATCAAGACTGTCATCTATACGTGGCAATGGATAGGCATCTTTAAGTGTCACTTCGTTAAGTTTCCTATAATCTACGCAAAATCGCGTAGAGCCATCTTTCTTTTTGACCAATACTACTGGGCTTGCCCAGGGACTGGAGGATGAAGTTATTACACCCGACTCGAGCATGTCATCTACTTGTTTCTGTGCCTCCTGCCTTTGATGATAAGGTAATCGCCGAGCCGGAAGACGGCGAGGTTTAGCATTACCTGTATCAATGTCATGATATGTGACTTTGGTCTGACCAAGTTCACCAGTCTGAGAAAAACAAGTGGTTTGTTCAAGTAACAAATCTGTCAACTTATGCTTCTGCTCTTCATCTAAATTAACAGAACTGCGATCTAAAAGGTCTCTCATAGCTGGGCTAAGTGTGTTTTCTGTTTTACCCTCTTGTTCATTCTCCACTACTTCACCTGAATGAAACATTCCTATAGTTGTTCCTTTCTGCAAAACTGACGTTTCTGGTTGCACATTAAGAACCCTAACTGGAATGAGATTTTTGTCAGGGTTGGCAAACACTCGTCCAATTAATACACCATTGTCCTTAGCTATCAATTTGTTACAAGACTCTACAACTCCATGGGTTATCTTACCACGCATGTGTACTCTGCCAGTGACAATTATCTCCTGATTACCGGGAATTACAACTGTCTCCGCCACCGAAATTCGACAACATGAAAAAGAGGTCACTTCTGTGGTCAGTGGAACAATTACATCACCAAATTGAAGCTTGTGCCGGGGGATATTTAAAATACCACCATACTCTGTCAAGAAATCCAACCCTAGAATGCCTGCATGTGTTATCGGCGCTATTAGGACTCTATGTCGTCTATGCAATTTACCAAATCCAATGATTACTTGGGCACAACCCTCAACCTGCAAGGCACTGCCTTCTACAGCTACTACCGACTGATTATATGACTGAAGACCTTGTCGTACATCATGTGGTAACAGTTCCCAAGTATGTGGGTGTAAAATGGTAACAGACGAACCTGTATCAAGTAAGAATTTTACACCGACGCCATTAATTGTACCATGTACAAAACAGGCTGGAGACTGGGCCTTACTATCTACTGAGGGCTGGGTACTGACCCCATACTCAGCCGAGTATCGTTTTCCTGGTGAGGATTATTCGACCCTACAGAAGCAGGATTAGGAGAGTTTGACTCCATGTTGGGGCACTCTGATTTCTTGTGTCCTATCTCCTTACAATTCCAACAAACAATGGGGCCTCTCTTTTTTGGATAGCGGAACTTCACCTGGGACCGTAACTGTTGGAGCTGTTGTTCTAATTGTTTGACTTTTTCCTCCAAATCATCTTTTGACTTTGTCTCAGAACTACCATGACTAGGTTTCGGATTTGCACTAGCTATCACCTGTTTGGGCAGTGTTTCCTTATTGAATTCAAGGTGAAGGAAGGCTTCCTCCTCTGACGCTAAGGTAAGTGCTGATCCTAATGATTTAGGCTTAAGTCTCCTAACCTGTACTCGAACGTCTGCCGAGTCTAAGGCATCTAAAAAGCAATCACGACCCAACTCGTCTCTAAACTCTGAAGAAACATCTGGGTATGCCTTAAGAACTAATCTACGAATATCACTTGCGAGTTCTGGGAGTGGTTCACCTTTTCTTCGAACCCTAGCTTTTAGTTTGGCTCGATAGAGATCTGTCTGCCCTGGTGGACTAAAGCGTTCTCGCAACGACTTCACAAGCTCTGCATAGTTTGTTTTCTTCGCCTCAGGTAAGTCTGTGTATACTTGTAAAGCAGGACCCCTCAGCTTAACAGCCAAAAAATGTGTTTTCTGCGCTTCTGTCCAGGAGTTAATTTCACTACAGAGATTAAGGTGCGTTAACCAATCATCTAGTTGTGTTTTACCATCAAACGTGTCAGGAACTACTACTGGTTTCTTAACGGGAGCATCAGAAAATTCTGGAGGAGCAGTCACTACTACAGGTGTATTGGGAAAGGATAAGCCAATATCACATACCGGATTTGATACACCAGGAGCTGGTGTATCAGTTATGTAGGGTTCAGTATTGTGCAAGTCTGTGAGCCTACCTTGCCTCTGCCCATAGTCGTCCATGGGGGTGGACCTACGACTAGGGTCAGGAAACCTATCCTCATACCCCATGGACGGAGCAGACACGCCCATATTTTCCATGCCTACTTCTACCAATCTTTCATCTAGCTCTGTCTGTAACAAACCTATAGTACGATTTATTTGTTCGTACACTGCTTCACGTCTGGAAGCCATATCTAAGCAACTACTTATGCTCTCTGGTAATACATTTTGTTTTTAAAAAAAAGAAAAGAAAAGAGAGAAAACATTGTCATGGCACCTGGCCCGTATCCTAAAAATTGTAAGGGTATACAATGTTATACCCGGATCTTCCACCAAAAACTGTAACGGCGACCCAAAGAGGCCAACCGTCAGTTGGGGGGATTAACTAATTAATCAAATATACATGGGTGTTGATCACAAAATAACCGACAAAGGGACAAGTATATGCAATATCAGAAAATAGAAATAATGAAAATTTAATTAGCGCGTCTTCGCTTACAAAATAATTAACCAGGGGAGAGCATGTACGTTGTAAATATAAATGATAGAATTTAAATAGTTACTGACAGAGCAGAGTTCAGACTGGCACCACTACGATACAACACCGTAGTCCACAAGCAGGCCATGTAAAAACTACTGGGGGCAAGGGGGGTAATATTGGAACATACTCACAAGACTATGCAGACCACTGAACCCTTTGGTGTAATGGTGGTGGTGGTGATGCAAATTAAAGAACACAGCGTCTTGCCCAAAAACGAAGGCCAAATTAAACTAGGCTTCCACCGTCAGCCATACATGTACAGGAACTTAGAAAATATGGAACTAAAATGCACACCACCATCCACCACCATGCCCCAGTCGCAAGTCCACGCCCTACTGGGCTTTCAAAGGGGTTTTATAGTGCTGGGTAAAAATATGCATAAGAATTTCAAGATTAGGCATACTAATGCAGTGTGTCTTTGGTACTGGGGGATATTTGCATAAACACTAAGTACAGAGGTATGGGGGCAAGGAACTTATATCCCAGTATTGTGAGGGTAAACAATAAAGACTGCCATGAGAGCTCCATCTGTGGTTTGACTGCAACCCAAATACTATTCTATTGTGGTGTAAAGTAGGTTAAGACTTAAGTTGAACAAAGTAAGCTCTGAAATAGTTTTGTGGCATTAATCTGACTTGAGAACAGATGTAATACATGACTGCTATGGATTACTGTGGCCAAAGCGCTCTCTATTTAGTTTAAAGGTGCAATTGGGACCATGATAAAATCAAATTTTGTTACAATATGCACGCACACACACACCCATCTATAGAAATTGCCCTGTGGAGACCTATACAATCTTTCCCTATTGTGGAAATGTCTCCACAAGGATACAAATTTGAGCTCACACACACACACACGCACACACCCATACTTGTTTCAGATGACTAGTGTGGACTTTCCATTGCTTTCGTGTAGTTAAGAAAAACCAGTGAAAAAACTCATTTTTCTGAAACTGTGAAAACTCTTTCAACCCAATTTTTTTTCTATGATTCCCTTTAGTGTTTCTCTTCATTCTGCTACAGATAAACCTAACCCAAAAATGCCTCTAAACCTGTTTTCCAGAAATGGGGAAACACTGTGTGGACGTGGGGCAAGTCCACACAACGTCGGTGCTACCTACATTATGTGGACGTCTTTTGTTCGGAAGTCCACACTGCGTATGTAAGACAAGCTCACACGGACGGACAAGGCGAAAACAGTATGCCCCTTCGGCTTCGCCGGCAGGGCATAAAAAAAAAAATCTTGAGAGACAGGCGTTTTGGGAATATTGTTATGGTTATGGTTATGGTTTATATTTTTCATATCATAGCACAAACAACATAATAAACAGGAAACTATATAAAGAATGACAAACAATGATATGAGGGATCCAGGTAAAAAGCATATGCTTGTACAAGACCTGGAACCCATAATTACAAATTAAGCTAATAAATTAATATGTACATACAATAGGCTGAATTCACCATAAAGGGAAAATAAGTTTGTTCACCATAAAGGGAAAATAAGCTTTCTTGTCCAAGTTAACCTTACTTGGTAAAAAAATGGAAAAAATTAACTTGTACTAGATAAATATTCTAGTACAACTTAATTTTCATTAATAAAAAAAAAAAAATGAAATTACAGATCACATGTAAATGTAAAAAAATTATGCCTGCAGCACGCCATTCGTAAGATGCTGAATGGCGCACAATAAGGCACACAAATCTGAAAATCTACGGTCTTTTTTGGGGGGGGGGGGGGTGTCACTTCAAAAGATGGTTTAAATACCCAAATGTCTAAAAAAATACCCTAATTTGGCACAATAAACTCCTTATTGTGCGCAATTCGGCATCTTACAAATTTACCGTATTTTGTACAGTTAACTGAAGTAGGGCTGGGTGCATGTGGTTGTGAAGAACTGCATACTTGTATACACAAGCTGTACTGCTGCATGCAGTATTTGCCGATTTGGGGGCACTTTTTTTTTGGGGGGGGGGGACAACGTTGAAAAGAGTAGATTAATTTAACAAATAATGAGTTTAACAAGTGACTTACTTTTATTTTATTTTTTTTCCGTTTTGCAAGCCAATTACTGATGGTCATTAGTATAGGTTTTCCCGGAACAATTTCGGAAAATGTGTGATTAAATTTGTGAAACATAAATTCAATTTGGCGCCGAGTTTGAGAACGACGTACATCCTGGTTTCATTTTCGCAATAACTAGCATTCAATTTCATTTTGCATCAATCAAATGAACGAATGTGCATAACGTTTCATTTAAGGGATTACAAATACGGGATTAGGCTTTCGGTTTGACGTATGTGTTGCCGATTATTACGAATGTGCAATCCAATTCGCAGAAAATCGATTGTCTATTGTGACACAGGCTGAATTGAACATTCTTTTTCATTTGTTACAATTTAAATTCGCATTTTCTGCATTCAATTTAAATAAATTATACAGGCCTATACAAATCATGATACATTTTTGATTCATTAATTAATCAATGTATGCCTTATTGATCATTAATGTGTTTGTTCTTATATACACGCCTATGTGAAATGTAGGCAAATGAAATGTGAATATGATATATAACATGGCCAATATGAAATCACTCAAAATAATCTTGTACCGTAGCCATATTATTGAGACGGTAAAGGGACACATCACGTGTCACGTTACATGGGATCTGCATGGGGACTTTTTGAATGTTCAAAAATTCAATCATTCAATCAACCATTCCACAACTGTTAATTTAATGCATAAATGAATTCCAATGCTTGACCAGGCATATGTTAAATAACACTGCGAGGGAAATCGGCTGCACATTTAGCGAAAAAGATTGATGATAAATTAAAAGGAAAACAGGATTGCGGATGTGCCTTCGATTTCGCGCTAAAATGAATTGTCAATACACTAAATGCAGAGCACATTCGGGAAATCGTACGCTGATTTTTTACGACTGAATGCACTTTCACGGAAAAAGAATTATCATTTGTTAAATAGAAGCAGAGATTTGGAACGTTCATTCTATTTCGCACAAAAACGAATGCTTCTTTTACAAATTCGTGTACACATTTTCCGAAATTGTCCAGGAAAACCTATATTTACATAATAAACATCATTTCATACAGAATTTTATTTATTTCTATAACACTTTTTGGAAAACACATGCACTTGATTTGAAAGTCTATTTTTGAAAATCTGGCTGCTAATAAGGAATAATATTTTGTTTATCTGCCACTGACTTTTATTGAACTTGAAATTATGCTTAGTCTCTTTAATCGGTTTGAAAGTCTGGATTTGAAAGTCAGTAGCCGATTTCACGAAAAATTGCGTAGCTCGTGCAATTTTATAGTGCAAATGGGCAAAAAATTTACGATCTTTTTTTAACGAAACGTGGCGTAGCTGCACAACGTTTTAAAAAATCTAAACATCTTGGACAAGGATAACAGCAGTTTGTTCACGAAACAGTCGTTGAATCACTTCAGCCCACCAGCCTATTTTTTATTCCCAGGACGGTTGGGGCCAAGTAATAAATAATTCAGCAGGTCATGAATTATTCAGTGATCGGGTCAGTGTGTTTATTCATGAGAACAGAACAATGATATTAAAAGCATCGTTGTTATTAATCAACCAGTTACATAAACGCAATTTCATACATGTACTTTAAAATGCGTTAATATACAAATAACGAATGTTTGTGAGTGCGATGGTAAGAATAATTTCATGAGTTGACAGATTGAATGTTCTATTCCACGAGGCGAAGCCGAGTGGAATAGAACATTCAATCTGTCACCGAATGAAATTATTCTTTCCATCGCACGAACGTAAAACATTCGTTATTTGTTTTATACAACACCTGAATAAATTCTCGTCATTTGATTGGTAAATTATAAACTACAATTTATTTTGATTTTAAAGATGTTGAACTACCCCTTCACGAAAATGTTTGAACCCAACGCTGTAAGCGCTGGCTCTTTGGAACAATACGCGCTACGCTGAACGCGCACACCAGCATGCATTTTGCACGCAAATACCGCGTCACGGAACAAGCGCAAAGTGAAACGGTATAACGCATGGGTATAACGCATGGTCGCACCGTGCATTATACCGAATAATAATATGTCACGTGATCTACAATTCACCAATCAGATGACGGGGATTTATTCAGGTGTTGTATAATGTAACCTAGTACCCTAGTGGATAGCGAGATGAGCTATGGATACAAAGATCCCTGGTTTGAATCCATGTTGTCACTGCTCATTTTCAATGTGACTATTTTTCTGATCTAAATTTATCGTTTAGGAAATTTTAATTGAAGGGAAAAGAGAGAATGAGAACCTAAGTTTCCTTACAATGATTCAAATGAAAAACTGAATTATGCATGACTTGGCCCCACTCTCCTAGGAAAAAAAAAACTTTCTTCAGAATCGTGCAGCAACTCAAAATATTATTGTCACTGGTAAAATAAAAATTCTTTTACTTCAAACGATAACGGGCTTCACGACGATCACGATTTGCTGGTAAAATAGGTCATTTGCAGTCGCTACCCTACAAGTCGAGGACTTTAGGAAATGTGTCATGAGTGAAATGTTGCGCAGCATGAAATGCTGCGCATCAGTGTGAAATGTGGCGCAAGTGGAGTTGCGCCATTACGTAATGTTCTGTGAAATCGGCTGCTGGCTCTTTATGTTGAAAAAATATCTTTTATTCTCTATCAACTATAAACTTTGTCGGAACGTTTTAAAAATAACATTTTACAAATTTAAATTAAACAAGCCATTTGTTTGACTTCGCAAAACTTCACTGTGATGTGCAGCTGGTCAACTGAACATACATGTAGAAGCCAATCTATTTGTTTAATAACTCTGTCATTTGCTGGATCTCATCGATGCTGCAGACTGTGAAGCGCTTATTAATAATGTGCACATCAACAGCACCATTGTCATCCGTTACTACCTGTAAATAGGGGAGGGGGGAGGGTTATTACCAAAGATGTCAGTAAGCCACCAATGATTAGAATTGGACCTTTTGTTTTACCTTCAATCAACGAGAAGCTTATTTTCATGACTCTTTTTGTGCACCAGCACTGTCATTTCTAAATGTCCTCATTGGTAATGTTTGACATTAAAACTTATTTTTTTTGACACTCAAATTACTTAAAGATATAGTCCATCATTTGTGCATTTTGTTTTTGCAACAAAAGTGTTCAAATCTAATGAAGGATACTGAACAACTAACCTGATTAAGTTTCAGCTCAGTGCGCTTCAGCTGTATATTCCGAGAAAAAAAGCATTCTAGGATCTCAATTTCAAATCAAAAGTTGCTGAATCATGTTTTGAATTGTTTTGAATCGCAGCTATACGCGATGTCGCGCACTGATCCGACGAATTATAGCAACTGCGCCCTCCTGTGCATCGTGCCAATGCTTGCGCAAGCTGCGCCGAATAACAAAACGAACTACTAATTTAAATTTTCCTACAGTGCGTCTTAAGACACACCGTTGCAAAAGGCCTTCTTTCGTTGATTACTTCAAAATGATAGCTTGCTAGAAAGGTTAATTTCACAGGGAGTTTAGTCCACTTACTATCTTTCAACCAAGTATGTTTTTCAACAATAATACGCCAGTTATTTTTTCAGATGGCTGCAAATGATGGACTATAGCTTTAATTACCAACATAAGTGACATGGTTCTTTGCTGTTTGATGTAGTTAAAGTGTACATGAACACATAAAATTAACAGTTTATTTTGTAGTTTTATCTGTTTGGAACAACAAGATAATGACACAGAATACTTGTTTCAACAATTGTCAACAACTGTAGTACACAATATAAGATTTGAGGCTTTGCATGGTGGGGTATCGGTATCGTTTCGGTTTGCGGTAGTTCTTATAGAACTTACAGCAGGACTGTTCTTAACAGAACAAAACTACTTAGCAAAGTTGATAATAAGCAGGACAAGTTCTTCTCAGAACTAATATCTTCTAAGCAGTACCGTAATTTCCTGCAGATAAGACTTGTCTTATCTGACTTTCTAGACCACAAAAACATCGCTGCGCCTTATCTACAGGTGCGCCTTATCTGGTGTCACTTGAGTTCAAAGTGACGGTCTTTGTGTGAAGAATTCTTTCAATGCCGCAATCAATAATGCGGTCAACCAAGGCTCAACTCTCCAGACATTGTGACCGTATTTTCATTCCAACAATGCCGCGATGTGTTGATCCCCCATGATCGTGCTTTCATTCCAACAATGCCGCAATGCATTGATCCCCCTTAGTGATCGTGCTTTCATTTCAACAATGCCGTCTTACAAACATTTTTCTTTGTGGCCGTTTTTTCATTCCGAAAATGCTGCAATCAGAATGGGAGACTTTTGACGGACAGTGTCGTAGAGGGCAGCAAACATAGCGGTCCCAGGCAATTTTTGGCGCGAGGAAGAAAATGTTGCAGTTTCATTGCAATAATCAGCCGCTGGCGCAGCTGCGCTAATCTTGCTCGAGTATTTTATTTAGCCTCTTATTAACGAGGTTCGTACCAATATATAAATATGCAGGGTGCAGCCCGTGCCTATGGATCTATGACAATAGCTCTCTTGAAGGAGGAACTAAGGAGGCGAAACGCCAAAACATCTGGCAGAAAAAAGGAACTCGTCGAGAGGTAAGTCGAGGACTAACGTTAGGCCAGGCTTAGCCTTTGTTAACCTTGGCTTTATACTACTTACTAGTGCAGATAGCGCTTCCTATTTTGTCAACAGTTATTGTCAGCTAGGCCTACCATTTCTTTTGACATTTAAAGTCTTTCGAGCACACGTACAAAGAAAATTAGGCCCTAGTTATTTTGAAGAAATAATGGCCCATCAGAAGGTCCTGAGTAGACCGTCAAAGTCGAAGGTCAATTTTGTGAGCGTGATTGTCCGAAATGGCCACCGCCGGCGCGGCAGGCTCAGGCTTGCGTGGTGGCCGGTAAACATGGCGGTCGGTCGCTCCATGCACTGCAACTTTGTGTGAAGTACAGCGGTACGATTTTCTCCGCCCATGGCATAAACGGCCGGTCTACATGTTCCCCTGTCAATTGCAATTTATAATGCATGTATTTACTTTGCCAATATTTTTATGTTAGCCTATTTTCCTCAAATTAAAGCGCTCTTGGATTTTTTAAAAAAATCAATTCCATTATTTTTTTTTATACGTAGGCCTAGTGGCTATAGTTACGGTAAACGGTAAACATAACGCAGCCTTCAAAAATGCTATCGGTACAGCATTGTAAAAAAACAAGGCGAACGTATAAATTAGGCCTAGCCTACAACTCCCCATTTTGCTCGAGTGTGTCGATAGCTCGGTTGGTAGAAGACCAAGGTGTGCCTTTGACAATTTTTTCCCTCTTTTTTTTTCAAAAAGATTTCATAAGTGTAAGTTGTTGATCAAATGATGATTTTTATTTAAGTAGATTCAATTTTCTTCCCTAACTTCTGTGGTTTCGGTTTTGTTTTTTAAGGGGAATAAAGTCCGAGAACCATTTGGTTGATAGTCTGGTTCCCAAAAGCAAACATTGTGATGTTGAATACCAGTACGTTGGGGAACTAGACAGCTTCCGTAATGATAGCCGTTGAGGGTTGCGTTATGGGTACCGTAACTATAGCCACTGCGTTTTTTTATAACACGGACCTAGATAGGCTAGAGCCTAGTAATATTTAGAGTCTCTAAAATGTTCTTAAATTTGTTCTTATTTTCAGACTTGAGTGCTACGACAGAAATTTTAATTTCGGCCAAGGATGTGATTTGGAGGAGTCCGAGGAGGTGTATACTTTTTCTATGCCCAACTTGTCAACATACAAGGACGTAAATAGAGACAGCCAGGTTAGTAGACTTATTTAATCAACAGATAAAAATGAAAATCACAGCAGGAAATGTGCTGGGTAGCCATGTGTCAGAGTTTTTGCCTGCTGTGCATGTACATGTATGTGTGCTCTTGTGTGTAGGTCACTTGAATTTCGGAAATTATCATAGTGATCTATCCACTATGAAATCAAATTACTTTCTCAGGTCTGCTGATGTCTCCACAGAGTCTTGCATACAATTGAGTCTAGGTAATTCAAACTCAGCCAAGATACTATTTTAGCAAGAGACATTTCTGGGAGTCTTTCAGACATTGTTGGTCCCATTCATCATTATGTACATAAATGAATAGCTCAAAAGAGTTTGCAAGGGTTTGTTTTTCTTTCTTTCTTGCATACATGTACCTGTTCAACAGGCTACAGGACTCTCGCTATTATTATACCCACCCCCAAAAGCACTGTGTCAGTGAATTTGGATATGTTTGGATGACATTTTCACAAGTTACTAAGGATTTTCTTCTTTTATTTAGATTCCACATGTAACAAATGACACCCTGAAGGCCTTCATACAACAGTTTGGGAAGTCTGAAGATGGCAAGCCAGAGGCGATGTATCGGGACAGGTTTCTTCTCTCATTGCGTCACAGCAGCGAGGGTGACCATATATACATAGCAGCTAGAGTTGCAGCAGAAATGAAGAAGACGTTGGTATACAAAGTAGATGTAAAGTTAGACAAGTATGGGGTAGTGCAGGAAACTCAGTGTGAGTGTTCTGTTGGTATTGGCCCTAATGCTCACTGTAAGCATGTCGGTCTGGCTCTGTTTGCCCTTACTAAATAAACAAAAAGAAGGGGTTTTGACAATGCAAACTTGTACAGAAGTCCTGCAAACCCATCATCAGAGCAAGAAATATGATGGCTCCCCTTTGCAGATGTCTCAAATTAAACTTCGTAAATCTGAGGGGCTTCAACGACTTAATAATTTTGACCCAAGACCTGCTCAATATAGAAATACACGAGAGTATAATGATCACTTCAGAAATGTGTGGATAAATTCACAAGCAAAAGATCTGCCAATTCGGCAGTTATATGCACCTGCAAATATCTTTGCAGTGACTCATGATTACCTGGAACTAACTCATGAAGAATACTTTCTTAAGAGTCTTAATGTTACCAACATCACAGAGAACGATCTAGAACAGGTTGAAGAAGCTACAAGGGGACAAAGCACAAACAAGTTTTGGAAGGAAGAAAGAAGAAAACGACTTCATGCCTCCAACTTTGGCCGAATATGTAAGTCAGGGGTTAGAACAGACTTTGAAAAAATGGCTAGGTCATTGACAACTATCTCAGAGTTTTCCAGTAAACCCACAGATCATGGGATGAAGTATGAATCTGTAGCTGTGGAGGCTTACAGCAGTAAGACAGGTAATTTGGTGAAAAGTTGTGGAATCCATGTGTGCATGGAAATCCCATATTTGGCATGTTCACCAGATGGCCTTGTTGATGATGATAGGATTATTGAAGTGAAGTGTCCTTACACATGTAAAGACAGTGCAGTAACTCCAACAAGTGTGCCCTATTTATTTATGGACAGCTCTGGAAAAATGGCATTAAAACACAGTCACAACTATTATTACCAGGTACAGGGGAATTTGTTGTGTACAAAAAGGAAATGGTGTGATTTTGTTGTGTGGACAACGAAAGATATGAAGATCATGCACATCCCCCGAGATGATGAGTTTATAAACGAACTCAAAATCAGACTCCGGGATTTCTTCGAACAGTTTTTCAAGGCAGCATTGCTTGAAACTTTTCTGTACAGAGTTACTGACAAGTATGACTTTTCCTAAGACAAAGGCAAAAGAAAACATCACAGAAAAGAAGTCCTGGTTTCTTGAGCTTCAAATGTTTTAGTCATGGAGTGGACATACATGTACATGTACTGTAGTTGTCACACTTTCATTTATTCTCTGCTAATGACAAACAAAATTCGTTAACCAGACCAAACGCAAGAACTGTTTTTCTTTTACTTGGATTCAATGGAAAACTTTTGAGACCATCCCTTTTTTAGTGTTTGATATATAACTGTCATGTACATGTAACAGTATTATATTTTATCTAAAGTGCATGGCATCAAACATTCTATATATGTAAATGCCTTTGATGGCCTGTTATAAGTCAGGGTTCCTAGCATTTCATGAAAACAAAATTCCCTGATTTTCCCCTGTGTTTTATCTGATGAATTTTCACAATTCTAGAATACTTATTTTGACCTATTTCCACACCAAAAAGCCACCATAGCCAATCATTCAGTGGATTGGCTGTTTGGACATGAGACATAATATAACAAACTGACCACTTTCTATTTTGGGCCAATCAAATTCCCTGACCTTTCCCTGATTTGAGGCATTTTTTCTCAAATTCCCTATCTGGAAAAAGGGAAACTCATTTTCCAGGTTTTCCCTGATTTCCAGCATGGCCAGGAACCCTGTAGATACATGTACATGAATCGTCTGCAAAGGGCCCTATTAACTAGAAATTAATAGAAGATAAATATATTGAAAATTATTTACGAAATGTATGTCAACTTGACTAGTGACATGTTTTAGCTCACAAAACTGTTGCAATACATGTACATGTACATTAGATGCTCTGGGTACAAACTTACAGTGTTTCTATTTGGTGAAAAACTATATCTTATGTTGATAACTTTTTCTCCTGCCATGTGTGCACAATAAATTATAATTCAATACATACATATGTACATTAGATGCTCTGGGGTACAAACTTAGTGTTTTTATTTAAAATAATATTATGTATGTCAATACCTTTTTTTCTTCGAACCTGTGCACAATAAATTATAATGCAATACATACATATGTATGCTCTGGAATACAAACCTACAGTGTTTATATTTAATTTAAAAATATGTATGTCAATAACTTTTTTCTTCTGCCACGTGTGCTCAATAAACTATAATTCAATACATGTATACATATGTACAGTAGATGCTCTGAGATACAAACTTAGTGTTTTTATTTAATAAAAAATTGTGTATGTCAATAACTTATTTTCTTCGAACCTGTGCAAAATAAATTATAATGCAATACATACATATGTATGCTCTGGAATACAGACTTACAGTGTTTCTATTTGGTGAAAAAATATCTCTATGTCACTAACTTTTTTCTTCTGCCATGTGTGCACAATAAATTATAGTTCAATACATACATACATGTATGTACATTAGATGCTCTGGGATACAAAGTTAGTATTTTTATTTAATGAAAAAATATGTATGTCAATAACTTATGTTCTTCTAACGTGTGCATAGTAAATTATAATAAATTTAAATGTATTTCAAAGTCAGAAACTCCTTGTTTTTTTGTCAGCATGTCAGATTTGTATAAAGTCTAGTCATAAATACCTCAGACAGTTTACCAATTCTATTGGTCAAAAGATGATAAAGGTACCAACTTGTTTTAAACACCTTCATAATTTTATAAGAAATTTTGACTCCTGTTTTATCAACTCTAACAATCATACAAGGCAGTATTCATCGTCACATGACATAGACATGCGCAATACAATCAATGAGTCCGTATTCCATAGAATCAACATTTCATTTCACACATGCCAATTTCCATACATTTGAGGATTTTAGTACTGTACACATGAGACTCATACCATTAATAATAAGGCTAGAGGGGTGTTTCACATATCACATATCACAAGGTGAATATGATGAACACAATTGTTGGGAAAAATGTAAAATTTTGACTTTTTTCTACTTGAAGGCATCAAAACAAAGACTTGGGCAAAGTCTAGCTTAAATCTGCACAAGACAAAATTAATGAGTTCCCAGCCAGCATTTAAAAACCACTTCAAAATTTACATTCATTTTCAAATTGTGACGAATGTTACATTCGCACTGAAAATAGCCAACAGTTTGTCTTGCATATTTTTAACCATAGTTAATAGTTACAGTATGATAGCACAACAAGTCACTAACTACATGGAACGCAAGATATTGAGTTTCTGTCAACCTTCATTAAACTTCAAAACATTTTTGTGACGGATGTTACATTTAAAAGACAAGCACCTTTGACTCTTGACACTCAGTTCAAATCCCTGTGAATTTTACACACTTGCGAAAAATCCTAGTATTTCCATCAGTGTGTGCTGGTCTGAGGTAGCCTGCACAAAATATTCAATTTTTAAAATCACATGGTTTTAGAAGAAATCCGCCATTTAAGCCTGTGACGGACGTTACAATTTCCGTGACAAACGTTACACTCTGTGAAACATCAATGTTTGCTACACTGCCAATGGAAAATTAGGTTGGAATAATTGCGATTTGTCTTGGTAAAACTCACCTACTAGCTTTCTCTCTGACTTAAAATAAAAAAATCACAATATTAAACATGCGTGTTTCATATGTTAAAACAAGGTGCAAAAATGACCACAAAAATCCACCATTTTAGCCCCAAAACAATTTTTTGGACAAAAATCACACTGAACTACATTCCATCCCACTGGCATGCCACTCAAATGAAAGATCTTGTTGTCCCCATTAATTTAATACCACACTTGTTGTTGTGATGTTTGTAGTTCTGAAGATATAAGTAAATTTCCATTTTACAACCATGTCCCCTTTTTCATGGAATCGCCCAATTAGAGAAATGCGGATGCCATGGTGGTACGACTACCAAAATCTACTGAGGAAAACCTCCTTAGGCACTGCTTGGAATGATGCATTTTCTGAAGTTAAGCAGCATGAAACAAACGAATGCGATGTTAGATGCTAGAGTCATCTCTGTCTGATTGAGTGGCTGTGTGAGAATTTTGTACGTTTTGCCAAGACCAATAATTCTCTCAACATGGACTCGCTTACTGGAAATTTTCCTATCCCTTAAAACACTCTTTCCTGACATTCTATTCTTCTTCCTGAAGAATGTTGGGATGTTTATGGTGACATCTACTGGTGCAAAAGTGTCCTGGATATCAAATCCCTTGTCTACCATGATGGCGTCTCCTGGATCTGTTCTCCTAGTCAGTCCACTGCGTTCTGCTATTTGTCGGTCGCTAGTTGAACCTCCATAAGCACAAGACATATAACTGACAAGACCCCCTGGGGTCACTCCAACAACTGACTTTGCTGTATTGCGATTTTTGTATGTAGAAAAGGTGACTTGCTGAGCAGTGGGAGCTTTGGGTTTCTTTACAGGAAATTCAAACCCATCAAGGATAGTCCGTGTAGTGGGGAAGTTCCTCTTAAAATCTGATGGAGCATAAAAACTAACACAGTCTCTGCTGGGCCATATATCCACCTCTCTCCACTGAAGACTCATAAATCTCATCCAGGTTACAAAGATACAGTAAACTTCTGACTCACTTATTTTGAACATACGACTTAGTTCAAAGTTTGGCGTGTATCTTCTGCATTTTATAACAGTTAGAAAAAACTGATCTGGTACACAGATGCTGGGTCGTACACCGTGTAAGTATGTCAACTTAAATGCACTCGGCCCCAATGAAGCTAAAACATCAGAAAATGTGAGGTAATCTTGAAGACCTGTGTAATAATGCACTCCTGCTGAATCAGTCTTGAAATCCTCTATCGTAAACCCACGATTAGACTCTGTCTGTGTTTCGGAAGTGCACGTAGAATAGTTGGGCAGGGGATCAGTTTGAATGTGTACCTCCTGAATGACTGGAACACTCTCGATGTCAACCTGCATGGCAAGATTAAGATCTTGCACGACGGCATCATTCTCAGCTGATTCCCCTTTTCTGCATTCATCCTGTTTCACTTCTTCTTTCTCAAGCCTTCTCTTTTCATTCCGTTCCTTCAGTCGTTTTTCTCTTGACAGTGCTGGTGAAGAGGGTTCTACTTTACTCCATGCAAACTGGCTTGGGACAGCTGTTTTCTTTAGTTTTTTCTTGTTCACTTTGAAACCTGCAATTAACAATTGAAACATCATGATAAAAGTACTTAGATAAGTTGCATTAATGCAAAAGTGGTTGGTTGGCAAGAGCTTCCTCTCAAACTAATCATGAACATTCATAGAAGAGATTTTACAGACTTTTGTCTGAAATACAATTTATCTTTCAGACCTTTCATCTAAGTTTCAGCCCTCTTGTTCTAATTGGCTTGGTAATCTCATCCCTGTACATTTATGTTTTCAGCGTTTCAAGTGGGTGTAAAGGTATCTCTGTTTAATTAGGCCCTATTGTATTCTGTGTTGATTAATTAAGGACTCTTAACATGTGTAATAACATTGCAAAGTTTTTAAAAAAATCTGTGCAAATTCAATGGTAGACTTTTGAGATGCTTGGTGGCAGCAAACATACATGTAATGGTTCCACGTACATGTCAATTGTCCACTATTGTTTTTATCATGTTTGAGTTAATGTGCGCTTCTTCTTCCAGAAAGTACAATCCCTCTTAGAAGTTCAATTCCGAGTATTGTCGTACTACATGTGCAGTGTAAAGGTACGGGTACTCAAAACAATGCTAACAATAGCGGACCAGTCGTGTTGGACCATGTTGTATGTTTGCTACCACCAAGCGTCTCAAAGTCTCCCATTGAATGAGATGTTGTTGATGTTGCAAAAGAGAGATCTGAGCAAGCAATGAGACTCTGTGTTTCTTTGTTATTGTTTTTAATATGAACATTCCCTAACACTTATCGCAAATTCTGCCTGGTTGGTTGATTTTGCACAATGGACAAAAGGCACCATGGGAAGGAAACAGGAACAAACAGACAGTGTTCCTTTTTCCTTCCCACAATTCATTTCGACCATTAGTGGAAAATCAACCAGGCAGTATTTGCAACATTTATGCCACTTTGTCTTTGCCAGTACAAATTTATGCATGGATATCCATCATGTCCAGCAAAGAAACACAGTGCAACTTTACAATTGCAGACGCGGACATAAGAGAAATATCGTCTTAGCTACTAGTACTACACTGTCGTCCTGTTCATACCATGCCATGATCATCATTGAATATTGCTGAAAAATCGGGGGAAATTATGAATAGTTTTTGTTTTAAACTTACCCAGCACTGACTTCTCTTCGTAATCGGAGTCCAAAAAGTGCGCCTTGCACACAAGACTGCTAGCCGTTGGCCACCACGGTCGTATGGGTTTGAAACTATCCCTTTTGATGGCCCGTCTCCACTGGTTTCGTATTTTTTTGTCCTTGGGAAATGTGTGCCCTCCGCGGTGGCAACATCCGAACACGGCACAGCAAGATCCAGGCATTTGGTGCAAGGTTTCTTTGAATGAGGTGCACTGCTTGTGCACGAATCAAGGACAACAAAATACGAACTCTTTACTTCCGGGACCGTTGAAGCACGCCCTCTTGCGATAAATTAGAACTAGTCAAAAGTCTCCCATTACTTAAACGTTTGGAAATCGCATTCACTCAAGTTCTATTGTGTGAACGTTGAGGGTGTTTATTGTACAGGATATCTTCGAAGTCTGCTTTAGACTTAGGATAATATGAAGTACTAATGTTTATTTGTTGCACTTTCGTTTGTTTTAAGATATCAAATAAGTTTAATGATCTTGAAAACAAAACTAACACTAAGAGAAGCGATGTATTAAACAAATATCTTATGAACGTGATTAACAAATTATAGGTTTGAAATAAAGGAAAAGAACTTTAAATACAAAAAAACATTACAACAATTTTTAAAAAATATAATAAAACATTTTTGTTACGTCTCCCCCGGTGTGACGGGATTATTTTCGTATGGTATATACATATAGGCGACGCAAGTTTTTGTATTAGTCACCGGTAGAGGGCGCAACATCTGGCTCGGAGGGACTGGGCAAGTCTACGAATCTGAGCCAGCGTGCGTGTTGCAATATCTTCAGACAGCGCGTGGACCATCATTTCTGGCCGCTGATTGGGCCGCACTGCATTAACAAAAGGCCAAGGAAGGCCAGGATCGGAAACCGCAAGCAAGCATGCACAGCGCGCGTTGGCTGAATGGATGAAGGTCGGTATCAATTTACATTGGTCTTTTCTTCATGGCTCTACATGTGACCAGCCAATGTGGTTACGGTTTAATTCATCCTCCGAACAGTGTGATCGTTCTAAGGCAACACAATGGCCCCTTTGTGGCGATGTACCGACACCGGGTGATGCTGGTGTTCTTCTGTGTACGGTCAAACATGCGTCTTATGCGGCGGTGCGCCTAATCTGTTGGCGTTTGAATTTTTTTGTGGTGATTTTAGGGACCTGCGCCTTATCCGCCGCGAGCCTTATCCGCCGCGCGCCTTATCCGCAGGAAATTACGGTAGTTATTACCACATGGTGTTACTGCAAATCGAAATGTAGTACACAATATCTCAATTAACAACTCTGGTTTTCTTTTTCTTTAAAAGAAGGGCCTTCCCAAGGGAGGATCGGGGGGGGGGGGGGAATGGGGGCCATGCCCCCCCCCCAAAAAAAACCCCAATTTTTTTTTTTTGGTGTCGCAATAAAGGCAGCCTCCGTATACCATTTTAGTGTAACTCAAAAACTACTCTCGGTCAAATGTGGACAGCATCTTGACAAACAGTATGAGCGAAGAGGATGGACCAATCTATTATTGAGTGGTCGGGAACAACCCGACCACTTTTCCGTACAGCACGTTTCCGCGGGTTTTCTCCTAAACGGTTTATGATAGGAACTTGTAACTTTCAATATATATCGACCCTCATCATAAGTGGTGCATATTACTCTGACTTCATTATGACGTCATCGGGTGTCAAATTACAAGCGATTTTCGTTTAAAAAATGACGATCTTCTTTCATCTGTAACTCTTGAACAAAATGATCAATTATGTTCCAACCCTGTAATCAGATAGACCATTAATTGCTGAACATTTTTGTCTTGTACGTGAATTTGCTTGACCTTTACTTCTGGGTCTACCGGAGGTCAAAGTTAGGTGAATTCAAAATGAAGACATTAGCTAAAAACCTTTTATTTGTTCACTGAACCTTTAAAAGAACATGAAAAGTATACAGTAAGGGAAAAGGTTAAAGAAAAAGAAATATTATTTTTGAGATTTTTTGTTGTTGGAAGATTGCTTAAAAAACGAGATGTTCACACACATAAATACAACTTTTTTCGGCATAATTTTTCATAAGTTGCATGATTTTTGTACATGTTTTCATCGTTTTGGACCCCAAAAAAGAGTATTGTTGGATGCCTGAGCAAATTTATGTCGTTAATTGATCCAGAGGTGCTCAGTATTTTATTTTGGAGTTACACCAAAATGTACTACATTGTAAAAGGACTTTTTTGTTTTGTTGTTTGAGTGTAGCAATCCTTTTGACTTGGAAATACCCGCAAAAAGTCAGAGGTTCTGAGGAAGACTTGCTTTGTCTTCGTCAAAGCATTCCAATTAGAGGAATGGAAAAACAAGTTTTGCGGTATGTTTTAACGGTTTGTAATAATGAACCCCCCCCCCTTGCCCCACAAAGTCAAAAAAAAAAAAAAATTGAAAGGATCTACCTATCCAGAACCCTTCTCATCAGATGAGTTGCCTATTGACAGAGACTTGGATGACCAAATCATCTTATCAAACGTTTGAGGACATCTTGTAAGAAAAAGCATGCATATATACATTTTGGATATTATCACAAAATTGGATTTTTAATTCTCTTGTATATGGGCAGTTGAAAAGTGTACAAACCAAATCTCTCCCCCCCCCCCCCACAGCAGTGTGATTTGGGTCTACGAGCGAATACTTACCTGTAGAATATTACTTATGTATATTCCCTATACCTGCAGGTATTTCCCGCTAAGAGTTTTATATAGTAGCGCCCTCTGGTGTCCTACCCATAATATCCCGCGGCATACGTGCCTCGTGAGCATCCTCTTTTCTCAAGCGTTAAGTCAAATACTCATGGCACCGAGAAGGGTGGGGTAGGAGGTTCTACAGGGGGGTGGGCTGGGGGGGGGGGGGGCTGTAGCCCCCCCCCCCCCCAATTTTGTCTAGCCCCCCAAACACATTCCATAAAAAAAAATTGCACAAGCCAAATGTAAGAATGTGATGTACATGCGAACGGTCTCCCCCTAAATATATAGTCGTGAGAAGGGTGCATTTGTACACTTTTAGCTAATATAGTGTGCCTGATTGTAGGATTTTATCAGCGCTCCCCATTGAAAATATTGCACGAGTGAGACGCTGCTATCAAGACGGTAAGTAGCCGGTAAGTGGCGGAATAACACCGGGGCCCTCGCTGAGTTCTACCTATCCTGAGCGGGTGGTATAAGTCCTACTAACCGCTATCTCACCATGGCCATCTCTATGTTCAGCATTGTTCCTGTATTATGCCTCCGTTTCGTCTCGGTATCATCATCTGTGCTTGGCTTTGCTTTAATTTATTTCGCTTTAATTTACAGTAATTTTTTTTGCTTTTTGTTGTTTTCATATAAGTTTGCAATGCTTCATTTTTTGTTCCCATTTCATTGCCATATTTTCTTTGTGTTATTCATATACATATAAATATATATATATATATTTATATATATGCAATAAATTCAGAATATGAGTTAAACAAACTTTGGCATATCTCTCTTCTGGACAGACTGTTTCGTACCATAAGGCACTCATCAGCAGAATGACGAAAAATAGAATACAAGTAGCATCTTACCTTATTTCGAATCAAGCGCGCGCGCACGCGTTATGTCATTGAAGTTAGTACGCGTTTACGTCACTGAAGTAAGAACACATATGTCTCGATGCCGGCACTTGGAGACGATTTCGCTTCTCTTATTCAGTGTACCTAGATCTGGCCTACATATGATTATGTACTTCTCTGCTATACACAAATTGCATCTCTTGTTTACGTTAGAGTATGGCAGTGCTTTCAGAACAATGTCCCAATTAATTTCATAGTCTTTCCCCTCGTCCTTTAAGTCCCATATATGTTTACTTAGCTCTGTTTGCGCCCTCTTGCTCTCGAATCTGAATGACTGCTTGTGGTTCGCCAGTCTCGCCTTGAAGGTTGTGGATGTCAGCCCGACGTATGCCTCCTTCCTGCCTTCGCTCGTGACGGTGGCCTGGTACACGATGTTCTTGCTGAGGCACTCCCCGTTCAGCGGGCATTCGGCATTGCAGGGGCAACTGCATGTTCTACCACCGACGTCGTCCTCTTGTTTTACCTTTCGTTTGTTGATTGACTGGATCGTTGCCTTCATGTTTGGCATGCAGCTGTACGATAACTTTACTGTGTTCCGGTTGAGCACTTTGTTTGTTTAACTCATATTCTGAATTTATTGCATGGTTATAGCTCTACAGAGATGTATCGAGCACTGTGAATTGTGATAGAAGACGATTTCATTGGATATACTAGCTCCTATTTTTTATAGTTGAGCACTCTCCTGACGTCGCACTTCAAAATGGAAAGAGTGAACATTGAATATTCGACGAAGAATATTCCAGTAGCATCGAGAACAACATACCTCAAGCGCCTGATCGAGAAAACGGAAATGTTCATCAAAAGGATTAGATGGAGATCATTCTTCTTTCTGAATCCGGAGCTGAACAAAGAAAAGGCGGAGAAGGAGGAAACATATGGATTTAAGTCGCGGAGAACACCACCAGTCATCCCGGAACTGAGAGAATTCGAAGACAATTTGGTGAGTCTGATTCAAAACGTCGAATTTGAGAAGACCACTAGCCAGTTTCAACACAAATTGAACGAAGACATCAATACGATTAGGAACGATGATAAGCTTACCGTCAAGGCTGATAAGACTACAAATTATTACAAAATGGAAAAAGATGACTATGTAAATCTTGTCAGGGCGAATGTCACCAAAACGTTCAAGAAAACCGAGCAAAACGAAGTAGCGGAAATAAATCGCGAAGTGAAAAGAATTGCTAAAAGTCTTGGACTGGGCGACCGCATAGATAAATTGGCCGAGAGGGAAGTCTTCATTACTTTGAAGGACCACAAGGACAACTTCGGTAACAAACCATCATGTCGACTGATCAGCCCAACCAAATCAGAGATAGGACATGTAAGTAAAGTGATGTTTTCTATTTTCTGGGGGTCTCTTTGAATACTGCCAGACCGTCGTCCCTGTATAGTCCCACTCTATTTCTGTACTTTGGATTCAGGATCGACAGCATACATGCTACGACCAGCTCGCATGACTCCGCGCCGTCGAAACTGCCCATCGTGACATCGAATTTGCTGTCTACATTACGCTTTTTCCACGGTACCTGGTCGTTGAATACCACTGTCTGTTCCGCGTGGATGATGATATCTTTCTCCTTGCTGCTAATGTTCTCGTAGTTTTCTGCGAACCCTAGGGCCTTCAGGAGAAGCTTTTCCGTTATCGAGGGGTAGAACTCCACAAAGCAAAATTTATGAAGCTCGATTCTTGCTTGCTTGGGATCAGAGACCACGGCTGACGCAGTAGGTCTGGTCGCCCCAGAAGAATTATCGGTGGGTTGCACAACATCCGAACGATTTTCTGAAACCAAGGCTGGCACGGCCAAAAGGAAGCGATGAAAATGACTCTGCACTCCTCTTTCTCAACCTTTGTCAATACTCTTGGCAGGAGTGAGATTGGTGGAAAAGCGTATGCCAGCATGCCCTTCCAACTGATGGAAAACGCGTCTGCAGCCCATGCCTTTGGGTCCTGGTTGCGTGCGCAATCCACCGGTAACTGATGGTTCAGTGCCGATGCAAAAAGATCGATGTGAGGATGATCCCATACTTGGAAGATCGACTGAACTACTGTCGGGCGAAGAGTCCACTCCGTTGGAAGGACCTTCCCCCGGGACAGAGCGTCCGCCATGATATTCAGTTTCCCCGCCAGGTGGACCGCTGTAAGCGTAACCTGTTTCGCTTGACACCACAGCAGGAGCTCCCACGTGTGCATGCACAACTGCGGGGACCGTGTCCCGCCCTGGCAGTTTATGTAAGACACAATGGTGGAGTTGTCCGATTTTATGAGGACTACTTCCCCTGTCACCCGTCCGACAAAGTGCTTCAGAGCCCGAAAGACCGCAAGCAGTTCCAGGATATTGATGTGGCACTGTCTGTCCGCCTGGGACCAAGACCCTGCTGCTGATTCTATTCCAATATGTGTCCCCCAACCTGTGTTGGAGGCATCCGTCACCAGAGTCACAGAAGGCTGTGGTTGTGGAAAAATCAGTCCCGCCTTGACGTTTGTTCGCTGAGACCACCAGTCCAGATGGGGGCGAATCATGTTTGGGATTGGCACTGGCCGTTGGATTTGGTAAATGCACAGTCGGTAGTGGGCAAGTAGATGTAATTGTAGTGGGCTCATCCGCATCCTGCACCATGGAAGTACATCCACCATGCTTGCCATTAGGCCCAATAGCCGAAGCCAGGCTATTGCCGGGGCCACGCTGGCAGTCTGGAACAGGGCGATGCAGTCCACAAGATTTTGGACTCGCTCCTCGGTTGGGAAAGCCAGCCCTCGCTGGAGGTCCAACTTTGCTCCTAAGAAAACTGGGTGCATCATTGGGTTTGGTTGGGATTTTTTGACGTTGACCAGGAACCCCAACTCTGAAATGATGTTGCAGGTGACTTCGAGTGCCCAACTCGTTTCCTCCTTTGTCTCCCCCACAATGAGCCAATCGTCCAGGTAAACAAAGATTTGCATCTGACGTTGTTGGAGGATTCCAGCTACGACCTTCACCAGTCGTGTGAATACCCTCGGGGCAGTGGAAAGGCCGAAGGGTAGCGTGAGGAACTCGTAAGTCTGCTGATTGTAACGAAAACGAAGGGATGCCCGATGTTCGTTCCACAGCGGTACATGTAGATAGGCGTCTTTGAGATCGATCGACACCGCCCAAGTTGAAATGGGTTATGAATCCAAAACTGTCCTCAGCGACTCCATCCGGAACCGTTTGGGTCGGACATATTTGTTTAACGGCCGAAGGTTCAAAATCGGTTGCCATTCTCCCGTTTTTTTCTTTGGCGCTAGAAAGAATGTCGAGAAAAATCCTCAAGCCGCATCCTCTGTTGGCACTCTGCGTATTGCCCTTTCTTTAAGAGGGCAGATATCTCCGACTCCGGAGCGTGACGCTTGGTCTTGTCAGATGGAATCGGTGTTACTCTCGGTAGGTACGCAGACGAGGGAGTACTTGTGAACTCTATTTCATAGCCGGAAGTTACTGTTTTGAGTACCCAACCGTCGTTGCACAAAAGGGCCCAAGTCCTTGCAATGAGTCGACCCCCTACGGGCCCTGGATAGGGGGCCGTGGGAAGGGTGCCGTCACCGGCGCCAACCACCGCCCCGGTAACCTCCGCGCGAAGCTTTGGAGCGGGGGGTGAAGCCAACTCTACCCCGGGTATGCGACCCAAAGGCCTGACTCTGTCCCACTGTTGTAATGGCCTTGTAAGACGAGCCCGATGGGTTGGAGGCAAATGGCTTCAACGGTTTACGGGGGAATGTCTTGCCCTTAGTCGTTGCACTGCCACCTCTGGCCGGACGAGTGCTGCCCTTTGGACCCTGTCTATTGAGATTGATCTTGTTCATAGCTTTTATCCGCTTCGCTTCAGCTTGCATGATCTCTTGGAATTTCCCTCCAAACAAGTTGGAACTCAGTCGGGGGAGGGATTCCAGGCTGGACCTCAAACCATCAGAGGGAACAAAGATTGTATCCAACACGTCATCAAGGACACCCGCATAAACTGGTCCATGCACAGCCGTAGCCCGTCGTCAAGGCAACGAAATGCTGTCTCAGTTGCCTCTGGTGACACCGGCGAGTCTGCCTCACAAGAACACACCAAGTATTCTGACAGGAGTCAGAAAACATGCCACTCGAATTCCTGCACGTGAAGCTGTGTCAATCTTCAGTAATGACTCTTCAAAAATATTCTTATCTTTTGATGGAAAAGGTGATTTAGCCGAACTTCGGCCACCCGAATCCGCCGCGATTTTATCACGTACCGTAGCGGGCATGGGCGGTACTGATAAAAATTTATCGAAGTCCGCCTGAGGTACTCTGAACGGGCGAGTTTCACGGCGCACGAACGGACGTATTTTTTTTACCTCCGAAAGTGTGTTCATGCGATCGACGCACAGCCGATCAAACGGAAGAACCGGAAAAAATTCCTTCGGTTCGACCGGCGCGGTCCGGCGCTTAAACGATTGTCAATGCCATCTTCGGGCGGGCTCCGGTGTCGGTCGCACCGGTCCCTGCCTCGGACCCACCGGGAACCACACCGGTTTCGGGGGCTGTTCTGGTCACACCGGGGCTAACGTGGCCCGTCGCTATATGCCCCGCCGGCATAGCTTCGGCCCGGGAATTATCCTTTTTCTTCCCCGGCTTACGTTTGGAAGCGAGCACGGGCTGCCCGGCTGGGGGCGCCGTGTCGGATCCCACACTCAAACCTGCTTCGGGCATGTCCCCCGATTGAGTGGTAAGGCTCGGACTCTCGGTGCCAGTGACTAAACTAAATTCCGGAGGCCTCACCGGCACGGATTTAGTAGTATTGCCCAATGCTTTACTTGTGGCCAGAGACCCTTTAGTCATGACCCCAGAAAGCGGTGATTGTCCCGCCGATGTCGCCTTGCTCGGTGCCCCGGAAGACACACTGGCTGCCGAATCACCCGAGGGAGACCGGGAACGCATCCATGCTGCTACGGCCTCCCACTCTGCTGACCCCCACTTCTTACAAACCGAGCACGGCACTCGCCGGTTACGCCGGTTACACCAGCAAAGGCACAAGTCTATGTGGCGCACGGAAATTGTTGATAGCTCGACCACACAAAATCACCACGGTAAACTTCAAGAGGTATGCAGCTGAGAAAAAAAATAGCAGTTTGTTCTTCACCTGCACTAGCCTGACCATGGGGTTCACGACTTTCTGAGATTGACCATCTGAGTAGTCGTCATCGATCAATATGGATGGAAACATCGACATCCCCCGCAAAAAAAAAGATTCTTTTGTCCGTTAGAAGGTGGGACTCAAATCCTTGGCAGGCGCCCTTCGACGGGAGAAACAGTTCATCAAGCATGTGGAATGGCGGGCCGAGGCCGTTAGGGTCTGCATTCATGAAAACTAAAAGAGTACCGTGTACAACCCGTGGAATTGACAGTGAAAATAGCGGTCAACACGTCTGCTGATACTGTCGAGTTGGGATTAAAAGATTAAACCTAACGTACAACTGTACTTCATCAGGATAAAGATGGAGGCTATGGAATGGAAGTTGTGTTTAGGCTGGGGTTCATTGTGAAGAGCAGCTGCCATCTAATGACCGAATTGACTCTGTAAACGAGAATTGTCTAGCACATCTAGAGGGACGAGTTGCACACAGCCACAGTCAGTGGTTGAACAACTCCCTCGGAGACAATGGACATTACATGCAAATGTACACCGTACACTGTACCTTTGCAGGCAGAAACATCGATGCACGGCTAAGCATTGTGCGGCATGTCCCTTTGTCCTCGAGCCACCCAACCGTGTCTACTGTACAGAGCACGGCTTGTAACTCAACTGACCGGCCGTTTCATCAACGGTGCCCGACAGATATAATCGGCACATAGGGTCGACAATGAAGCCGATAACAATTGCAAGGCTTGCAATGAGTGGGCTAAAAAAGCCGAGTCCTCATCCCGGTAGCATTTTCCACGGTGGGATCATGCTTCTTTTTTTTCCTTCTTTTTAAAAATAAATCGCCCGAATTAAAATGAGAAAAACGAAGCGGGCCGATGATAGTAATCCTGTTCCCTCCTGAGAAATGGACGCATATTTTCCGCTGTCATACTGCTGTTGATGTGTTCCACACATACTTGATCCAACACATCCTTGAGTATGAGGAACACTTTGTCACTGTTAAATGTGGAGCCCGTCCTGCGCTTGAAAGATTTATGATGGGGCGGAGGGGGCTCATCGGCGGAGGGTAATTACCGTATCATGTCCCTCTGCACCAAACGGAGTTCCGTTTGGGCGATGGACAGCCGCTGTAATTGGTCTGGTTATTCCTCATCATCGCATCAATCAGCCGATTGTAAGGGCCGAGTTGACTTCGGTGAACGAGAGCCGTCTGGAGGGGCGAGTTGTACAGAACCACGCGGCTATGGCTGGACAACTCCCTCGGAGACAAGAGACATCAATGGGTGAAGACTCAACACAGGCGGGATCATGACGCACGGGTAACTGTGTGCAGTAGGTCCCGTTATCTCTGGTCCACCCAACCGTGGCCTACGGCCGATGCATGTGAAGCGCTCGTTGTAGGCTGGGCCTCCCGGTGTACGACCAACCACGTATGGTATACATTGTACATGTATATTGTACAAAAAATATATCTTGTTGTGCTTGGACCACCCAACTGTGACCAAATCCGATGCCCAGAATGGTCCCTCAGAGCGAGATAGAATGGGGCCGTCGGGCTGGGGTACCCCCGGGCAACCTGCTGTGTCGCTCATATCATACTCGGCCGAAAGCGCCTCAGGCCCCGTAGGCTGAGCGAGCGCTGGTCGGTCCGATAGCCCGTGCAAAAAGCCTGTCCCGGCAACCAGTGGTACTCGGCACTGTGTCGGGAGGGTACGGCTGACTAGAGCCCACTTAAGGGTGGCGGTTAGTCCCCTCAGGCTGCCGGGTGCTCGAGGAAGGGCCGTGGGCTTTAGCGGCGCTCGTACCTGAGCCACGCCTGCCCTGTCGGCCCTTTTTTAGGTTTTGCTCCGGTACATGAAGTATGTTTTATAGAAACCTTGCCAGAGCATGCATTTTGTATGGGTGTTCTGTTTGCATTGACCGGAGAAGGAGACCGAGGTCCCTTTAACTGGTCAACGAAACTGCCAACGCCCCCAGCCAGCAGTGGCTGAGGGTGCTGGACGAGGGATTGCTGCCATGGTAACAACGCAGCATTAACGGCAGAGTCCCCCGAGAACTCGGTCTGTCCGGTACGAGAGCAATTCTCCCCGGTTAGTGACAGATTGGTTCTCCCAAAACAAGAAGATGATGAGAAACTCTACAAACTGTTGATTAACTCTTTTAATTATAAACTTCTCTTAAGCGAAAAAGGGTAGTAAATTGACGAGGAAAAACAGGAGCTATTTTACACACGTCCTACCCGACCTGCCACTAAGAGAAAAGAGGATGCTCATGAGGCACGCATGATGGGTAGGACACCAGAGGGCGCTAGTATATAAAACTCTTAGCGTGAAATACCTGCCGGTATAAGTAAAATGCATAAGTAGTATTGCTCTACGAAAAGGACAAAAGCAAATTTCCTCTAGCAGAAATATGAACGTTTGATACCATAAACCAATATCATAAACCAGAATGTGCAGTGTCAAGTTTGACACTCCATCCAAACAACTTCAAACTTGACACTGCACATTCTGGTGTCCCGAGCAATACACCCGCCAAGTTTCTACTTCATACAGTGCCTGGTTCTGGAGATAATTAGAGTACAGACAGACAGACACACAGAGATTCTTTTCGAAAAAAGCTGCAAAAACCGCAAATTGGCCCCTTAATGAAAGATTTTTGCCTGTGTTCGCAAGAGTATGGCGCCACTGATGTCACAACGTGCGTAAAGTTTGGTAAACAAAGAGACGCGTAGCTGGCTCCATTGTCTCATAAAAGATTTGGCCTGTGTGAGAGTGCACGTACATCATCACAGCTGACCTTCACTGGGGAGCTATTGCATTATCACCAATGGGCGCTTCGCGGGGGGGGGGGGGAATCCATTATCAACAATGGGTAAATAAACAATTGCACTTTTCTTTCTCATGTTTTGTTACTATATTTCGAAGAATCTCTGTATGTCTGACCACATGTAAAAAATGTGCGTTCAACCTGTGACGTGAGTGTGCGTTTAACATGTGAAATGAGCAGTTCTCAAAAATGCTACAAGCAACTAATACCAGCAGCAAAGCAATTTGCCCTTTCCGAACAGGCACATTTTCAACGACCACTGCACTACTACAATAAAACCTAGACACGACATTTGCTATTGCGCCTGTGAGCAAAATGCTGTGTGTATTACGCAAACGCCCTTCATGGGCGTGACACGTAGCGCAAGAGAGCAGTCTCACTACGCAAGTGTTATTTGAAATCTTTTGGTCCCATACGCATGCGGGAAAATAATAAGTGATGCACAACATTGGCGCAGGTGTCATATGAAACTCGGACTCCTTTTCCCTAATATTGGTTAATCCCTCACATGTGACAGGTCACTCTCCCATATATGATCCTAAAAATAGCATATTATCATACTTACGCATGCGCAATACTACTAATGAATCCATATTTCATGGAGTCTACAACATCAAGTAGCTCCAAACAACTCAATAAGGAACACAGATATTCCATCAATTCTACAAGAGAAGTAGAAGAGGCACTTAATTCAATGAAAGACAACAAAGCACCGGGCATTGATGAAATCACTAGCGACATCATTAAACAAGGAGGAGATGAGATTTTACAACAATTAACCCAACTATTCAACCAGATATTTGAAACCCAGAAAATACCAACATCATGGAAAGAAGCAAAGATGATTCTTCTGTTCAAGAAAGGAGATAAAGCAGATGTCAAAAACTATCGTCCAATCAGCCTTCTGTCTCATCTATATAAGCTCTTCACAAAAATAATCCAGAACAGAATCAAAGATGCGCTCGACGACAACCAACCAAGAGAACAAGCTGGTTTCAGAGCTGGCTTCTCAACAACAGATCACCTACATGCAATCAATCAACTGATTGAAAAGGCTTGTGAATACCAACTCCAACTGTGCCTAGGATTTGTCGACTACCAGAAGGCATTCGACTCTGTCGAACATTCTGCCATGTTCGAGGCCTTGAGAAAGGTGAATGTTGATGAAGGATATGTCCGAATTCTAGAAGACATTTATACTGATGCAACTGCCCGTATTTATATTGACAACGATGTATCCAGGACTGTCAACATCCAGAGAGGCGTAAGGCAGGGCGACACCCTTTCTCCAAAGATATTTACTACAACTATAGAGGAAGTGTTTAGAAAGACAGACTTGGATAATGGTGTTAATATTGACGGAGAACCTCTCACAGACCTGCGATTCGCTGATGATGTGGCAATGATTTCAACAACTGTTAAAGGTATGGATGAGCAGCTATCCAGCTTAAACAAAGAGAGCAAGCTAATTGGCTTAACCATGCATAAAGACAAAACAAAGTACATGACAAACTTTGAGACCCAGGAAGATATTGAAATAGAGGGACGGAAACTAGAGAAGGTGAACAACTATAAGTACCTTGGACAGACACTGAAAATGGAGGACACCACGAGAGAAGAGGTGATGATGAGAATCAAAGCAGGGTGGATGAAATTTGGTCAACACAAAGACATGCTAACAGACAACAAATTACCAATATCACTAAGGAAGAGACTATTCAATCAGTGTGTGTTATCCACTATGACTTATGGATCAGGAACTTGGTCATTAACTAAAGAACTTGAACAGAAACTCACAACAGCACAGAGAGCTATGGAAAGACAGATGCTTCACTTATCCCTACGAGATAGAGTAAAACATTAAGTAATTTGGCAGAAAACTGGGGTGAAAGATGTCATAGAAAAAGTCAGCGAAGCAAAATGGAGATGGGCAGGGCATATAGCAAGAATTCAGGATAATAGATGGACATGCAGATTAACAGATTGGCAACCACGAATGGGAAAGCGAAGGAGAGGAAGACCAAAGAAAAGATGGAGAGATGATATAACTACATATATGGGAACAGCGACTTGGACTAGGACAGCCAGAAACAGAAGTGATTGGAAACGTCATGAGGAGGGCTTCATTCGACAGCGGATGGACGTAGCCTGATAGATAGATAGATAGATAGACACCGGTGTCAAATGAAAATACAACTCCTATGAAAATCTGACTCTTTTCCCTTTTATTGGTTAATCCCTCACATGTGACAGGTCACTCTCCCATTATGATCCTAAAAATAGCATATTATCGTACTTACGCATGCGCAATACTACCAATGAGTCAATATTTGATGGAGTCGCATATTCACGCTACACTGGCATGAACATATATGGAAAATGTATAAAGTTTGCGCGTAAAACAAAGCCACATGACATTCGCGCATCTGGCCAGGCCGCATGACGCAGCCCGTTTTGTTCACAGAATTTACAACATAAAGCAATTGACCTATCGCGGTACAATCGCATTAGAATTGCGTCAACGCGGTTTGTGAAATATTGTCCAATTACATGATATACAAAATGGACGCGGAACGCGCAACATCTGAGACAGACAAAACTTTAATATAGTGTACAAAAACTCCATAGGGTTGTCTAAGGGGCGTGACCCATTCGCGAACGGCGATAGGTCAATTAATGTCGTGTCTAGGTTTTATTTTGTATGCCTTGCATGGGACACACAGCGTACGCACACTGTACTGTCCTGGTTTGCGTGTGAAGTACGCACAATTTCCTGTATGTGCAAAAGTAATAGCCACCGCGTCTTCGCATGAGCGTCAGGCGTTGTTGGTGCGTGAATGCGTTCGAATTCAACTTGAGATGGTCGCTGAGACTAATCCCTGCCGCCAATAACTTTGGATACATTCAAAATATGCAGTGGATGGATCAGGAACCAGTCTAGGTCACCCCCGCCTCTCCTTTTCTGGCCAGAGATGGGGTACTTGTGCATGGAGCCATAGAAACACTGAACCATAATGTTGGCACATTATACACAATCAATCGACCAGCCCACAGACACACAAAGCAGCATCAGTTATATGGGAAGTTATGATCCATTCTACACCCAACTTCCAATACAGGAGTTCCGGAACACGAAAACACATGCCAATGATTCCAATGTTGTTGGATATCAAACCTTAAATTGAGTGGTCGGGCACAACCCGACCACTCTTTGGATTTGTTGCGATTAATCTTTCTTTCTTTCTTTCTTTTTTTCTTCTTCTGCATAGCACGTTCGCGGGTTTTCTCCTAAACGGTATATGATATGAACTTGTAACTTTTAACATATATTGACCCTCATTCCGAGTGGTGCATGTTACACTGACGTCATTATGACGTCATCGGGTGTCAAATTACAAGCGATTTTCGTTGAAAAAATGACGATCTCCTTTCATCTATAACTCTTCAACAAAATGATCAATTAAGCTCCAACGTTGTAATCAGATAGACCATAAATTGATAAACATTTTTTGTCGTGTACGTAATCTCGCTTGACCTTTACTTATGGGTCTACCAGAAGGTCAAATTTAGGTGAATTCAAATGAATACATTAGCCTGAAATTGAAACAAAGCACAATTTCTTCCAAACTGTTTACGGTATGATCATAACACCTAGTGTGAACATGTACCATGTTACGAAGATGTTATAACTGTTGTTACGTTATCATGACGTCATCAGGTATCAAATTACAAGCGATTTGATTGCACGATTTGACAAAATACTTTGACCTATATCTCTTGAACTAAATAGAGTATCGTGTTCGTTTTTTCGTGAGGTTGTAGACGGTGCCTAAAGCAACATTTCTTATTCCCGGGCACAAAACTGCTTGACCTTTACTTCTGGTGTTACCGGAAGTACAATAGAAACTGAATCTAACTCTTAAACGGAAGCATTTTACTACAGACAAATACATTATGGAGGAATGCCAATCACAAAAACATTATTTTGACATCATCCACAAAAGGGCGCCCTCCAGCAGCACATAGAAAACAGTTGAATTTGTTTTTAATGTTAAAGCCCTCAATCAAATTTGTATGATATATTGCCCTTATCTATCCCGTGAGTAACCACAAATGAATTTGTACGGTTTCATAATCATGACTTCATCAGACCGGAAGTTACTGTAGGGAGAATTCAACAATGACCATTTTATTTTTTAATTTCAATCCATCATTTGATCCCTATCACATGAGTTTGTTTTTTGCCCCCCCAAAATGACATCTGCTACACTTAATATTGACCTTTTGCTTCCAAATACTGTGACGTCATCAAACTGGAAGTTAGCTGTTTTTATTACATACACTTAATTTCCATATTTCCATGCGTTATTTTTACTTAATGATAAACAAGTGTCCTCCCTTCCCTGTTTTGACTGATGACGCCATCAAACCGGAAATAACTTGTACGTGTACCCAACTGTTTACTGAAATTTATCATACCTTAAAAGACGCATTCTTTTTGTACAAAATAATTGGTACTGGAAATGTTGAAGTTCTTGGTCCTTTTTTTTCTGACATAAACATACTCATAACTTAACTGGACAATGTCTAATGAAATGGTTGTCTACCCGACCACTCTGCATTTGTAACAACAAACGCGAACCTCTAGTTCCATATATTCTACTAGGATAAATTCGAAATTTTGGTTTAGTCGTTAACGTAATTCCAGTTTTCTGCTAGTAGAAATTCACAGTTTGTACACTTCTTGACCACCTTTGTACAACAAAAATAAAAATCCAAATCTTATTCGTTGATAACGGAAAAATGAAAATTCAGAAAGAGGACTCCATTTCAACCATAATTCTGTTTTTGTTCTAGCAGATTTTTGAGAAAATGAGTTGTCCACTTTTGGTCCTCCATACGTTAGCAACATGCAGTCAATGCGAACTTGTGCGTGATCTACTTGCAACCCATGCGAAGTGTCACACTAGCGGACAGGTAAATTCTAACATAAGGAGTGATCAATTTGCAGCCAGTGCAAAGTGTCACTCGCTCGGTACGGCACAAGTCACTTTCTCATAGCCATGTTATAGTTGTGTTTGGGTGCTAGCAGCCTGCAGCAAATGCCAATCCCCACTTGTTCGGTATGGCGTGAGTTACTTGCAGCCTGTGCAAAGCCTCATGCAAACGGCTGGGTAAATAGCCACGTAACGGAAGTCTGCAATTTGCAGTCTGGGCAAAACCTCACTCAGCTAGAGCCGTAAGTACTGACAACCAACCAAAACTCAGCAAATTGGGGAAACAAACAGATGGTAGTTTTATTAGTAGAACTTAGCAGAGAAAAACACATATTTTTCCTGTAGTGCAGGCTGAGAGAAATTGGGAGTATAATGGTGGGCGGCCTGCCCACCATTATACTGTGGGAAATAAAATCTGACCAAAAATTAATGGCTAGCAAGGTACTGTCAGGGTTCTCCCCACGTACAAACGTGCGTATCGGCCCGATACGCTGGAATTGCGGCCCGACACGCCGACAAAAATGCCGATCACATTTTTCAGCCCCCGATACGCACAATATAATTATTATACAAGCCATTAAAATGCACAACATAATCGTTTCATACACCATTATTTCATCTTGACATGCAAAATCTTGACAAAAATCCCGCATTTCTGATGCATGCGTGATCAAAATGCACACGATGACGGGTCTTTCGCGTCAACCGCCAGCTATATATTAGCGCATACAGCACGGTACACTGGTTCCCTTCGCGTGCTAACAGTATCAATGCTATGATGAAGGACCGGAACCAGTGACTACTGCCTCGTGCGTGCATACATGATGATGATGTCGGCCGAAGTTGGATCGTAAAAACACCAAACAAACATCGATGGAGAAAGAGAATTTCTGCAAATTAATTCACAGAACGTGATCTTTATTTTCTGTGTATGTATTTTCCATTAAAATGACGAGATTGCAAAGCTCAAACTTGTGGCGAAACATCGTAGCGTGCTTCTTAGAAGCAGTAGGGCCGTACACAGTGCAGTAATTCACACTGATACTGCGCGATGCACGGCCGGCCAGACTGAATGTTGGCAGTGCCAGGGGCCGTGATCGATGTACGTTAAGCATAGTGGAATCAACCTCCTCAAATATATTTTTAATTAGGTGAGGCAAGTTTTAATCACTTCTGATGGTCAGTCTTGATAATTTTCGTGGTGCAAAGGAAAATAATCCATGCACAAAACTACATGATTCCTTGTTCAATATGCTCCATTCAATCATGTGTTTTTATTCCTCCATGATTCAATCAGCAGCCCAAAAAAATGGCGAAATAATTTTTCCGACCTACCGACGCTATTTTGAAAGCCATGTAGTCGGAAGCAAAAGTGATTTTTTTCTTCACCTTAATTTCTTAATTTGAAACTTGCTTGTAAATATAATCCATACTTTCTAGATCAAGAAGGTTTAACACAGGTTTTGAAATGTTGATTTTTTTTTTTAAGTTAAAAACGTTGATTTTTTTTTCTCTAATTACAAAAAATATCACAAGATCTCCTCTAAATTTTAAGGAAAAATATTCCTTAAAGACTCCCCAGATTTGCTCTAAAATGCACCAGAGAGCCTCTAAAGTTCAAAATTTTTCGGGGCCCTTAAGCGGGCCCGAACCCCACGCCGTGGCTTCGCAGGTTGGTGAATCACAACAAAACTTCCCCCACAGGTTTGAAAAAATCCTAGGGAGAACCCTGTACTGTGGTAATTAAATCTTAGCAAATGGTTAACACCCTCAAGGGAATAATGCATATGTAGTAATTCTGTACGGGTGAGACAAGTGCAATAGAAAAGGTATTTGGACCTTTTGCAACAAAGCTAAGAATTGCCTTGAAAGTGTGTATATATCATATCATCCAGGCACAAAGTCCTTAGTCTACTACCACAATACCCAAACATTTAAGTTTGATTTCATAGTCCTTCGGAATACATTGAAGGTTTTCTCAAGAGCAAACTTACCATTTCTGGTGGTCTCCCTTGCAATCCACTGCGTGACGTTGTGTGATCATGTGACAAATGCATTGTCATTAGCCTTGAAGGAACAAAATGACAACATTAAAAGGGTTTTAATGAGTACAAACAAAAACTAGCAGATGCTGTATTTAGGGAAGATACAACATTTACTTTTGCTGTAATTTTCAGAAATTCATGGATTTTGGGGTTAGTATTCTTACAGCAAATATTTTTACACTGACCTGTTTAAAGTTTTGTGTTCGTAGATGCTAGAAAAACCAAGAACAAAACTTATGTTCTTGTAAAAGTTGTCTTGTGGACGCAGGAAAATTGTAAAGTTAGGGAACCGGTCTAGCTGGCACATACAAATACAAAACAAATACAAAACTGATGGTAGACAAAATGTGGACTAAATTTGGTTAATTGGAGGCAGTATTTGAAAAAAAAGCCACCTTTATCCAACACTGGTCGACTGACCATCATTTGAAATTGATACAAAAATGTCACCTTTCGTGAAAATGACAGCACACCTGGTGCCATGATTTAACTGGATGCTTCAGACTGTCATTCACTAACAGTCCAGTAAGGTTATTTCACAATGATTTGGTGTGTATTTTTTAACATTTGCCAATGTTAAAAATGAAAAAAGTAAGACTACTGCAAACTGCTTACTGACTGGATGGACCTGAAATATATAAATCTTAAAATTAATGTGGCCTGACGTTGCGAACTAAGCAAGTTCTTCTTCAGAGGCTAAAACAGAAATGACAGAGGTACATACATTAACATGGGGGTGTACACAAACATGCAGGGCTGAAAGAAGAAACACAAAAGGAGGATTAGTTGGGAAAGGTGTGGAAAGATGCAGGGGAGGGTGGATGAGAGAACAAAGAAACAAAGGGAGATGGCAAACCACAAGGGGTCTGGTATAGACAGGGGAGGGACCAGAAAGGGGAAGGATCAAAGGTCACATGGAGTGGGAACGGACAAAAGAGTGTGAGAGTGAAGGGGATGATGCGGGGGGGGGGGGGGGGGGGGGGAACAGTATGGAGGTGGAAAGGGATGAAAGGTGGGGGAAGATGGGTAAACACAAACAAGGAAGACCAGGAGGATTATCTGTAACAGAAGACAATGGAGGAAGAAAAGGATTAATCATTTCCAAGTTGGATGTTGAGACCATGTGGTTGAATAGTTCGAAGACGATTCATCCACACTTTCTCTCTGCTGAGGCGAATTGAGTCCTTGCGATGGCCAAGAGATTCAATGCCCTGCAAAATCATATAAGAAATGAAGTGGTTAGGCAGGTTGAAGTGATGACCAACAGGGGTGTCTAGTTTCTTGGTGTTGACCGTTGACCGGTGGGCATAGAAACGCTTCTTGAGCGTATTCTTAGTCTCACCTACATACTGCACTCCACAGACCCTGCAAGAAATGAGATATATGACATTAGAGGTGTTACAAGTGATGTTACCAATGGTTCTGTGGGTAGTGACAGAAGAGTGGCCCCTGCATCTTTCCACACCTTTCCCACCTAATCCTCCTTTTGTGTTTCTTCTTTCAGCCCTGCATATTTGAGTACACCCCCATGTTAATGTAGGTACCTCTGTCATTTCTGTTTTAGCCTCTGAAGAAGAACTTGCTAAGTTTGCAACGTCAGGCCACATTAATTTTTAGATTTGCAAATGTTGTATATTGCCTTTAACAATTAACACTTCCCAATTTTGACTGTCTATAATTAGGTGTTGGGCTATTGCTATTGGGCACCTATTGCTATTGTACGAATTTACTAATTGCTTTTCCACTTAAAAGCGGAAAAGCATTGTTCTTGTTCTGATTTTTTTTTCTTCTTTTTTTTACCTTTTGTTCCTACCCCAAATCCCATAGACTTTGTACACGTTTATTCACTGCGGCATTTTGGACCTAAAACAAACTCGTATTCTAATGAAACTTGTCCCATGTAAAGACCCCATAGTGACATTGTGTCCCAAAGAGTGACATAACGATGACGTCATCATGGGTCACGTGACGTCATCTTAAATGTGCAAACTTTAAGACCCTATATCTAGAGAACCGTAAGTCCAATTGGGTTGAAACTCGGTAGGTAGACCGGGATGTGTTATAGACGAAAATTGAGGTGACGTCATCATGACGTCATTGTGTGATTTTATATAGATTTTTTGAAGCTTTGGATCTTTAAGCCATATCTCACGAACCCAATATGTTAAATTCAAAATTCTTTTTGTATTAGGTTTTTTAGGTAACAGGGATATGTACAACATTTTGAAAAATGTCTGACGTCATGATGACGTCATCATAAATGCGCTTTTTTGAAACATATAAGGGAACGTCTGATCGTCATTAGACTTGGTGGGTGGGTAGATAATAATACTAGTACACAAAATCTTGAATGACGTCATAATGACGTCATCGGTAGATTTTTTTACGATTTTTTTAATATTGCCAATTTTTTTCTGCTTACAAAATTTAACACTTTATCAATCCGATTGTTTACAAACTTGGTACAGACTAAAACCACACTAAAATAATGAGCACTGCCAAGTATTGTTACGATGACGTCATCATTAGACATAAGGCGTCATTGTTAACTTGTATATTTTAAGTTCTTATATATCTCATGAACAGTCAGATTTGGTTGAAACTTGGTATGGGGGTACGCTGGGATGTGTTACAAATAAATATTGACGTGACATCATCATGACGTCATCTTGTGATTTTATATACATTGGCTATATATATATATTTTAAAATTTTTAAGACTTTTGTCGTATCTCACAAACGCAATATTCCAAAATTAAAATTCTTTTTGGATTAGGTTTGTTAGACAAAAGGTAAATGCACACAGTTTTGCACAAAACAGAAAAACATGACCTCAGTTTAAAAAAAAAACATAATGCGGAAAAAGCCGTATATTCTGTTGGAAACAGACATAGACCTCTAGTTTGTTTTTGTTATTCTTCAAGACAAATTCTTCTCCAGAACTGTTTGTCAAAATAAAAACCTATGAACTTTAATTGTCAATACATGAATGCACAGCCCACTTAAGATGTACTTTTTTGTTATAACGTCATGACAACGTCATCAAGTATCAAATTACAAGCAATTAAAGATTTCTAGATTTAATCACTGAAATTCAATATAAAATCAACCATGAGAGGCCGGAACTTGAATTTAATGGAATTAATATGATAATACATTATCTTCATTTTATCTTGTGCGCATCAAATCATGTGACACGTCCTTCTGGTCGAAACCGGAAGTGCATAATAATTTAAAATTGTAAAAAGACGTGAACTTGCTTTCAACAATGTTAGTCTCTGCCAATGTTGAAATTCACCAAAACATTATCGATTATGAGATGTTCGAGCGCCCTCTAGCGACAGGTTACAAATGTCAAAAACACATTTTCAGTTGATGTGTGTGGCGAAATTTGCGGTTATTGCTTCCAATTCGTATATATGATGACCTTAATGCAGACAACACCTGAGCGCAAAAAAACTTGATGAAGTCATCAGACCAAAAGTTATAATAAAAAGACCCTTTCAACTTAAACAAATTGCTGAAAATCAACCCTGACAGATGTAATGAAGGTTTGGCTATAAATAGCACATTTAACATGGATCTTGAGCTTTCTGGCAATGCCGTCATGATGACGTCATCAAGTATCATAATACAAGCAACCAAAGATTTCTAGATTTCATCTTTGAAAATCAATATAAAATCAACTGTTTTTAAAGCTTTGTTGTTGTTTTGTATGGCAATCGATACAATATTGCAGGGTCTTCATTTTTGGTATTAAGTGCAAAATCACAAGACCCTTCCTTCTGGTCGAAACAGGAAGTGCCTATTGTGTGTGTCTGGTTTTACGACTGTTTCATATTTACTTTTGAGTCGCATGTAACGGCTGTTTGATGAACCAATCAAATTATTAAGTGTTTACTAGTGTTTTGTACATATGACAACTTGTTGACGGAAGCACATTTTTGATTTTGGATGATGTCATATGAGACTCAACAGTTGGGCTGGCAAAAGAGCCCAAATGGGCTTTTTTTTTTATAGTCTGGGATCCAGACCCCTAAAAATGAGTTAACCCTACACAATTCCCTCCCCACAAAATTTTTACATTTTTTTACGCAGTAAGACCTGCTGATTCAGAATCTGGACGGTGGATTAAAATTTAACCCGGCGAAAATGCATTTTTAGGTCAAAATCCAAAATGGCCGCCATTTTCCCCCCCAAAAAAACATATTAACTATGAACTTTTGAATAAATTCAACATTAATCGACCGTTTGAACCGAAATTTGGCTCAGAATGTGACTGGCGATAGATAAGCATGTGAGCAAAAGTTCACATTCGGGCTATTTTACGATTTCGACAAAATCCAAAATGGCGGCCATTTTTGCGTAATAAAAACGAGAAAACATAGTTTTAATTATTTTTCTTTTCATAAACGGTATATTTTTTTTTCAAACTTGGCCCCAAATGATTTTCAGATATTAACATTGCCCCCCCCCCTTTACACAAGGGAAAAAACACTCCTATTTAAATCTTAACCGCATTATGGCTTTGTCTCATAGCTAAGAAGGTAGGAGAAACCCCTATGTATTTTTAATGTTTACGGCTGATTTTCCTAAATTTTTGCCTGCATGTTTCTTTCACCAAAATCTACATAATGGCCACAACAAAATTTGTAAAATCCAATACTTCTTTCCCATTTTGCTCAAACATAATTTTCTGTATTCACTGTCCAAATGTTATTTTAAAAAAAGCAAATATGTTTATTTTTTGCTTAATAACATTTAATGATTTCGGGGTTCACCGCATATTTAAGTGAAATGTGGCCAATAGTGAATTAAGTCTACATTGCAAACCCTCCTCAAGTACAGTCTTGACTTATTTTAGAAAGAATAGGATAATTTGATGAATGTTGCCCAAGTGGCAGCTAAACCGGCAGTTCACTGACTAGTTTGTTATGCGCCTATGTTGGCTTCATAGCATTTGTATTGGAATATCCCAGGTTTTTTTTAAAAATATAATATCCCAGTTCACTAAACAAAGAGTGTTGTGTCAGTTAATTCAGGTTATCCCCAACCCATGATTGTGTGTGAGAATGCATGATTGTGCGGTAGAAACATGTCAAAACCGTGTCAATTTTCATCGAATATATGCGAATTTGGTATTAAAATAATAAGAATTGCATGCTAAAATCAACTCTTTTGTCAAAATTAAATTTTGTGAAAAGGAGGTCATGTGACCTTTAATATGTTATCGTGACATTTGACCCAATTTATGTACTAATGTATCATTCCGAAAATCAACGAAATGAAAATGACTTAATAGAGCATGTCTTCTTCTATCAGAATCCACTAAAAAGCAATTGGGGTCTTTAAAATTTACAACTTTATGACTATTTTTGTACAGTTGGTAGGTTACAAATTAGTCAATTTATAGACTTTACATTAGAAATCCACCCACACAGCTTACTATTCTGTTTCTAAAGGTACTTAAATTAATCTTGGTTTTGGAATTTCTCATGTTGAGGGCTGATGAGTAGACTCATAATATAAATCATCAGCAGTGGCGCACCCAGGATTTTGCTTTTTTGTGTGGGGGAGGGGGGCTCATAATTTGTTTGTTTTCAAATTTCTGTAAAAGATTGGGGGGGGGTGGTGGATTCCCCCCCCCCCCCCCCCCCCCCCCCCCCCCCCCCCCCCCCCCCCCCCCCCCCCCCCCGTTACTGTTTAGGGTACGCAACAGCTCTATGCTTTCTACCCGGACCCAGTACAGTGGACACACATCCAGTTGAAATTCTGTGAGACTCATTAAATTTCAAGAAGCGTAGTGATGAATGAGTAAGGTAACTTTGAATCCTAGATCCTGATTAGTCCATCTATAGCAACAACAGTTTGATTTGATATAATACTGCACAGCTATATTTCGCCCCAGATATCGAATGTACATGTACATGTATCTATTGTGTTCTTTTTATTTGCTGGTGAACGGTCCGATCTACTATGCAACTACATCCCTCGCCACGTGCAATGTACGCATTCGACGTCAAGTTTCCTTGAAGATAAATTCGTTATGGCTCGTGGAACACGGAATAATGTAGTGCGTCGGGTGGCATATGGGTCACAGCAGCATTGCATTGTTCCATATTCCAATTTTCCAAGCACACTCGTGGGATAACTAATTATCAGTGGCACCGGGGGGGGGGGGGGGGGGGGATGGGGGGGGGTGGATCGAGGGGCTTAATTGAACCCACCCCCCTCCAAGGTTGTCAATTTGTTTGTTTGATTTTTTTTTCAATCTTCTACAGAAATTTGACAACAAAAAGCTTTGAGCCCCCCCCCCCCCCCCCCAAAGCAAAATCCTGGGTGCGCCACTGCTGATAATTTATATTATGAGTCTGGTTATACCTCATCAGCTCTAAAAATGAGAAATTCCCAAACCAAGATTAATTTAAGTACCTTTACAAACAGAATAGTAAGTTGGGTGGGTGGATTTCTAATGTAAAGTCTATAAATTGACTAATTTGTAACCTAACAACTGTACAAAAATAGTCATAAAGTTGTAAATTTTAAAGACCCCAATTGATTTTTAGTGGATTCTGATAGAGGAAGACATGCTCTATCAAGTCATTTTTAATTCGTTGATTTTCGAAATGATACATTATTACATAAATTGGGTCAAAGGTCACAATAACATATTAAAGGTCACATGACCTCCTTTTCACAAAATTTAATTTTGACAAAAGAGTTGATTTGAGCATGCATGCTTATTATTTTAATACCAAATTTGCATATATTTGATGAAAATTGACACGGTTTTGACATATTTCTACCAAAAGGGTGGTATTTTACTCTAAAAATGTCTGTTTTTTGTGGTTTCTGCCCAGACCACATGGTAGGTCGGATCGGGCTAAAAATTGGTGTGCAATTCATTGCTCATCAGGACCTACAAGCACAGCAATTTTTATCAAAATCGGAAGACATGAGGTAAAAAAGTGCGTTGGTCTGACATGGAATGACCCAGATGCAGAATAGCTTGTTTCGAAGGTGGGGTGGAAGATAACTACATTGCATCAGCACAGGTTCAACCCCAGAAGATGTTGCTCTCTATCGGAATTTGAAGGGGTCAGGAAGGGACGGTCTTGCCTGCATAGCCTTAACCCATACACTCGTTTGGAAAATGGCACGTAGGACATGTTATTGGAAGGCATCATTTGTCGGAGGCAATGACTTTATGTCTTGGACCCTTGCGTAAAGGTGGCGTCTTAACATGTCCAAACTGGAGAAATCACTATGCCCATACACCTTAGTTAGAAGATCGGTAGCAACTGTTGTAATGTGCACAACAAAGTCCTCAGAAACATTGCTCTGCTGTTCCAGCTGGTCACATATGTTAACGAAGTCAGCAGCGACACTGGGTGAAGCCTTGACAAATTTTAATTTGCCTTTACCAAAGAAAAAGCTGTTTGTGTCACAGCCGCTGATTGCATGAAGAAGAGGCAACATCTTTGCTTCATTCACACTGAAAGAGGTGACACCATCATAATGGGAATGAAATAGTCCTTTGTTTGCACATACATACAGTTCCTGGCAACCTTCATCAGCAAGTCTTTGATAGAAATACACCGCCATCACCACAATATCGGTATCAGATGCTCTTATAACAACCCGAGTACATCCTCTGTGTATGCAAGCGGCGGTGTGTAAAAATACACGGGTTGTTATAAGAGCATCTGATACAGATACTGTGGTGATGGCAGTGTATTTCTATCAAAGACTTGCCGATGAAGGTTGCCAGGAACTGTATGTGCAAATAAAGGACTATTTCATTCCCATTCAAAAGCATCCATCTGTAGCAATGAGTCAATGTGAAGCTCGTCGCCAGAGTGCATTCTGCGTTTTCATGTAAGGACTCTGGTGACTATCTTCAGATTGAAGTTGTTCTACTTGTTACCACGGAGACTTGTTTCCCTGCCAATGCACGCTGGAATTGCACCAAATAATGCTTCTCGTACTGTGTCTCGTGACGATGGCTGGTACATCACCATGCTTGTTACATGCATACTTGATCCATCCAATGTTGATTCTGAGAAGTCAAGGTTATCAATGGCGAACTGTGTGAAATTCCTGGGTATTATGTTGGAGGGAATGAACACGTTGTCATCTCTGGCTTCGTCAGTGATCTGATTTGCAACTGAGGTTAAAAGATGTTGCAGTTCAGCCTAACTGATGCACAAGCCAAGCCTGTTTAGTACGTTGATAATATCTTTACTTCTTGTCTTATGGTACACATAGACTGCCAAACCAACATGTTGTGGAGTTTGCAAGCCTGTCGCTGTGAATAGAATATCTTGGGCATGATTCAAAACCTTCTTATGAGTGCTCATTTGCAAATTCATTCTGGTGCCATCTTCATCCAGGAGAATTCTGCCCTTTTCATCTCTTTTATCAAAGGCTGCATTGTCAGACAGTACACAAGCCAGGATATTGTAAAGGCTTGATGGCACCATTGACAAAGCTCTGTCGTATGTGACGTTGAGGCGCGGTTCTACGGGGGGGGGGGGGGGGGGGGGGCTGCTAGGGGGGACTTTAGCCCCCCAAATTTTGTCAAGCCCCCCTCCAAAATAAATTCCGTTAAAAAAAAATTGCATTAGCAAAAGAAGGATTGTGATGTACATGCAAACGGTCTCCCCCTAAAGAAATAGTCATGACAAGGGTGCATTTGTAGTTAATATAGTGTGAATGATTTTAGGATTTTATTGACGCTCCCCATTGAAAATATGGCATGAGGGCCCCCCCCCCATTTTTAAAGGTAAAAATTGAGATGACGTCATGATGACGTAATCGTGTGATTTTATATGAATTTTTGAATGTTTGGACCTTTAAGCCGTATCTCACGAACGCAACATGCAAATTTCAAAAATGCTTTTGTAGTAGGTTTGTCAGGTAATAGATATGTGCACAAATTTTTTAAAATGTGTGACGTCACGATGACGTCATCAAAAACGCGATTTTCCCAAACACATATAACAGAAGGTCCCTTCGTTATGAAACTTTGTGGATAGGTAGATAATGTCACAAGTATGCAGAATTTGAAATGATGTCACCCTGACGTGATTGGTTGATATTTTATGATTTTTTTAATATTTAATATTTTATTCCGCTTACAAAATTTTACACTTTCTTTCATGGGATTGACGTCACTTGGTGCACATCAAGACCACAATGAAAACGTGCATTGACAAGTTTTGTTACGATGACGTCATCGCGGGACATGTGACGTGGATCAGGTTAAAAGGTGTATATTTTAAAATCCTATATGTGGAGAAGATAGTTCTGTAACTACGGTATGTTCTTGCATATGGACACAAGAAAAAAGAAATACGGAAAAGCCCTATGTTCTGTTTATCAAACAGACATAGCTCTAGTTGTTGTTTTTTTTCTTCTTTTCAGCCATTCCTCATAGCATTTGTACACGTTTTTACAGTGGAAGGCACTATGGGCAATAAAATCAATCCGATTGACTTTACACTTGGAACACACTTAGACCAGCATCTGAAGTTGTGTGCCGAACATTGACGTTATCATGACCAAGGGCGGATCCAGGGGGGGGCCAATGGGGGCCATGGCCCCCCCCCAAAACGAAATCAATTTTTTTTTTTTTTTATGTGACATCGCAATAAAGGCAGGCAATGAGTACACCACCATCTTTTCCTCAAAAAACATTGGTTAAAGTGGTCAGAAATTGCCTCAGATCGCACCACAGAGCATCTAGAATCCAAATTTTTTTCGGGGCCCTTAAGCGGGCCCCGAACCCCACGCCGTAATTTTTTTGACCCACTTTTTTGGGGGACCAAATTTTTTTTGGCCCCCTCCAAAAGTGTGTTCTGGATCCGCCCTTGATCATGACTTCATCACGAGTCACGTGACGTCACAATATATGCAATTTTTCATTGTGACCATTTTCTAGCAGAATTCGGCTAGATCTGACAGATTGGGCTATATCTCCAGAACTACAGGTCCGATTGGGTGGAAAAATGGTACGTACCTAGACCGGGATGTGTTATAGATGAAAATTGAAGTGACGTCACGATGATGTCATCACACGACATGTGACGTCACATTGAAAGTGCAGATTTTTAAGACCTATATCTACAGAACTTCAGGTCCGATTGGGTTGAAAGTTGGTATGTACCTAAGCCGGGATGTGTTATAGATGAAAATTGAAGTGACGTCACAATGATGTCATCACGCGACATGTGACGTCACATTGAAAGTGCAGATTTTTGAGACCTATATCTACAGAACTTCAGGTCCGATTGGGTTGAAAGTTGGTATGTACCTAGACAGGGATGTGTTATGGATGAAAATTGAAGTGACGTCACGATGACGTCATCATGGGTCACGTGTCTTCATGTTAAAGATGATTAGATTTAATCTTTCAAAATCACTATAAAATCAAACGTGAGCGACCTGAACTTGACGATTGCAGGAATGGATAGAATAATCCAGGGTCTTAATTTTTTTATATTATGTGCAAAATCACGTGACCCTTCCTTCCGATTGAAACCGGAAGTGCCTCGTAATTTAAAATTGGTGAAAGATGTGAACTTGCTTTCAACGATGTATGCTCTGGCTAAGTTGTTCTTTACTATAAAATTACAGTCATACATAAAATTGATGTGACGTCATCATGACGTCATCACGTGTATGTGACATCATAATTCAAAGCCCTATGAGAATGTAATCACATATAATATGCCACCATTTATTATAAACATAGCTACACATCCTTCCTTGATGGAACTTATGCTTAAAACTTTATATGTCACACGTCACAAAAAAATATCGAAACAGCCCTGTGTTTGTCCACAAACATAAATCTAGTTTGGCTTTTCGCAAATTTGCTAAAAAGTCTTGTTTTTGTTCTAATTTTTTTTTTTTCTCCCTTCTTTTTGTTCCAAAAAACCCATAGACTTTGTGCACGATTTTAGTACACGACAGTTTTGGCATTGAACTTTGTCATACATCATTCAAATTAAGCAAATGCATTGTCCTTATGGCAAAGTTGTGTCCCGAAGAGTGACGTCATGATTACGTCATCAGGGGTCACGTGACGTCATCACAAACGTGCATATTTTGAAGTCCTATATCTACAGAACTGCAAGTTTGATTGGGTTGAAACTTGGTATGTGGGTAGACCGGGATGTGTTGTAGGTAAGAAATGGTGACGTCATGATGACGTCATCATGCGATTTTATATGAATATTTGAAATTTTGGACCTTTTAGCCATATCTCATGAACGCAACATGCAAAATTCGAAATTCTTTTTGTATTTGGTTCGTTAGTTAATAGGTATTTGCACACAAAAAAAGAAAAAAAGTGTGACGTCATCTTGACATCATCAAAAATGCGATTTTTCAAAACACATATAAGGAAGGGTCCGATCGTCATGAAACTTTGTGGGTAGGTAGATAATGGTGATAGGTAGATAATGGGTAGAAATGACGTCACGATGACGTCATCGTTTGATTTTCTATTTTTTTTTTAATATTTATAATTTTATTCTGCTTCCAAAATCGCACACTTCCCTTCTATTGGATTGACTTTAAACTTGGTTCAAACCAAGACCTCAATGACAAAATGTGCATTGACAAGTGTTGTCAAGATGACGTCATTGCAGGGCTTTTGGCGTCATGTGATGAATTTACATTTTAGGAATTATTCTAAGCATTTTGAACAACCTTTAACTACATGAAGCACTCTAAAAAGTAAATGCGAAATGACCAACAATTTGTTAACTGCGAAAAAGCCCTGTGTTCTGTTTTCAAACAGACATACAGCTCTAGTTTTTCTTCTTTTTCAGCCATTCCCCATAGCATTTGTACACCTTTTCATCATGGAAGGCACTTTGAAAATTAAAATAAATCCGATTGACTTATACTTGGCACACACTTAGACCAGCATGTGCGCCGAATATTGACGTCATCGTGACGTCTTCACGTGACCCGTGACGTCACATTATAGGTGCATATTTTGAAGGCCAATATCTCCATAACTACATACCCGATTGGGTTGAAACTTGGTATGTACCTAGACCAGGATGTGTTATAGATGACAATTTTAGTGACGTCCAATGACATCATCATGTGACCATTGACATCACAATATAGGTGCATATCTTGAAGGCCTACATCTCCATAACTACAGGTCTGATTGGGTTGAAACTTGGTACATACCTAGACCGGGATGTGTTATAGATGAAAATTGAAGTGACGTCACGATGACGCCATCACGTGACATGTGACATCATATTGAAAGAGCATATTTTGAAGGCATATATCTACAGAACTACAGGTCTGATTTGGTTGAAACTTGGTATGCTATTAAACCAGGATGTGTTATAGATGAAAATTGAAGTGACGTCACGATGACGTAATCACGTGACATGTGACGTCATATTAATAGTGCATATTTTGAAAGCCAATATCTACAGAACTACAGGTCCGATTGGGTTGAAACTAACGTACCTAGACCGGGATGTGTTAAAGATGAAAATTGAAGTGACGTCATGATGACATCATCACATGACATATGACGTCATATTGAAAGTGCATATTTTGAAGGCCAATATCTACAGAACTGTATTGGAATTGGTCCACTCTACCGCACATGTTGTCCTATCAGCCTTATATGACATGGGACGTCATAATTCAAAGCCCTATGAGAATGTAATCACATATTTATATGCCACCATTTAATATATACATAAACTACACATCCTTCCTGGATGGAACCTATACTTGAAACTATGTCACATATATGTCACAAAATGTCACAGTGTTACCGAAACAGCCCTGTATTTGTCCACAAACATAAATCTAGTTTGATTTCTTCATGTGATCTGTCTTCTTATCAAGTATACGTCTTAGTCTTCGTTTTCCTAGTGTTTTTAACAACTAATTGCGAAACTGTAGACGATCTTTTAATCTAGTCTGGATAGCCAAATCATTTCAACATGGCTGCCGTTGCCTGTACTTCGATGTTGGTTGTTCTTCTTATTATTCAGTCATTCCTTCAAACAGTTGAACTAAAACATACATGATTCGGATGCCTGCAAAAACCCCACGTAAGCCATTTAACTGTTCCAGTAATGAGGACGATTGTAGCTGCTATCACAATTAGGCCTAAGCGTGGTTATTGCTGGTGGTCATCGAAATTTGCACTTGTTAAATGGGAGAAACGTGGGGCAACATGCATCTTTGTACCAGGACATGATCCTCCAGTTGACATAACTATATATGTGGATGTATCAATTAATCCAGGCCCCAATGATGACACCAATTTCCATGAGCTGCATGATGAATTGACTAATGTGAATGACGTGAATGTAACAACACAGTCTGTATTCCCTGCTAAACCAGTCTACATTAAGTTCACACAGGACCAGCTCGTTGCCTTACGTTCAACATCCTACCAGCTTGAGCCACAACAAGCCAACTCTATCAAACTGAATGGCTTGTTTGAATTCAGAGGCAGAAGATCAGGCAGAAGAAGCAAGAAATCAACTCTTACTGCTGAGTGTAGCATACCGGTACAGATGATGATGCAAACCTGCACTATTCAAGTGGTAATTGGAAGAAGAGGACTGAGTACCTGTCCCATCCAACCATGACTACATTCAGTTCTCCAACAGCTGCCTAGAACAAATATTATGGATCTCCCCACACACCCCTGTGTTAATCATCGAACTTCGAAGACTCCTGCCTTGCCGAGATTCCTGTTGACCAATGCTTGCTCGGTACTTAACAAACTGGACGAACTGAAATTGCTCCTCACCAATCAACAAACGGGGGTAGCTGTAATCACAGAATCCCAGATAACACCCAATACAGCACCCGAGCAGTATCATGTAGAGGGCTACAATGTCGAATGAACAGGAGTGGCGGTGGTGTACTACTCTACATTAAGGATCATATATGCTATGTTAGACCAGTCCTAGAATACGCATCGCCAGTTTGGCACTCAAGCATTACACTCAAACAGACCAATCAAATTGAGTCGTTCCAAAAACAAGTTTGCCGTATTATTCTAGAAAGTCAATACATTGATTACGAACATGCTCTATCTACTCTGTGTTTGGATCACCTTTATGATAGAAGAACCGCTATGTGTACAAACTTTGCTCTAAGTGCTTTTTAATCCGGTAGATTCAATGAGTGGTTCCCTAAATCAAAAAGTTCACACACTATGAATCTTAGATCGAGTAGAACACTTGAGGAGTATCCCAGTTCATCCACAGGATTTAGAAACAGCCCGGGACCCTGATAGGATTTTTAAATGTATAAATTTTTAATTACTATTATCCAAGCATGTTTTTTTTGTCAGAATAATGGATTGTTGTGGATTTTGCATGTGTTTTAATTTCTCGTGAAATGCGTTTATTTTTAATTCATTTAACTTTTTATTGTAAATCACTGTGCAATTCAGCTGTTAGGCTGCTAAATGGTGATAATAAACCCAAATAATAATAATAATAATTATAATAATAATCATCATAAGGACCCATCTTATCTTGGCGCAGTCTTAGAGTATCACAGCAATGCTTGTGGTATCTTACTTTTGCTGAAATCATGTCAAGGGGCTTTCCTTTCTCTGCACCATGTATGCGTAGTAGTAGGAGTTGATCATCAGCATCAACCACTTGTGTGTAAATCAGTTGATGGACTGAGCCACTTTCCACTCGTCTTAGTTTCTCATGCTTTCTTTTACCTGTCAAACCCTCTCTTTCACATATTACGTACATCTGCTGTATGCCAAAATATGGCACTGATTGTCTTGTCGATACAGATGAAGGTGATGTTGAACTAGTGTTGTTGGCCCTATTGAGAATACTGATTCTTGTCCATTTGCCACAACATGAACGATGCCATTTTGGTTGCTTCTTGAGGAAATCCTCTTTGGAGTCAATCTCTGTCCGTAAACGATAAGATGTCGAGTCTAATCTAACATCTGTCACAGTAGATATGGTTTCAAAACTGGCCTCAGTAAAATTGTTCGGAATTTCATTGGTTTCCTCTTGGCATATGATACATTTATTAAAGTCTGTTTCTACTCATGGTTTTTCCGAGGGACTTTGCAAAAGCTTGATAGACTTGGCCATTGTTGACATTCATTTTTTCAGGTTACCCCGCAGTTTGACTTCATACCTGAAAGATAAAAACGAAAAATAATAGCTACTTAAAACCTGTGCATGATTTAAAAACATAAATTGAAAAGAAAAGATGGCATTTTTTTAATCTCTAGGACAATAACAACAGTAAGACTGATAACATTCATAAGTTGAACATTATACCGCTTTGTGCTTTATGCAAATCGCCCATCACAAGGCCAAAGGCCACTCAAGGTGTGGGCAACAGAGGAAAGTATGGAAGAGCCAGCACCTTACACTGAAACAAAACAAGCCATATATAATCTGTATTCTGTTCACAGTGTGAATAGATTTGGAATGGGTAACTAGTCGCTGCAAGGTAAAAACAATGCCTCTACCTATATTTAACTGCCTCTGACCTAACTAAAAACAAACCTCTAGGATACCATGTTAATAGAATCACAAAATTGTGGGTATCCTCTTGCACAATCTAATTAACATCGTATTTTTTATTTCACTTGGGAGGTAGGAGAAGGACAAAAGCTAATATTGGCAGGGTAAAACGTGATTATGACTTACTATACCTGTGTTTGGTTTCTGCGTTTCTTCTGTGTTTATTTTACAAATAGCTAGTACGAGACCTATGTTAGCTTCTTGCATCTCAGGTATTACTTGTTATGACCGTACCAGTTGAAAAATAGAGATAAGGCTACTGTTTACATTACCATAAAAAAAAATGGCCAGGGGTTATGGGTCACCGCTGTTCCAGAGGCTCACAGGGCGACATGAGGTTTATGCGCATGCACCAGTTTTTCCAGGCTGTGCTGTAAAATGGATATTCATGAGCTCGTTCATAAAAACAAGTCGCTGAGAACGGCCTTACAAAAAACTGCTCATAAATGCACGAAATATGTATTGAAGCCAACAGATTTGTCCCAAAGAAGGTTAAAAACTATATATCCTTAGCATCTACATTGAATATTTTAAATGCGATGTATTTATTTTCGCAAAATACACAAAAACGAAGGCCTCTTTCACTGAGATAGATTTTTGCATGCGTGTACATCACCATGAAAAAAATGGCCAGGCATTCCTCTGTGGGCGATTAACCCACTAACAACAAAGACCTGAATAACGAAAATTAAACCACAATCTATCTACCCCCCTCCCCCACTCAGTCTTAGTGAGAATGATAGGTGAAACCCTTTTTAGTACTCAACCATTATGTTCATTTTGTTTTTTTAAATCAGGTCCCTATTTGCCAAAAGAATTGTTCTGAAATAAGGGACTACCATTATTGGATTGATGGAGCAATGAAAAAAAAAATCAGTCATATATTGTCAAACTTACACTGTACACATTAATGTAAAGGCTGGCTTACAACTTCTTATTAGGTTTTGGGCTTTAGCCCAAAACCTACTGTTATTCTATGAATTCAATATTCTTGTTTTTGTTTTATTTATTCTTCAAGACAAATTCTTTTCCAAAACTGTTTGTCAAAATGTAAATATATATGAACTTCAATTGTCAATGCATAAATGCACAACCCACTGAAGATGTAGTTTTTTGCAATTACGTCATCATGACGTCATCGTGGGTCACGTGACGTCACTCCAAAAAATAGCAAGTTTAATCTCTGAAATTCAATATAAAATCCAACGTGCGCGTCAAATCACATGACCCTTCCTTCCGGTCAAAACCAGAAGTGCCTAATAATTTGAAAGTGGAAAAAGATATGAACTTGCTTTCAACGCTGTTAGTGTCTGCTTGGATTGACCTTACAAAAAAATGATCGGTGACGCCATGAAGTGTTGGAGCGCCCTCTTCAAAATTAATGTACATCATGACCATAATGCAGACGGACCTGTGCGCGAAAAAAAAAAGATTACGTCATCAGACCAGAATTTACAATAAAAAGACCTTTAAACCTTAAAAAATTGCTAAAAAATTAACCATGATAGATAAAATCAAGATTTGGCTATCAGTATTATATAGCACAGTTAACATAGCTCTTGAGCTTTCTGGTAATGACACCACTTAGACGTCGTCAAGTATCATATTACAAGTAACCAAAGAATTTTAGATTTAATCTTTGAAAATCAATATTTTTGTTATTTCTCCTAGACACATTCTTCTCCGGAACTGTTTGTCAAAAAGAAAAGTGATATGAACTTCAATTGTCAATACACGAATGCCCAACCCACTGCAGATGTATTTTTTTTGTAATTACGTCATCATGACGTCATCATGGGTCACGTACGTGGGGTCACGTACGTGACGTCACTTCAAAATATAATAAATTTAATCTGTGGAATTCAATATAAAATCAACCGTGAGAGACCGGAACTTGAATTTTGCAGGAATCGACATGATAATACATGCTCTTCCTTTTATCCTGTGTGCGTCAAATCACGTGACCCTTCCTTCCGGTCGAAACCGGAAGTGCCTAATAATAATAAAAATAATGGGTGACGCTATGAAGAGTTGGAGCGCCTTCTAGCGGCAGGTTAAAAAACATGAAAAAAACAAATTTTTTTTTTTTTTGAGTGTCTGCCTACGCAGTACTGTACAAAAATTTTACAGGTGACGTCATCAAATGTTAGAGCGCCCTCTGGCGGAATGTTGAAAAAGTCAAACATGGATTTAAACATGCATATTTTGAGTTGATGTGTGTGGCAAAGTTTGCTGTAATCCATGGCCCAACACCGTGTGGTTGTTCCTACAACCTCTAGTTTTATTTTATTTTATTTTAAATTTGTGGAAAAGAAGTCTCACCCAAATGCTTGTCACTCCCGTAAGTCCTACAGACTCACCTCGAGAATCTAGGCCTGCTAGTTACCGAAGGCTTTGACATGTTTGAGTAAAAAGTGAAAATAATTTCTTACCACGTTTGTTGTTCAGCCGTCCTTCACTCTTCAAAGGAAGTTGTGTTAACACTTGAGACAAAAAGTTGAGTTCGGCAATCACAAGATGATATGATTCAAAGTGCGACACTAGCTCTGCACATGCTGTGTTAACACGCATAACCATACCGATTGTTGCTACGGAAATCCCGACCAGAATTGACGGATTCACGGTCAGAAGACCGTACGCGGATCAATTTTTATTCATCTGTTGTGTATTCTCGACACAGTTTACATACAAAGGATATTTTTTGAAGATTTAATTTCATTTATTCTGGCAACATTCATGTGACATAACACTGGTTCAACTTACTCTAAAAAAAACAAGTAAAAATTTAAAATTCTCTTGACTGTCTGCTCGCGATTCGCCTGTTTCTGCTTCTGCTTCAACGCCATTTTACAAATTAACCTCTGTCCCATACTCGTTTTACTCCACTACGCTACTCAGTTGGGAAGTGATACGTGCGGTGCGCTCTCCAAGCTGACCATGGCAACGAGGTTGGCCGCATGCCTTAAAGAGATGTACTGGTACCCAAAAATAAGCTTTTTTAAACAAGCCTCGTGAGAGGGGTACCAGACCAATTTATTTCCTGATATTTTACGTTGGATTTTTACAACAATATTGCCCTAAAACAACACTTTCGCTGGGCTTATTTTTCTTCCACCATCCCAGTTGTTAATAAGACAAAATACAAAAATCGTATACAAACAAGAAATTAAGGGGAGGAGATGGTGTAGGGTCAAACTTTTTTAAAGCAAATTTGGCATTCTAGTCCCCGACTATTAATTGTTTTTTTTTCCTCTCTAAAAACATGCGCATTGGGGTGAAATGGTATGGCGAGCAATATTTTGTATTGCAATGGTGTGTGACCTTTACTTTTAGAGATATGAGCTTTTTGAATACTTGTTTTTAACGATTGTACTTGATAAATTTACAATACAGTGGCATAGCCATGCATATTATGTTGAGACCACGTGATTAATCTTTTGAAATCAATATAAAATCAACTGTGAGAATAATCCAGGACCGTCATTGTATCTCATGCATGCCAAATCACGTGACCCTTCCTTTCACTCCAAACTGGAAGTGCCTTATAATTTGAAAGTGGAAAAAGATGTGAACTTGCTTTCAATAATGTTAGTTCCCGGCAGTGTTGTGGGTCGAGTACTTTTTTCCGAGAACCGAGTACTGCCGAGTACTTAGGTTGCCGAGTACGAGTACTTGTACTTGTACTTGTACCTCCGAGTACAAGAAAAGGTCTCCGAGTACCAGTACTTGTACTTCCGAGTACGAGTACGAGTACAAGTACTGTACCAGGGGTGTGATTGGACAAAAATGAAAAATCCATGAACTTCGGTTGACATGTAATATACATGTACATGTACATGTTCATGTACATGTATATGTACATGTACATGAACATGTACATGTATTATTGTACATGTACTTTTATAGATGTACATGTATACATATGCATGCACGTATGTCCATATATAGGCCTAGGGGCGGGCATGTACATTTTTTGTACTGTAATTTCTGTAATGTTAGCAAATTTTGTCACTTCAGTAAAGAAAACAATGGGGGAAAAAATAAGAAAAAACGTCTGGTCATTAAATAATATAATCCATATGTGATTGATTCATAAAGGCTTTTTCTGTGTGTGATGTTATTACTTTTGCATGTTGCAGAGAGAAACGATTCACACAAAACAATATGAACGGTGCTGAAAAGTTTAATCTTACTTAAAACTCCAGTCCAAGCTAGGCTTCCAAAACATTTTAGAAATTTTGTGTTGGTGGTGGCTATTTTTCAAAGCACTACTGCAGCTCAAACTGATTTCCATCCACAGTGACACTTTATTACCAGTTCTTCCAGCCATACTCTTGAATTCCTTAACAAAATCGCGGCAATATTGACACCAATGTGTTTGCGAATTGCTAGCACACGATCGTCACTGCACAATACATGCACAATACACGTACACACACACATCCACACGCGATATACAAACACGAGGTGCTGCAAACCCATTGAAAATTATTTTTAGTCTGGTCCTCAAGTACTCCACTGCGCATACTGCATTAATGTCTATTAGGTTCTTGACCGCACTGCATTAGACTTGTCACCAGTCCATTATCCATTATCGTAAATTAGAGCCTATATTTCGCCGGAGGTTTTTGGGCGATATTATTACGGAAACATAAAACGTTAAAAATCCGGAGTCCGCAAAAAAAGTCCGCAGACGTTAGATTAAAAATCCGGAAATCTGGAAAAATCCGGAAAAATCACACCCCTGCTGTACTTCTGAGTACGAGTACGAGTAGGAGTACTTGTTTTTCCAAATACAACCATACGGCAAATGGTTCATTGTGTGTAATTGGCCCAAACCCAGGCCCAGTCAGACCGATATACAGACCCACTCATGGCTAGCTGTTAAATGTGCTTGTCCAGATGTGCACAGAGGAATATCAGGAAACTCGATTTCTCCTCAAGCCAATCAACTATTTCAAACTGAAAGTATCCATAAAATAAGGCCGTGGTATATGAAGTCAAGCTATACCATTTTTCCTCCGAGTACTGCTATTCGAGTACGAGTACTTTGATGAACGAGTACAATTTCGACATGTCAAGTACGAGTACTTTGCTGCCCGAGTACGAGTACCGTCATTTCGAGTACAAGTACTTTGACATTCGAGTACGAGTACGAGTATGAGTACTCCAAAAAAAGTACTCAAGTAGTACTCGAGTACAAGTACTACAACACTGGTTCCCGGCGAGGTTATACTTTACAAAAAATACCGATGTCATAAAATGTTAGAGCGCCCTCTAGCGGCAGGTTAAAAAATGTCAAAAATGAATTTTCAGTTGATGTGTGTGGCGAAGTTTGGGGTAATTGCTTCAAAATGAATACATATGATGACCTTTAAGCAGACAAAACCTGTGCACAAAAACAAATTGATGACGTCATCAGACCGGAAGTTAAAATAAAAAGACTTAATTCCTTTGAAAATTCCGGGAAAATCAACCCGGAGAGATATAATTTTGAACATTTATATACTCAACAGTACTCGTTTATCACCTGAGAGAGCTGAGACTATCCCCCCAAAAAGTATTTTGTGTTTTTGATCTACATGGGTACACTTTCACTACACACTTGCCTTTGACAATATCTGTCATTCTGGACTGTCAGTGTTTTTGGCAAACTTTTGGTTTGCTTTTTGCCATCAACTCAAACATGTTAGCCCAACACCGTGTGGTTGTTCCTACAACCTCTAATTGGGATTTGAAATAGTACCCTTCACAACCCTTTTATCAACATACCATTACACAATCTTAATGGAGACTTTTCCAAACAAAATTCATTGACAACTGGACTCAGTGTTAGAGTACTCGTATTTATACTCAAAATGACGGTACTCGTATTGGGCAGCAAAGTACTCGTAATCGGGCAGCAAAGAACTCGTACTCAACATGTCAAAATTGTGCTCGATCATCAAAGCTACTTTTACTGGAATAGCAGTACTCGAATAGCTTGACTTACCATGGCCTTATTTTATTGATACTTTCAGTTTGAAATGGTTGATTGGCTTGCGGAGAAATAAAAGTTTCCTGATTTTCCCCTGTGCATGCCCTTACAAACACATTTAACAGTTAGCCGTGAGTGGGTCTGCATATCAGTTCTGACTGGGCCTGGGCCAGTTACGCACAATGAACCATTTGCCATATGGCCGTATTCTGAAAAGGAAATACTCATACTCGTACTCGTAATACAAGTACTCGTACTCATACTCGGAAGTATTCGTACTCGGAGACCTGTACTTGTACTCGGAAGTACCAAGTACTTGTACTCGGAAGTACCAAGTACTTGTACTCAGTAACTTAAGTACTAGGCAGTACTTGGTACTCGGAAAAAAGCACTTGACTACAACACTGGTATTTACTTAAAACTAATTACCTACCAAAATCTTGGACAAGTGGATGGACGTGGGGTATGCACGTGCAACTCCTCCAACTTTCAATAATTCCTTGATAGCCCGAACAGTCCTGAATCCTCCAAATATTAACGATTTTGCATACCCCCTTTGGGAGTTAGGATATTAAGACAAAATTAAAACACACTACAATTACCTGCCATCTGTAAAGTGTTCAATGTCCACTGGCCCTTCCTGACTAGTCAACAGCTCCCACACATACACTTTGGATGTCACATCAGCTACATAGAAAACAGAAGGCCGACTGCGTGACCACATCATGGACACAATGGGCATGTTGCTGGTGGAATTATTCCAAGTGAATAATGGTGCTTCTGTGATGTCCAAACATGATAAATAAAAATTAAATTGAAATACCCTTTATTTATAGCTATAATAATCATTATTATAATGACACAAGGCACTTGGAGAGAAAAAGAAAAGGAAAAGGGGAAAGGGAGTAAGGAAAGAGTAAAAAAGTCAACAGTTTATAATCCCATTGAACATGATAAAATACAGACTAGATATGCCTTTGTCATGTTACAAACAGGGTTGTTTTGATTTGTGGACTTGTGTGAAGCTACATGAAGATGAGACAAGGATTTGTAAACACGGCATTAAAATAAGCAAGCCTATAAAATGGCACCTCTGATGTGATGTTCCATGACAATTGATCATGACATCACTAAAATGTTCCTAACAGATCCCTGTCTGTGTACATGCAAAGTCAAAAGCCAATGCGGCTTGGTGTATTGGAGATAGGACTTTCAAAATTGCCAATTTAATGCGACATCATGTGACAATCGATTACGTCATCATAATGTCACTCCAATCTTATAAAAAAAATCCCTATCTAGGTACACACCAAGTTATGACCAAAACAGGCATACAGGTCTGTAGAGAAAAAGGCACTTTTAATGTGAAGTCTCACGTCATGTGATGGTGTCATCAACACGTCCCTTCAATTTTCATCCATAACATATCCCGGTCAAGGTACTTTATGACAATGTTATTTGTCTGTGCAGTCACCATGTCCAGACCTTTTCTACAAAGGATGACAGTTCCCAAGAATGAGTCCCCTCTTTGTGGCTGATGTATGACATGACTGTCATGTTGTCTTTCTGTAGTCGGATTGCGTCGATGGTTCAGCAATGCCCCAAGGGTATAGTCCACTAAACAACAGTTCTAGGTGGTTGATGTGTAGATTATGTACCAATAGCGATGTGAAACCAGAAGTATGTGATTTGCTGTCTAGGTTGGAATTATGATTTTTTTCCTGATTCATACTGAATTCTAGTTCCTGAAGTGTAGTTGCCGTGAACTGGAGATTTTTGGTGCACTCTTCCGCAGACCTGCCCAGTATGAGTTTATATCGTCTAGATAAAACACGCAACGAATTCCCTTTGCTCGGAGCAGCGATGCCACTGGCTTGACAGCCCAAATGGGAGGCATGCAAATATGAAACAAAGATACTTCTGATGACCCTGATAAATAGGAATCATAAAATAAGCATCTTTGAAATCAATGGAACCTAAAAAAATCTCCTGGTATGAGTAAATGTTTTACTAATTGTATTCCTTCCATCTTGAAGTGTTGATACAGTAAACTCCGGCTAAATCGACATCGTACAACTCGTTAAATCACTCAAGTCAGCCGTCTGACTAAAGTCCCGATTGTCCGTAACGCATTTCCATTAAATTTTTTATTTCAAAGTCGGCTTTTTATAAGTCGCCATTTCACTCAAGTCGTCATGTTACTCTCGGTCCCCTTTCCATAAAAAGCATTACAAAATCCTTTGTGTAAGTCGGCATTCAAAAAAATCACGCATAGGCATCGACTTCCTGTACTGCAGTTGGCAAGAAGTGTCGAGTGAAAAGTGGTTTGGCACGCACGTGATTGCTGCATGCACCGGTGTCTCAAAAGAGTGTCATACTGCATACATTGCATATGCATCGTGAGCATATCAATACCAGTACCCCCTCTCGTCTGTTCGCATGTGCTCTGTCCATTTTGGGGGTCGTCTTATTGAATGACTAGCACTAGCGCTGCAGTCAATGCGTGCGCGCAGACCACGCACGCATTTAATTCCCTACTGTGCATGTACATCTGTATTACTTTTTTGTACACGTGGTCTCCACTATCAAACGTCATGATACAATTCGAGGATTAATTTGCTGGATTCAACTCAAGCATTAATGAGATAAACCAGGGTAAATCAAAGCCAATTAGTGCAATGAATCATGTGTCCAAAAAGCCATTCATAAGTCGGCAAAATGACGACTTACAGCAGATGTCGGCATTGGCGTAAGTCGTCACAAATTCTGGGGTCCCGAGAGTGCCCACTTAGCCAGACTTTACTGTATTTAAACAAACTTATTCAAGGAACGAAGATTTATCACTGGGGGAGCTCTCCCAACTTTTTTGGGACCGAAAACAAAGATGAAATAAATTGTCCAATCACCGGTTCTTCCACGGTGACTGCCCCTTTAATAACTAGCTTTTGAACTTCCTTCTGAACAATCTCCACTTGAGATTAAGAATTCATTTCTGTTAGAGGTATTCTGTGCTATAATTGAAATGGAACTTCTACAAATTTTATTTTATGAACAACTGACTGAAGTATCCACCTGTCTCTTGTAAGGGGTTTCCAGTTGCAAACAAAATATTCAGGACAACTTGTCTTGAAACTGAAAGGAATACATGTAGTATCCACTTTTTTGTTTTCTGATCAAACAAACCTTGCTCCAATCTGAATTTACCATGACTTGAGGATGCAGATTTATAGGCTGCATACTTTTGCTCGGTAGCATAGCCAGATGATCACCCTTGAAAAGATTTGTTGCCCCAAAATCTTCTGTTTAGAGCAGAATAATGAGAAAACTTATTCCCCTTGTATGGCCCTGCAGTAGATGTTGCAGTCTTGGTCACTTTGTTTGCCAGTTTATTTCCTTTCTCTGCATCCTCTATGTCCTTGACTAAATTTCCACAAAAAAAGATGACCTCATCAATGGTGAACTTCATTTGAAGCTTTCAATATCTTTTGTCAAGCAGCTCATCAAAGGCATGTTGTCTTGACAGAGCCAGACTCTGGCTTATCAATGCCGAGGTGACATGATCTTTAACTATACTGAGTGTCGACTGTCTCTCGGCAGGAAGAATCCGCCAAAGCATCAAAAAGATGGGTCAGAGGCAAAACTGCTTTGAGCAGGCGATTATGAGAGTCTTAAGAGTCGTTTCGTGTAAATACTTCATATAAGTGTCCACGCTCAAAAAATCGAATTTGTTCATACTTTGTGGGATGAAAGGACTTGGGGAGCAAGTAACCAAAATCGACTTTTGGTCAGATGCAAAACTGCTTTGAGCAGGCGATTATGAGAGTCTTTTAAAAGACTTAAGATCCGTCACTGGAAAAACTGATCCCTTGCCATGGAGTTACAAAATCCACTCGGATTGAGGAAATCCAATTCAGTTTCTGCATTGCTGCCAATCTCCGATAGTGCAAATTCGTGCTCTCACCAGGGCCAGAATTTACTGCCCCAAATGATCGGACTCGCTGGCAGAGGAAGTGAGAGTTGTCTTGGGGTTGATTTCCCCAATGTTGATGATACATCTGCTGGGTAGCGTTAGAAGGCCCCTGCAGTGCAGATTGAAACCACGGAAATGACCCATACGGTGGAGCCATGGGCGCCTTCATATTGAATGACTGCTGCCTGCTTGCATCGCTTGCTGTAGAGGGGAAATTCCATTGTTGACCAGGGAAGAAAGACGGCCCTTGCTGACTGCTGACCTTGGTGAGGTCTGTCAGGGCTCATTTTCTACCACATGTACAGCCTGTGGTGCTCTGGATACTTGCGGTATTTTCTTCGAAATGTGGTGAGAAGACACTCCCTTGTTGGTGACGGAAATTGAGCAAGGCAGCCCACTTTCAATTTTTTCTGCACATGGCACATCAGCTCAAGGCGAGGCTGGGGCCTGTGACTTATTTGCACTTGTTCAACCCTAGGCGAAGTGTACCAGGCAGACAATCCCGAGGCTGTGGACGAAGCTCTCAGGTGAGCAGGCATGTCTTTAGCCTGCTTATCGTTGACTTTCCCTTTCTTGGTCGACATATCGAAGCAATTAATGTAGAAAATCAAACTGGTTGTAGCTAAGTATGGACGAAGTACGTGAAATTTATGTCACCAGATATATACACTTACAAGGTTTAGTGAAATGGACCCTTACCTTGAGTCAGGCCGTACAAGCATATGGAACCATCACTGCTTCCTGCCTAAACACACACAAATGGAAAAAAAACAACCAATTCAACAGTTAAGAGAAGAAAACACAATGCCAACTTGTTTCATTTCAAAATTACTGTAAAGTGATTGTGGTTTGGATTTGGAACAGATCTGATTGTTGCATCATTTAAGAACACTTTCAGCATTGTTAAGGTCTTGATAATTGAAGGTTTTAATCTCATCTTTTAATCTGTTGTCTGAGTGTTAGTTGTTTAAACTGCCACCCACCAATCCCTTCACTTCTTGGTACATTTCTTAATAGCAAATGTCATCCAGTTCAATAGATTTTCAAATCATCAATTTAATTGTACTTGTTTGCAGATAAATTTTTTTTAACTTGATACAAATTTTGAGCTATAAAGGTGCCAAAACCACTTCAAATGATAATGTTTCCATCCCATGAGCATTCCATGTGTGACCTGCTTGGTGTCTTTATAACAATAAGTGTCCAATATTGGGGGAAATCCCCCTACATTAAGATAGTTGCCGCCACCGCAGATCCAGATCTTTTAATTCTGCTGAGCAACTCTCGTTTAATATGATGCCCGAGTAATCCAATCCTCACGGGAGAAAAATACAGTAGACCATTAGTCACTAGTGCGTTTATATCGTTTGAAGCGTCGAGAGTGCTCAAAATCTAAAGACGGGGTGTTTAACAACTAACCTAATGACACATTAGCTCTATGAAGGCTGTATATTTCGAGAAAACACAATATTTTGGTTCTTGATCTCAATTCAACAGTAGATGAGTCATGACACAATCCCAAAATCAGCATTTGAGACATGATTCTCAATCAGCCCATTGTAGCTATGTGATGTCACACACTGAACCAACAATTCTCGCTAATAATTGCAATCCACCCATTCACGGAATTGCCCATTTACAAACTGTAACTGTCAATCGAAATTTCAAAAAGTTCTTCACTTGACAAAACTTTGGAATGGCCTTTTATTATTATTATTATTTTTTTAAATGACAGCATGCCAGAAGGACAATTTCACAGGGAGTTTTAGTGCCATTAACATCTCTAAACCAAGTTAGTTTTTTTTTACAATAACTTGGTTGGTTACTTTCTGGATGATTTAAATGGTCATCCTACCTGAGTAAAATGGGACTGGCTGTATTATAATAATAATATCGGAGTCTTATATAGCGCACGTATCTACCAACTATTAGGTACTCAAGGCACTGGAGATATGTCTATTATTAAGGAAAGGTAAATAAAGTTCATGAGAAATATGAGACCCATTATGTAGCACCTTATAAGGGTTTACAAGGTGCTGCGGCGCACATTGCAGCCACTGCCAGGAACACCCATTCTCAAATTTGTATCCTTGTGGAGACATTCCTTTGTTCTCGTGTAGTAAAGTGTTCAATTTTGAAAGTGAAGTTTCAAAATGCTCTTATTTTAACCAGAATTAGTTTCCTTGGCTGAAATTTGGACTTAATATCCCTTTTCTAAAACTCTTCCATTTGCGACAGATCAACCCACCTTGGAAATTCCTAGTTTTTGAGTAAAACCCATATATCTATTTCGTGAAAACCTTGTGGAGACCTATTCATCTATAGAAATTGCCCTGTGGAGACCTTTACAATGTTTTGTTCCCTATTGTGTGTGTCTCCACAAGGATACGAATTTGTAGTCACCGGGGCAAACCCCTTCTCTTAGCGATGAGTGTTACTGGGTTCTTTAACGTGCATTACACAACACACGGGACCTACGGCTTTACGTCCCATCCAAAGGACGAAGCAATAATGGTAAGGTGCCTTGCTCAAGAGCACAAGCACCATGTTCCCACGGTCAGGATTCGAACCCATGTACCACGGCACACGATTCGAACACCGTAACCATTGGACCACAGCACTGAATAACTCTCGTCCTGAACCAGTCCCCTGTGCTGCCGTTGAAGTATACTGCACTGGTGGCCTTGTCATATAGTGCTCTATTACCCTGATCAAGTTGGCACTGAATACACGCACTTGATAACTCAATGCCACCTAATTCTGTATTTCACTGGAAGTCTCCAGTTGCCTATATGATGCTTATTTATAATAAGGTCAACCAATTTGTCCCTGTTCATGGTGTATTAATAATAATTTGTGTAACAATTCCTCTGTATTCATTCTGCCCAGCCAAAAATGACTTTCTTAAGCAAGAAAAATATTCTTGAGTAAACAAAATAATTCTTGTTCTGAGAAACATGTCAAGTTTTGTTTTGGAAAGGTACATGTGCCTAAAATTTTAGATATAAGAAAATTGTTCTTGCGTGAGTTCTATTTTTTTTAGTCAAATTCCAATTGCAAGAATATTTTTCTTATTTTAAGAATATTTTTCTATAGTGAGAACACAATTTCAAGCAATGCCAAAAATGATTTTCTTGTGTAAGGTTTTTCTTAGCACAAGAAAACTTTTCCTGTTTCAAAAGCACAATTTCTAATTTTTAAAAGATGCCTAATATAATTGTTTTTAAAAGAAATTAATCAAGAAAATTTGATTATGGCCAGAAATATTGTTCTTTAAATATTTAAAAATTGTTCTTGCCAAATGTTCATCGTTGATGCATTGTCCAATACAAAAAAAATATTCTCATTTTCAGGATTTTTTTTCTTGAATGAAGTTAAAATGTTATGAATGTTGCCAGGATAACAGAGCTAGAGGGCGCTGTTGGCAGTGCACTCAATTAAAGGTGCGTTCAAGTAGCTCACCCGGATCAACTTGGGTAAAGGCAGAAGGGTTAGCCAAGACAGCCGTGTTATTCTGTCAGAGGTATGTTCAAAGGTTGATATTTTTATTGTCATGTTTTCACTTAATTATCATAGATTAAGGATGGTTATTAGTTTGATCTTAATTGTTGAAAATGTTTAAGGATTAAAATTTGTGTAAGTTTCAGATCTGTTGTTTCAAAATTATGCGTACATTGTGTACATGTAAATGTCGCAGAAGCTCTAGGCATAGCACAATACTTTTGCTGTTTCAGTGGGATTTTGGGGAAAAAACATGAAAAAAATTTAAGATTTTAAATTTTATACACATGCATACACAAATTTAAATTGTTTAGGCCAAAAAAAAAAAGTCTCCGGTTTCTGGTATGCGCGCACCGGCAAAATGAAAAAGTTTTTTTTTCAATGAAAGATGATGTCTCAAAACCGCCAAACTCACTGGTTTGACTGGAATCCTGCTGCTGCACAATTTTAACGTGTTTTTAGATCGGGTTATGGTCGAGAATAAGCTTTATGTGGCCTCTGGACTCCCATATATTTGCACTAAGTTTAGTCGGGCACCATTTGCAGTCATCACCCGACATTTGAAGCAAAAAAATCAGGTACAAAAAAAACCACACCACTTTTTGGGCAAGCTTTATACCAGAAACCGGAGCCTTTTTTGGGGGGCCTTATTACCCTATGAAAGAATTCCAATAATGTAGTAAAAACTCATAATTGGACCTCCAACCCTTCCGTTACTTTCAAAGATGAGGCTGTCATACCATGTGATGAATATTTTTAAGCTGTTGTAATTCATTTCATCTGTTGTTAATAATCCATGGTGTACATATACAATTTTTTGTGGTCTTTTTATTTTTCAACTTCAACAGCAGTTTTCTAGACATGCATCTTAATGTGATAAAGTAAAACACTATAGCTATACATTTCTCAAGTCACAAAAAAATAATTGCATCCCTGTCACAACTGAAATGTTGGTGTCCATGTTTTATGAACAACAGTTCATCTGCTCAATATAATAACACCAACAATGATGTTTTTCACACCTGGATTTTATGAATGATTTACTGTTATGATATGAATGATTTAATACTCATCAGCATTCTGCTTCAGAGAGTATGTAGATCGATTAAACATGCATAAATGCGCCTGCAGCAACAATGCAGGATGATTAAGAATGAAACTATATACAGTATTTCACTGGATATTCTTTCCCATGAACTTGCCAATAGTTAAGTAATAACAATGTATCTGTTTTATGTTCCAAACTTCCATTATAGGCACATCATTTCCTGTTACGTCAAATGATGCTGCACTTTACCGGGTCACACAGACTTCCAATTATAAACAAAATACAACAAGATAAAAGTCTACGGATTGATTACACCATCACTTCGTGTTAGATAATTACCGTACCCAGACAAAAGCATCGACAACTGTGACTGATATTATTGCAGCAGAGATCATATCACCACGAGTTCAAAAAGTACATTTGGGTTTTTCACTAAAAAAATAAGGCATTTCAGAATTCTCCTGAAACAAAGACAACTTATTGTCTGAAGAATATTAATGGGCACTTTGCTAAAAACAAAAGACCTCTGATTTCAAAATAATAATAAAAAAAAAACACATTCTTTTGCATGCCGCTTAGAGGGCGCCCTTTATTTTTCAAGTTGGGCATTCCTCAATTAACACTTCCATAATGATTTGGCTGCAGTGAAATGCTTCCGTTTTAAAATTAAATTCAACTTCTACTGCACTTCCGGTAACACCGGAAGTAAAGGTCAGTTTTGTGCCCAGGAATAAGAAATGTTGCTCAAGGCATCTGCTACAACCTCACAAAAAAAGTGAACATAATACTTTATTTGGTTCAAAAGATATAGCTGAAACTATTTTGTCAAATTTCGCCTTTAAATACCTGGTGACGTCATGATGACATCACAAAATTGTTAACATTTTCGTACCGGGTTCCAAGTTCATACTAGGTTTTATCATAATCCTGTAAAATTGTTTGGAAGAAATTTGGTTTGTTATTTTTTAGGATTCTATCTGTATTTTATATTCACCAATCTTTGGCCTTATAGTAGACCTGGAATTAAAGGTCAAGCGAGTTCACGTACATGACAAAAAATGTTTATCTATTAAAGCTATAGTCCATCATTTGCAGCTAAAAGTAACTGGAGTAATTATTGTTGAAAAATATACTTGGTTGAAAGATAGTAAGGGGACCAAACTCCCTGTGAAATTATTCTTTTTGGCAAGCTATCACTTAGAAGTAATCAACGAAAGAAGGTCTTTTTCTAACGGTGCTTCTTAAGACGCACCGTAGGAAATTTAAATTAGTAGTTTGTTTTGATATTCGGCGAAACGCACGCAAGCATTGGCATGACGCACACGCACGCTCGGTTGCTGTAATTCGTCGGATCAGTGCGTGACATTGCGCAGCTGCAATTGGCTAAGTGAGAACGTGTCTCAGACGCTGAATTCAGGCCCAATTCAAAACATGATTCAGCAACTTTTGATTTGAAATTGAGATCCTAGAATGCTGTTTTTCTCTGATTATACAGCTGAAGCTGAGCTGAAACTTCATCAAGTTAGTTATTCAGTACCCGTCTTTAGATTTTGAGCACTTTTGTTGCTTCAAACTAACAAAATGCACAAATTACAAATGATGGACTATATCTTTAATATCTAATTACACAGTTTGAAAACAATTGATCATTTTTGTTCAAGAGATATAAGTGAAAGAAGTTGGTCATTTTATTAAGCAAAAATCGCTTGTAATTTGACACCCGATTATGTCATCATGTCAATATGCACCACTTGGGATGAGGATCGTTATACGTTGAAAGCTACAAGTTCATACCATAAACTATTGAGGAGAAAACCCACAGAGAAATATTGTCGATAACAAAAGAAAGAAACAAACAAACAAAGATTAATTACAACTAGAGGTTCTCGTTTGTTGTTACAAACACGTTGAGTTATGAATATGTTCATGTAAGAACAAAGGATCGCGAAGTAAATCCTTTCCAGTACAATCAATTATTTTGTTTCAAAAAATGCATCTTTAACAGTGTGATACATTTTAGTAAACATTCTCTGTACTCATACAAGTTATTTCTGGCTTGATGGCGTCATTATTCAAAAAATGGGAAGTGGATATCGATTTAGTTCGGAGTGGATAAATGTTCGCTGAGAAGTTAAATAACGTATGAAAATATGGAAAATATAACTGTATGTATTCATAACACCTAACTTCCGGTTTGATGACGTCACAGTATTTGGAAGCAAAACGTGAACATTGTAAGGGATATCGTTATATGGGCTACAAAGATATACGACATGAATCAAATGATAGAATTAAATCTAAAATATTATATTAATATTTTCAAATTGTCATAGAAGTAACTTCCGGTCCGATGACGTCATGAATTTGGAACCTTGCCAAATTATCTGTGGCTAATCAAAGAATATCAAGGGGCGATTTGCAAAAATTTGAACCAATCGTTTTCAAATTAAAAAAGAAAACACTATTTTATGTGCCGCTAGAGGGCGCCCTTTCGAATGATGACGTCATCACACTGTTTTTTTTGTGTGTCTGATATTCCTCACTTAACACTTTCATAATTTATATGTGTGTAGTAAGATGCTCCCGCTTTTCAGTTATATGCCGTTTTTATTGCACTTCCGGTAACACCGCAAGTGAAGGTCAAGCAGTTTTGTGTCCGGGAACAAGAAATGTTTCTCACGGCATAGTCTACAGCATCAAAAAAAATGAACACGATACTCTATTTGGTTCAAAAGATATAGCACAAACTATTTTGTCAAAATTTGCCCTTAAATTGCTTGTAATTTGATACTTGATGACGTCATGATGACGTAACAAAATTTATGACATTTTTGTACCATGGTATATGTTCACACTAGGTTTTATGATCATACCGTTTGGAAGAAATTTTGCTTTGTTTTGATTTTAGGCTAAAGTCTTCATTTTGAATTCACCTGATTTGACCTTCCGGTAGACCCGGAAGTAAAGGCCAAGCGAGTTCACGTACACGACAAAAAATGTTTATCAATTAATGGTCTATCTGATTACAGAATACAAACATCAATGACTATTTTGTTCTATAGTTATAGGTGAAAGTATTTGGTCACTTTTTTCAGCTAAAATCGAGTGTAATTGACACCCGATGACGTCATCATGACGTCAGAGTAATATGCACCACTATGGATGAGGGTTGATATATGCTGAAACTTACAAGTTCATACCATATACCGTTTAGGAGAAAACCCGCGGAGAAGTATTGTCCGGAAAAAAAAGGAAAGAAAGAAGATTTATGAGAACAATTCCAGACAGTGGTCGGGTTGTGCCATAGTTGTTTTTTTTTTTTGTCTTGGGATCAAGACCTGATCATCCTTTCTACTTATGCCAACTTCAGCATCACATAAATGATTTTGTGTCTTCTTATGAACATCTTCCAAAAATTAAAGGATGGACACAATCCTGACTAAGTATTCACTGTGCACTTATTGACACGACTACTCCCTCAACTGCAGGAACATGCCTTGTTATGTTTCCAACCTCCTCAACTAAAGAGAGTCTATCCTGAGATTTCAGGGAAAAATAACTTTTGCATGTCATCAACTGTTTATGACAGATGATGCAGAACTTAGTCCGTGGGACATCTGGTTCGCCAAATTTTATAAAACTTCACAAACATGTAGATTATGGTGTACCATATCGAAAAAACTTTGTTCCCCGATCCACAGTTTGTTTGAGAATGAGAAAATCAGGGATTAAATTGCCGAAAATTCTACATGAGAAACAAACATAAGAAACAGCGCCCTCTATTGACATAGTCAGAAACCTTTTCTCACGTTTGTCTGAGTCCGGGCGGTCTGTTCTTGACACGAGTATTTTCATTGTTCTCGCGCTCGAACGGCGGGAACACGACTCACGAACACTGCACTCGGAACAGGATCTCACACCACCTTCCCGTTGGGGTTTGTGCAAAAATGATATACCCGTGTCAAGAACAAGACCAGCCCGAACTCGGCCAATGAGTGCTTGCTAGTTGCTAGATGATACTTCTTTCATATTATATTCTAGATTTTTTTGTTATTTCTCATCGGAATGCCAAAATATCTTTGTTATAATTTTGTTGAACATGAAATGATTAAGTTTTCAATTTAAGATTAGCTACATATTCATCGATTGGTATATTAAAGGGAAAATACAACATTTGCAAACATCAAAAAATAAAACTACCAAAGCATTTTGAAATACCTTGCTGGACTGTTAGTGAATGACAGTGTAAAGCATCCTGTAAAATCATGGCACCTGGTATACTGTCATTTTCAAGAAAAGTGGTATTTTTGTATCAATTTCCAATGCTGATCGGCCGATCAGCGTTGGAAACAACTGGCTTTTTTTTCAAATACTGGCCCCAATTGACCATCGCACTTGTTTGAATCGATTACAAACTTATGAACGGGTACGAGCCAGCTAGACTGGTTCCCTGACCTTACAATTCCCCAATGTATGTAAACTGCTCTGATTCTTCCATTGATCTCCATATATGTGTATATGGAGATCAATGGATTCTTCTTATATGGAGTCAGGGAACCAGACTACAGGAAAATGATCGTTTTTCTTGGTTTTTCTTGGTTTTTATAGCATTTTCGAACCCAAAACCTCAAAAAAGTCAGTGTAACTATATTTGCTATATATTTCCAACCCCCCAATTCCATCCATTTCTGAAAATTACAGCAAAGGCAAACGATGTACATTCCCTTAATCCCCAGATCAGTATAATTTTGTGAACTAATTTTGTAAATAATTTTGAATCTCAGAGTAACATATTTTCAATAATAATAGAAGTGCACGCATAGCATCTGGTAAAGCATCTAAACTTCTGAAACATCTTTTAAAAAATGTTTTGCCTGAATTAAAAAAAAAGAAAGTAATACAAATTTGATGCAGCCTCAAAAAAGGAAGCGGGTGGGCCGTTGCGGTTTATTGGTGGTTTTCACGGAATGGATGGACAAAACATGAATCAGTTCTTAAAACAATATTCAAAATAATAAAAACGGTAAGACGGTTTCGGCTGAAACAAATTGCAGTTGTAATGTTGCCACTCATAGCTTCCAAATAGGGGAATATAAATTATTTTTCTCTTCTTGAAAAAGTTAGCAAACAGAAAGTGGGTCCTTCAATTTGATGAGACTTTCAATGCATGTTACAACAATTATGCAAACAGGCGCTTAGCTCGTTTTGTCAGTTGAAAATAAACGAGTAACTTCGTTCAGTACAGATTGAACAAACTTATGTCATCTAAATACCATTCTTCTTGTGTGGACAAAAACTGTGAAGGTTAAACTTGCCGGGCCCCCACAAAAATAAATTAATAAATAAATGAAACAAAAATATTATATTAAATAAATTTGAAATTTTTTGGTGATTACTTAAACCACATTGCACCTGGAATATAAAAAAAAATCACCAAAACAGTTTTTGCAGTTATTGCCGTCTTTATTTTTTGAGTCATTTTTTTTTAATAGGAAAGTGTAATAAAAAATATAACCAACCTGACCTGTATGAGAACTTGAGTATCATTTTTGAGTGGTTTTGTAATAAGAGGCTTCAACTTATCTGATACATGTACATAATCCCTTATTAAAATTCTGCGTCGCTGCTACTTAAGGGGGGAGAGGGAGTCTGTTTAAAAAAAACTTCACTTATGACAATTTTTCTTTAAGACAAACTGAAAGATGTGATGAACCATGAGATTCTCATCTGGAGTACGGTTTAACTATGTTTTAATTTAGTTAATAACATTCGATCTTAAAACTTGATCATTTCAATTCGGACAAACTGTAATGAAAGGTTTTGACACCCGGATGAGAAATAATGACAAAAATATAATACATGCATGTAATATGAAGCTTGAAAGAAGTATCATCTGGCAAGCACTCCTTGTGTTTCAACCTGTTTGCAGGGTGGGGGTACGAGCGAATCATTGAGTACGAAAAGGTTGCTGACTGTGTCAATAGAGGGGGCTGTTTCTTATGTTTTTTTTCTCATGCAGAATTTTTGGAGTTTTTATCCCAGATTTTCTCATTCCCACACAAACTGTAGATTTGTTTTGCGACCTGAGCTGTTCTGACTTTTTTTAGCCTTGAGTCTTGCGCATCTTTTAATACCCAAAACATAACATTCGGACCACGGGTTGCCACGCAGCAAAAAAACAAACAAACAAAACTAGAAATGTGTTTGTGGACAAACACAAGCTGTTTCGGATATTTGAAATATTCCGTGCACATGATGAACAATTAGTGACGTCACTACAAATGTCATCTATAACAGCACATTATACGTACATATCAAGTTACAACCAAATCAAGCATTATAGTTCTGTAGATATACTGGTAGGCCTTTAATAGAAAAGTGCCCATTTAATGGACGTCACATGACATTTGATGATGCCATCACTTGAATTTTCATCTGTCACACATCCAGGTATGGGTAACAATCCAATCAGACCTATGGTTCTGTAGATATAGGCCTTAGAAAATGCTCTTTCAATGTGATGTCAAATGAAATGTGATGACGTCATGATGACGTTACTTCAATTTCCATCTGTAACACATCATCAAGGACCATCTTCGGCTGCTGGTCTTAGTGTGTCCCAAGTCTGAAGTTATATATCTGAAGTTTCAGGCATATGAAAGTGCCAAAGTGTATGGTTTGAAGAAAAACGTGTACAAAACCTATTGGAAACAAGTCAGGTGTGTTTACAAACACAAATGCCCTGCAACCGTGACTGTTCCCATGACATAACACCACTCTTTTAACATCAACTTACATGTATACCTTGGTCACATGGAACGTTCATTGACAGCATTAGTGTCTTCTGTAGGGTTTATATGAATTAATCCCTGTGATCTTAGAAAAAATACAAGATTTCTATTGTTTTAGCCACTGTGACCTTGACCCTTGACCTTTCGACCCCCAATGCAATAGGCCTATTTGGATTACCAAGAACGATCCACAAACCAAATTTGAAGTTCACATGTAAAGTATTTCTCAAGTTATCACGCTGACAAAATTTCTTTTGTTTTAGCCACTGTCACCTTGACTCTTGACCTTTTGGCCCCAAGTGAAATAGGCTTCTTAGGATTGCCAAGAACAATCCACAAACCAAATTTGAAGTTCATATGTAAAGTATTTCTCAAGTTATCGCGCTGACAAAATTATCGTTTCAGCCACTGTGACGTTGACCCTTGACGTTTTGGCCCCAAATGCAATAGGCTTCTTAGGATTACCAAGAACAATACACAAACCAAATTTGAAGTTCATATGTTAAGTATTTCTCAAGTTATCGCGCTGACAAGATTTGTCCGGACACACACACACACACACACCCAGTCGTTTTTTGCTATGCTTCCGAGGATTGGCTTTGTGTTTTCCTTTGTCCCTGTAATATAACACTCTCCCATAGACTAAGCACACAAACCTGCGTTCGAGGACAATAGGCACCTTCCTTCAAGGATCAATGGCCCCTTTGTGCTCCTTTTGTTGTCTGTCCTCAGGCGTAATGCCATGCAGGAACACACACCCACCCCCAGTCTTTTTTTTACTATACGCCTGAGGTCAACTATTGTGTTTTCCTTTGTCCCTCTAATATAACACATTCCCATAGACTAAGCACATAACCGTACGATCGAGGACCGGTTTTAACAATAGGCACCGTCGTCCGAGGGTCAAAGGCTCCTTTGTGCTCCTTTTGTTGTCTGTCCTTTTGTTGTCTGTAATACAATACAAGAGCCCCCACACACACTTGTTTTACATACGCTATGTGGACATTCCTTTGTTTTCGTGTAGTTAAGAAAACTCGGTACAAAAAATAACTTTACTTAAACTGTGAAAACTCTTTTAACCCAATTTTTTTTCTATGATTCCCTATAGTGTTTCTCTTCATTCTGCTACCGATAAACCTAACCCAAAAATGCCTCTAAACTGTTTTCCAGAAAAGGGCAAAACGTTATGTGGACACGGCATAGTCCACATAACGTTAACACAACCTGCATTATGTGGACATCTTTTGTTCACAAGTCCACATAGGGAATGTAAGACAAACTCACACAAACTCACCCATACTTGTTTCACATGACTAGTGTGGACTTTCCATTGCTTTCGTGTAGTTAAGAAAAACCAGTGAAAAAACTCATTTTTCTCAAACTGTGAAAACTCTTTCAACCCAATTTTTTTCTATGATTCCTTTAGTGTTTCTCTTCATTCTGCTACAGATAAACCTAACCCAAAAATGCCTCTAAACCTGTTTTCCAGAAATGGGGAAACACTGTGTGGACGTGGGGCAAGTCCACACAACGTCGGTGCTACCTACATTATGTGGACGTCTTTTGTTCGGAAGTCCACACTGCGTATGTAAGACAAACTCACCCACCCAAACTTACTCTTGAAAACTATTCTCCTGAGGACAATGCTTTGTGTTTCCCTTTGTCCCTTTAATATAACCCTGTAACATAGACTAAGCACACGAACCTACAACAGAGGACCGTTTAAAACCAAAGACCTAACACCCGAAGACTGAAAGGATCCTTTCTTCTCCCTTTGTGTGTCTGTCCTCGGAGGTTATGTAGAACATGTATACACACAAATGTGTATTCACCATTGATCGTGGACGTCCTATTGTCCCTCTTTTGTTTGTACAAGACCCTAATCGTGGACGTATGCTGGGAATCGTGAACGATATTGTTCTCTTTTGTTCTCTGGTATTTGTCGTCCGCGGTTTGAAAAGATGAACACATACATGCATACAGACACCCATACACAGTAACATATTGTTAATGTACCCTAACTTGGCACGGCCCCTAACGTGGCGCACTTTGATTTTTCCCCTGTAGCGCCTACCTACAGCAAAAGTTTGAACTAAAATTTCACAGAAAGTGACATTTCAATTTCTAAACACTCCCGTTCACAAATCACGAGTTTATCTATCCGTTTCATATATATATCATATATATCATATCCGTTTCAAAAATATATTTCGGCGTGATTTTCCAATTTTATTTCGAAGTGCACAGTGAACCCTTTAAAAACGTCCCCCAAAAATAAGCAAATAATTTTCTGACAAACTTCTAGTTGGTCATGTAAGAAGAGGTATTGGTTCATCAGAATTTATCAACTTTACAGAAATTCTCAAATGTTAATTTGGAATTTTCCGAGATTTATTCAAGTGCGCCACGTTGGGGAACACTCAGCCGACAGAGACTAAATAACAAGCATTAATAAGGTAAAAGTACCAGTATTTCACTGCATGAATTTTAAGTTTGTCAATGAAGTTTTGCAGCAGTACATGAGAAATGTCAGTGTAAATGTCGAAGTGCGCCATGTTAGGGAACACCAGGCACGGTTCTAGAACCAATATTTTGGGGGGGCTAGCAGGGTGGATCCAGAATTTTTTTCAGGGAGGCGTGCTGAAATGTAGACCGGTTATTTTTTCCAGACACTTGGGGGGGGGGGGGGGGGGAGAGGCCTCATGCCATTTTCAATGGGGAGCGCCCATAAAATCCTAAAATCATTGACACTATATTAACTAATGCACCCTTGTCACGACTATTTTTTTTAGGGAGACCGTTCGCATGTACATCACAATCCTTCTTTTTGCTAATGCAATTTTTTTTTTTTACGGAATTTATTTTGGGGGGGCTAAAGCCCCCCCGTAGAACCGCGCCTGGGGAACACCACTATACATACACACAGAAGAAATCTGCTATCGCAATATCCCCCTCTGGCTTACAGCCAGAGGGATAAGAATTGTTTTTACATTAAGGCAAAGACATGACTGTGTTTTATGTCCCAAGTCCTGATCAGAAAAAAGTGTATACATTCTATGGGATTTGGAATGAACAAAAGAAGAAGTAAAAGAAAATCTTAACAAAAGCAAAGGCTTTTTCTCAACTATGTGAAAAAGCCAAAAATAAAAATCAGAAAATAACAGCATTGCTGTTGAAACCCCTCAACCAGAGTGTCAAGTTATCATCCGGAAACCATTAACCTTTAACTCAACATGGTGACCTTGACCTTTGACCCCAGAACCAATCCCAACATGCCTGTAGCAATGGGCAACCCCCTACCAAAGTTAAACACCAAAATCTCAATTCTAACTCAAGTTATCATCCGGAAACCATTTACCTTTAACTCACCACGGTGACCTTGACCTTTGACCCTTTGACCCCAAAACCAATCCCAACTTGCCTACTCCCAAGGGCAACCCCTACCAATGTTAGACACCAAAATCTCATTTCTAACTCAAGTTATCATCCGGAAACCATTTACCTTTAACTCACCACGGTGACCTTGAACTTTGACCTTTTGACCTCAAAACCATTCCCAACTTGCCTACTCCTAAGGGCAACCCCCTACCGAAGTTACAATCCCAAACAACATTTCTAACTTAAGTTATCATCCGCAAACTAAGCTGCCCGGACGGACGGACGGACGGACGGACGGTCTAGCCAGACGGAATTGTGGGGTGATAGCATTGTGTTCCCATTATCCCTTTTTCTAAAGATTCTCTTCTGGGGTGATGTTTTTCTATTTTAAAAATAGTGGGGTGATGTGTCCTGAAAGGAACATCATCCCACAAGGGTGGTATGGTCAGGACGGGCGTTCTAGCCAGACGGACTTGTGGGGTGATAGCATTGTGTTCCCATTGTCCCTTTTTCTAAAGATTCCCTTCTGGGGTGATGTTTTTCCATTGTGTAAAAAAGTGGGGTGATGTGTTCTGAAAGGAACATCACCCCACAAGGGTGGTCTGGTCAGAACGGACAGACATACGGACAGACGCCGTAGGTGATGACAATACCCTTCGAGCCTCTCGGCTGAGGTAATGACTACCTGTACTACCATTTTTTTGTCTATCCATACATTACATATATTACTTTTTACGTATCGTACACCACATAAAATCTCCTCCACAGGAAAACAGTTAGTAAAAGTGGTATTAAAAAGCTCTTCTGATATATACCTACCAAAAAACATGGCAAACCAAAGGGGGAAAAGTCCAAATGAATCACCTCACCAGGAGAATCTGGAGTAATATTGAGAAAGGAAATCTGTTATTTCCAAGAAATATATGTATTAATTGTTTTGACTCAAAGAATCATCATTTGCCCATTACCAATAACCCCCACCCCCCTCTAAAATTGATAGCATACAATCATGAGACGAATTTGAATGAAATGTATATAACATTGATTGCAAAACGACGAAATTGATTCGTACGTTCGACAACTGCAGACGACGAAACTGAATTGTCTAAAATGAGCGACCAAAGACAAAATTGAACATGGGGTATGTAAGATCATGAATTTTCAAGACGAATTTGAAGTAAACCGTTTATGAATTTGAATGAAAACAGTTTTAAAATGTGCGGGAAAACCTATACTACATGTACTGTATGCATCACCTTGAATTGGACTATTACCCTGCATGTAAACCCTACGTGTGTGTGGCAGTTCCTTCAAAAAAAAAGAGACCCTATTGTTGACAACCATTCGTCCATGAAAGCAATCCTACAGTAAGAAGCATGTGCTACCTGTTGTCTAGTAAATGCTGAACACTAAAGGAAAAGTTTTATTCATACAGAATCAAGCATTGATTTTTACTTAATGCTTATACTCCACAGTAAATGCTTTTACTTTTTGCTTTAACTTCCTAGCATTCGCTAGTTTTTATACATACGACCCATTATCTATTTCTTTGAATTAAAAGTTAAAAATAGCATGTACAGTACATCTTTTATGACTTGAAGTAATAGTTTTGTTTTAAGACCAATTGTAAGGGACCTAAAAATGGAACATACAATTACCATTGGTTTTTAGAGGGCCAACTAATTCTAATACCATCCCCTACTTCAGAAAATGTATACTAATTATCATGCATACCAATTTATGCATGCAATTTCTTCCCTCTGGGTATTTTTTTTTTTTTAAATGGCAAGAGAAACAAAAAATGTAAATGTATATAAATAAATAGAAAATCAACTTTTTACCTGTCTGTTTTCTGTATCGTCTTGGAGAGACTCTATCTCCATGTCTGCTCCCATGAAGAATGCATCCCTGTTGAATCCATGTAAAAGAGAAATAATTTATGCCATCTTGATATGAATCGAATACCAGATAATTGCAGTGACAGCCTATGACAAGCACAAACAGTGACAATCAACCCTTCTGTGCGCTAACCAGTCGCTAGAGACTGGTTTATTACAGCAATAATTCTTTCATAACCGGAAAGCGGACACTTGAGGGCACAATTTCGACCCTCTTTTCATGAGGGTCACCATTTGCGAAATTTATTTCAACATTGTTTGAAGTTTTAAAAGCAAAATATTCTGTAAATATTCTTTAAGTGTCAGGATTTGGTTTTCATGCAGAAAAACACTCAAAATTTTGCCCGAGGACTTTTCAGAATTAGATGTTAATATAGACTTCATTTACGGATCAGCCATATCAAATTGAAAACGCGGTAAAGTCTTCATTTTTGAAACTTGTGAGAAGAAACAAAAGCAATGAAATAAAAGTTCAGTACACATTAATACATGTACCAGTCTGCTTTGACGAATAACTTAAATTTGTGATTAAACATACCTAATGTTTTAAGCCACAGTTAAAAAATATTGAAAGTGAGGTTTGGAATGCACTCCAATTAAAATAGTAAAATAGTTATAAAAGGCTTCCTCATGAATAAGGTCTATGGTCTCTGTGTGCCAGCAAGAGAGGGTGCTTTTTTACCACTTTTGAAAGCCCCGTGGATGGGACACACCATGTGTACGTACTGGTTCAAACACGTATATATACATGTATATTTGTTAATATGCACAAAGCCATAGCGTCTCTGTGTGAGCGTCGGGCGGGCACCACTTCTTCACAGCAGGATCCAGTTCACCATGGAACAAGAAAGAGATGGCAACATCTCATTTCTTGATGTTAGTTAGGGCCCATAGTTCCATCACCCTCCCTACTTAGGCACCACTTCTTATCACATCCAACACATCCTCCAAAAGCATGGAATTCCACACAGCCCCTCTGAAGACGTAGAACCTGCTGACTTCACACAAGGATCGGTGTGACCCAGAATGCAGACCAGGGGTGTACAAGATTCCATGTCAATGTGGCAAAGTGTATATCGGCGTGACTGGCAGGGACCTCCCCACCATACTCAATGAGCACAAAGTCCATGGCAGGAAGGGAGACTTCGAGAAATCTTCCATCGTCAAACACTCCCACACTGAGGACCACCCGATCAACTGGAGCCAAGCAGAACTGGTACCCCCGATGCATTAGAGAAGCCATCGAGATCATCAAGCATATGTTCCTCATGTTCCCCAACACATCGGTTTCCCATCTGGCGGCCCATCCTGAAGTCCAAGTCCGATGGGTCTCCTATACCCTAGGACAACTTAGTTTCAGTTCTCGCCTATGGGTCACCTATATGCTGAGCTCCTTCCCTTTGCCCCCTCACTGTGTACTGACACGCTCCAATGATCATCCAGCATCCCTCAGTCAACTTGCATCCTTCTCAGCTTTACCGGTTTCGAGCTTCACCAGTTTGCATCCTTCCCACGCCTCACCACACCCATCCTTATAACATCGCATCATCGTTCCAATCCCTCATTCTCCTGACGACGGGCAGAGCATACTGTTCGAAACGTTGAGTTCCTCCGGTTCTCTTCAGAACCACATATACTCACAAAAGAGATTTATTCACATGGTGCTAACGCAAACTTATCTCGTCTTAGTATCTTTCCAACATGCAAACCTTCAAATCTCATCTCCCTAATGTCACAGCCCCCTTTAGAGGCACAAATTTATCGTTGCAATTAGGTTATATTGTTTAGTAAAAATACCGAAATTCATGGAAAAGGACAAGGGAATATTGGGTTAGGGCACATTTAAGTTTGAAAAATTTTGTGCACAAGTCTATGGGGATGTCTCCCAAATGTCCAATCCAGGGTAATTATTGGCTGTTTCAGCAACCAGCCGAAACAGCCTTCTTTGTTTTCGTTAATTTTTAAAAAAATTTTATTCTTCTTTTTCAGCCATTCCCCATAGCATTCGTACATGTTTTCACAGTAGAAGGCACTTTGGGCACTAAATTCAATCCGGTTGACTTTATACTCGGCACACACTTACACCAGCATCTGAAGATGTGCGCTGAACATTGACGTCATCATGACGTCATCAGGTAACTCAAGCGTCACAATATAGGTGCATATTTTGAAGGCTGATATTTTCATAACTACAGGTTCGATTGGGTTGAAACTTGGTATGTACATGTACGTAAACCGGGATGTGTTATAGATGAAAATTTACGTGACGTCACGATGACGTCATCAGTTGACAAGTGACGTCATATTTAATGTGCACATTCTAACGGCCAATATCTACAAAACTACAGGTCTGATTGGGTTGAAAGTTGGTATGTACCTAGACTGGGATGTGTTATAGATGAAAATAGAAGTGCACCATGATGACGGCATCATGGGTTACGTGACATCAGGTTAATGATTAATAGATTTAATCTTTAAAAATCAATATAAATCAACCGTGAGAGACTTGCACATGATTTTTGCGGGAATTGATAGAATAATCCAGGGTTTTCATTTTTGATATGTGTAAAATCATGTGACCCTTGCTTCCGGTTGAAACCGGAAGTGCCTTATAATTAAAAATTGGTGAAAGATGTGAACTTGCTTTCAACGATGTATGCTTAAAGTTGTTATTTAACAACAACAAAAATAATTATAGATGAAAATTGATATTGATGTCATTATGATGTCATAATTCAAAGCCCTATGAGAATGTAATCACATATTATATGCTACCAGTTATTAAAAACAGAAGTACATATCCTTCCTGGATGGAACTTATACTTGAAACTTTACTGGTGACCTGTCACAAAAAGTTAACTGAAACAGCCCTGTGTTTGCCACATATGTCTAGTTAGCATTATTGTTATTGTAATTATAGTTAGTTGGAGTTATAGTTGTAATTATAGTTGTTTTATGGTGGTTAAAGTACGACTTTAACTATTATAGCTATTATTCATACCGTCAACGATAATTGTTCGTCTTGGTGAGTTTGTAGCATTGTGGGTTTAGTGAGGTACCTTAGTGACAAAAATGCCAAGGATCGTGACACGGTGGACAAAAGCACCATTTTTTTCACCAAAGCATCTCCATGGTATACCTTATCGAAAAAAAGACGGACGCAAAAAATTGGATGATGGGAAGGGCATGTATGACGTCATTATGACTTCATCAGCTAATTATTACATGAAAATATATATAAATTGATAATATCTTCTGAACTACAACCATCACAACAACAAAAGTCGCATCAAATAAAAGGGAACAACAAGATCTTTCATTTGAGTGGTATGTCAGGGGTGTGGAATGTAGTAAAGGGTGGTTTTGGGGGCCAAAAAGCACTTTTTTGGTAAAAAAACCCTGATTTTGGCTAAATTCATGTATTTTTGTTTGGCACCTTGTTTAACATGCAAACCGTATGTGTTATTGTGAGATTTTGTTTTGAAGTCAGAGGAAAAGGTTCAAATTCTATGCAAAAAGAGTTTTTGCAATTGATTATTATTTTTTTAATTGATTATTAGTATCTTAAATGCGTACACTTGAAAAACATATAAATTGATAATATCTTCAGAACGACAAGCATTACAACAACAAATGTGGTATCAAATTAAAGGGAACAACAAGATCTTTCATTTGAGTGGTATGTCAGTGGGATGGAATGTAGTACAGGGTGTTTTTTTGCCCAAAAGTACCCTTTTTGGTAAAACAAAAACAAAATTGGTGCTTAAATCATGGATTTGGGGTAATCATTTTGGCACCTTGTTTTAACATGCAAACCGTAAGTGGTATTGTGAGTTTTGGTTCTTAAGTCAGAGAGAATGGTTCAAATACTATGCCAAAAGAGTTTTCGTAATTGATTATTGGTATCTTAAATGTTTAAACTTATTCCAAAGATAGGTGGACAAAAAAATGTAACATAAGTTACAGTCGGGTGCCCATTCCAGTGGATCTCAGTTACAGATTCATCACATGTCTCGTTGTCGAGCTTGGAGGGGTTGGGCAATCTGCCGGGTGCATCTGCGATCACCATCATAGCACCAGGTTTGTAGACATCGTCGAAGTTGTATCCTTGTAGCTTAAGACGCTGCAAGCGGTGTGGTGTACTGGCTAGGATTTTGCGCCAGATCGTAACCAATGGTTTTAATGGTCAGTGACAACAATGAAGTTGGAGCCGAATGAAGTTGCAGCAGTGCCACAGCTTCCCTCTCGATATTCGAGAATATGCTCTGGGAAGAGGATCTATAGGCTCTTCGAGGAAAATGTGATGGGTTTACTTTCCTGGGTGTTGCCCAATCCTCTTTCAGATGCATCTACTTTGAGGATTGTTTCTATACCTGTGTGTCGGGAGAATCGTAGCCAGGACTGAGTTCAGATGGAGTGTTTAAGGTTGTAAAAGAAGCTTGATGGTCCTCTTCCCAGAGAAATGGTACATCTTTTCGAAGAAGATCGCTGAAGGGAGTAACTTTGTCTGCGCAATTTGGGGTGTACAGTGTGAGACATTGTTGACTATGCTAAGGAACCAGCAGTTTCCATCAGGGCTATGAGACATTCGGCCCGCTCGTCATGCTCTTCAAGGGAGACCGAACACTGCAATGTCGTCCCGGTGATTGTTCCAATGCATCAAGGCATCTAGCTTATTTTGCCATCAATATTTTTTGGGACCATTATCTTGGCTTACTGATAAGCCGATGAATGGGCGACGAAAGCTGTTAACAACCAAATTGTATGTTGTCAGTTTTTTCAGACTGCCCTAGGTGAGCAGACCAATACTCTGCTGTTGACGTCTAGCTTGGAGGAGAACCTTTCCAGTGCAAATTCTGGCTTGAGCTCCTCAAGAGTGGGGATCTTTAGAAAACATTATGTGCTTAGCTGCTTGGGATCCGGACACATCCTGAACGGGCCGTCTTTAACTGTGATAGAGCTGCACCCGTCCGCCGTGTGATGGGAGACTTTTCGTATGACCCAGCCTTTCTCAGTCCTTTTCAGCTTGGCCTGCGGTTTTGGTTTGGCATGAAAGCTGCACCTATGTGGCGGATTTATGTGGGACTGAGTATCTGGCTTGAAGTGTAGGAGAGCGCGTATCTAAGTCGTCGAAAGTATCAAACTGCTTTGGGAGCCGGTCCTTCAGGTCTTGTGTGTCTCCTCACCGGGAGGTAGTGGCCAGCCCTTTGGTTCCTGTGGGGGCCTGAGGCTTTGGGGCAGTTGTGCCGTGTAGGTTTTGACCAAGTGTAGGGTGC
>NW_024037052.1:11245518-11294563 GCF_015706575.1 Patiria miniata | reverse complement strand
TTTTTTATTTCAAAGTCGGCTTTTTATAAGTCGCCATTTCACTCAAAGGCGTCATGTTACTCTCGGTCCCCTTTCCATAAAAAGCATTACAAAATCCTTGTGTAAGTCGGGCATTCAAAAAAAAAATCACGCATAGGCATCGACTTCCTGTACTGCAGTTGGCAAGAAGTGTCGAGTGAAAAGTGGTTTGGCACGCACGTGATTGCTGCATGCACCGGTGTCTCAAAAAGAGTGTCATACTGCATACATTGCATATGCATCGTGAGCATATCAATACCAGTACCCCCTCTCGTCTGTTCGCATGTGCTCTGTCCATTTTTGGGGGTCGTCTTATTGAATGACTAGCACTAGCGCTGCAGTCAATGCGTGCGCGCAGACCACGCACGCATTTAATTCCCTACTGTGCATGTACATCTGTATTACTTTTTTTACACGTGGTCTCCACTATCAAACGTCATGATACAATTCGAGGATTAATTTGCTGGATTCAACTCAAGCATTAATGAGATAAACCAGGGTAAATCAAAGCCAATTAGTGCAATGAATCATGTGTCCAAAAAGCCATTCATAAGTCGGCAAAATGACGACTTACAGCAGATGTCGGCATTGGCGTAAGTCGTCACAAATTCTGGGGTCCCGAGAGTGCCCACTTAGCCAGACTTTACTGTATTTAAACAAACTTATTCAAGGAACGAAGATTTATCACTGGGGGAGCTCTCCCAACTTTTTTGGGACCGAAAACAAAGATGAAATAAATTGTCCAATCACCGGTTCTTCCACGGTGACTGCCCCTTTAATAACTAGCTTTTGAACTTCCTTCTGAACAATCTCCACTTGAGATTAAGAATTCATTTCTGTTAGAGGTATTCTGTGCTATAATTGAAATGGAACTTCTACAAATTTTATTTTATGAACAACTGACTGAAGTATCCACCTGTCTCTTGTAAGGGGTTTCCAGTTGCAAACAAAATATTCAGGACAACTTGTCTTGAAACTGAAAGGAATACATGTAGTATCCACTTTTTTGTTTTCTGATCAAACAAACCTTGCTCCAATCTGAATTTACCATGACTTGAGGATGCAGATTTATAGGCTGCATACTTTTGCTCGGTAGCATAGCCAGATGATCACCCTTGAAAAGATTTGTTGCCCCAAAATCTTCTGTTTAGAGCAGAATAATGAGAAAACTTATTCCCCTTGTATGGCCCTGCAGTAGATGTTGCAGTCTTGGTCACTTTGTTTGCCAGTTTATTTCCTTTCTCTGCATCCTCTATGTCCTTGACTAAATTTCCACAAAAAAAGATGACCTCATCAATGGTGAACTTCATTTGAAGCTTTCAATATCTTTTGTCAAGCAGCTCATCAAAGGCATGTTGTCTTGACAGAGCCAGACTCTGGCTTATCAATGCCGAGGTGACATGATCTTTAACTATACTGAGTGTCGACTGTCTCTCGGCAGGAAGAATCCGCCAAAGCATCAAAAAGATGGGTCAGAGGCAAAAACTGCTTTGAGCAGGCGATTATGAGAGTCTTAAGAGTCGTTTCGTGTAAATACTTCATATAAGTGTCCACGCTCAAAAATCGAATTTGTTCATACTTTGTGGGATGAAAGGACTTGGGGAGCAAGTAACCAAAATCGACTTTTGGTCAGATGCAAAACTGCTTTGAGCAGGCGATTATGAGAGTCTTTTAAAAGACTTAAGATCCGTCACTGGAAAAACTGATCCCTTGCCATGGAGTTACAAAATCCACTCGGATTGAGGAAATCCAATTCAGTTTCTGCATTGCTGCCAATCTCCGATAGTGCAAATTCGTGCTCTCACCAGGGCCAGAATTTACTGCCCCAAATGATCGGACTCGCTGGCAGAGGAAGTGAGAGTTGTCTTGGGGTTGATTTCCCCAATGTTGATGATACATCTGCTGGGTAGCGTTAGAAGGCCCCTGCAGTGCAGATTGAAACCACGGAAATGACCCATACGGTGGAGCCATGGGCGCCTTCATATTGAATGACTGCTGCCTGCTTGCATCGCTTGCTGTAGAGGGGAAATTCCATTGTTGACCAGGGAAGAAAGACGGCCCTTGCTGACTGCTGACCTTGGTGAGGTCTGTCAGGGCTCATTTTCTACCACATGTACAGCCTGTGGTGCTCTGGATACTTGCGGTATTTTCTTCGAAATGTGGTGAGAAGACACTCCCTTGTTGGTGACGGAAATTGAGCAAGGCAGCCCACTTTCAATTTTTTCTGCACATGGCACATCAGCTCAAGGCGAGGCTGGGGCCTGTGACTTATTTGCACTTGTTCAACCCTAGGCGAAGTGTACCAGGCAGACAATCCCGAGGCTGTGGACGAAGCTCTCAGGTGAGCAGGCATGTCTTTAGCCTGCTTATCGTTGACTTTCCCTTTCTTGGTCGACATATCGAAGCAATTAATGTAGAAAATCAAACTGGTTGTAGCTAAGTATGGACGAAGTACGTGAAATTTATGTCACCAGATATATACACTTACAAGGTTTAGTGAAATGGACCCTTACCTTGAGTCAGGCCGTACAAGCATATGGAACCATCACTGCTTCCTGCCTCTAAACACACACAAATGGAAAAAAAACAACCAATTCAACAGTTAAGAGAAGAAAACACAATGCCAACTTGTTTCATTTCAAAATTACTGTAAAGTGATTGTGGTTTGGATTTGGAACAGATCTGATTGTTGCATCATTTAAGAACACTTTCAGCATTGTTAAGGTCTTGATAATTGAAGGTTTTAATCTCATCTTTTAATCTGTTGTCTGAGTGTTAGTTGTTTAAACTGCCACCCACCAATCCCTTCACTTCTTGGTACATTTCTTAATAGCAAATGTCATCCAGTTCAATAGATTTTCAAATCATCAATTTAATTGTACTTGTTTGCAGATAAATTTTTTTTAACTTGATACAAATTTTGAGCTATAAAGGTGCCAAAACCACTTCAAATGATAATGTTTCCATCCCATGAGCATTCCATGTGTGACCTGCTTGGTGTCTTTATAACAATAAGTGTCCAATATTGGGGGAAATCCCCCTACATTAAGATAGTTGCCGCCACCGCAGATCCAGATCTTTTAATTCTGCTGAGCAACTCTCGTTTAATATGATGCCCGAGTAATCCAATCCTCACGGGAGAAAAATACAGTAGACCATTAGTCACTAGTGCGTTTATATCGTTTGAAGCGTCGAGAGTGCTCAAAATCTAAAGACGGGGTGTTTAACAACTAACCTAATGACACATTAGCTCTATGAAGGCTGTATATTTCGAGAAAACACAATATTTTGGTTCTTGATCTCAATTCAACAGTAGATGAGTCATGACACAATCCCAAAATCAGCATTTGAGACATGATTCTCAATCAGCCCATTGTAGCTATGTGATGTCACATACTGAACCAACAATTCTCGCTAATAATTGCAATCCACCCATTCACGGAATTGCCCATTTACAAACTGTAACTGTCAATCGAAATTTCAAAAAGTTCTTCACTTGACAAAACTTTGGAATGGCCTTTTATTATTATTATTTTTTTTTTAAATGACAGCATGCCAGAAGGACAATTTCACAGGGAGTTTTAGTGCCATTAACATCTCTAAACCAAGTTAGTTTTTTTTTACAATAACTTGGTTGGTTACTTTCTGGATGATTTAAATGGTCATCCTACCTGAGTAAAATGGGACTGGCTGTATTATAATAATAATATCGGAGTCTTATATAGCGCACGTATCTACCAACTATTAGGTACTCAAGGCACTGGAGATATGTCTATTATTAAGGAAAGGTAAATAAAGTTCATGAGAAATATGAGACCCATTATGTAGCACCTTATAAGGGTTTACAAGGTGCTGCGGCGCACATTGCAGCCACTGCCAGGAACACCCATTCTCAAATTTGTATCCTTGTGGAGACATTCCTTTGTTCTCGTGTAGTAAAGTGTTCAATTTTGAAAGTGAAGTTTCAAAATGCTCTTATTTTAACCAGAATTAGTTTCCTTGGCTGAAATTTGGACTTAATATCCCTTTTCTAAAACTCTTCCATTTGCGACAGATCAACCCACCTTGGAAATTCCTAGTTTTTGAGTAAAACCCATATATCTATTTCGTGAAAACCTTGTGGAGACCTATTCATCTATAGAAATTGCCCTGTGGAGACCTTTACAATGTTTTGTTCCCTATTGTGTGTGTCTCCACAAGGATACGAATTTGTAGTCACCGGGGCAAACCCCTTCTCTTAGCGATGAGTGTTACTGGGTTCTTTAACGTGCATTACACAACACACGGGACCTACGGCTTTACGTCCCATCCAAAGGACGAAGCAATAATGGTAAGGTGCCTTGCTCAAGAGCACAAGCACCATGTTCCCACGGTCAGGATTCGAACCCATGTACCACGGCACACGATTCGAACACCGTAACCATTGGACCACAGCACTGAATAACTCTCGTCCTGAACCAGTCCCCTGTGCTGCCGTTGAAGTATACTGCACTGGTGGCCTTGTCATATAGTGCTCTATTACCCTGATCAAGTTGGCACTGAATACACGCACTTGATAACTCAATGCCACCTAATTCTGTATTTCACTGGAAGTCTCCAGTTGCCTATATGATGCTTATTTATAATAAGGTCAACCAATTTGTCCCTGTTCATGGTGTATTAATAATAATTTGTGTAACAATTCCTCTGTATTCATTCTGCCCAGCCAAAAATGACTTTCTTAAGCAAGAAAAATATTCTTGAGTAAACAAAATAATTCTTGTTCTGAGAAACATGTCAAGTTTTGTTTTGGAAAGGTACATGTGCCTAAAATTTTAGATATAAGAAAATTGTTCTTGCGTGAGTTCTATTTTTTTTAGTCAAATTCCAATTGCAAGAATATTTTTCTTATTTTAAGAATATTTTTCTATAGTGAGAACACAATTTCAAGCAATGCCAAAAATGATTTTCTTGTGTAAGGTTTTTCTTAGCACAAGAAAACTTTTCCTGTTTCAAAAGCACAATTTCTAATTTTTAAAAGATGCCTAATATAATTGTTTTTAAAAGAAATTAATCAAGAAAATTTGATTATGGCCAGAAATATTGTTCTTTAAATATTTAAAAATTGTTCTTGCCAAATGTTCATCGTTGATGCATTGTCCAATACAAAAAAAATATTCTCATTTTCAGGATTTTTTTTCTTGAATGAAGTTAAAATGTTATGAATGTTGCCAGGATAACAGAGCTAGAGGGCGCTGTTGGCAGTGCACTCAATTAAAGGTGCGTTCAAGTAGCTCACCCGGATCAACTTGGGTAAAGGCAGAAGGGTTAGCCAAGACAGCCGTGTTATTCTGTCAGAGGTATGTTCAAAGGTTGATATTTTTATTGTCATGTTTTCACTTAATTATCATAGATTAAGGATGGTTATTAGTTTGATCTTAATTGTTGAAAATGTTTAAGGATTAAAATTTGTGTAAGTTTCAGATCTGTTGTTTCAAAATTATGCGTACATTGTGTACATGTAAATGTCGCAGAAGCTCTAGGCATAGCACAATACTTTTGCTGTTTCAGTGGGATTTTGGGGAAAAAACATGAAAAAAATTTAAGATTTTAAATTTTATACACATGCATACACAAATTTAAATTGTTTAGGCCAAAAAAAAAAAAGTCTCCGGTTTCTGGTATGCGCGCACCGGCAAAATGAAAAAGTTTTTTTTTCAATGAAAGATGATGTCTCAAAACCGCCAAACTCACTGGTTTGACTGGAATCCTGCTGCTGCACAATTTTAACGTGTTTTTAGATTGGGTTATGGTCGAGAATAAGCTTTATGTGGCCTCTGGACTCCCATATATTTGCACTAAGTTTAGTCGGGCACCATTTGCAGTCATCACCCGACATTTGAAGCAAAAAAAATCAGGTACAAAAAAAAACACACACACTTTTGGGCAAGCTCCATACCAGAAACCGGAGCCTTTTTTGGGGGGGCCTTATTACCCTATGAAAGAATTCCAATAATGTAGTAAAAACTCATAATTGGACCTCCAACCCTTCCGTTACTTTCAAAGATGAGGCTGTCATACCATGTGATGAATATTTTTAAGCTGTTGTAATTCATTTCATCTGTTGTTAATAATCCATGGTGTACATATACGATTTTTTGTGGTCTTTTTATTTTTCAACTTCAACAGCAGTTTTCTAGACATGCATCTTAATGTGATAAAGTAAAACACTATAGCTATACATTTCTCAAGTCACAAAAAAATAATTGCATCCCTGTCACAACTGAAATGTTGGTGTCCATGTTTTATGAACAACAGTTCATCTGCTCAATATAATAACACCAACAATGATGTTTTTCACACCTGGATTTTATGAATGATTTACTGTTATGATATGAATGATTTAATACTCATCAGCATTCTGCTTCAGAGAGTATGTAGATCGATTAAACATGCATAAATGCGCCTGCAGCAACAATGCAGGATGATCAAGAATGAAACTATATACAGTATTTCACTGGATATTCTTTCCCATGAACTTGCCAATAGTTAAGTAATAACAATGTATCCGTTTTATGTTCCAAACTTCCATTATAGGCACATCATTTCCTGTTACGTCAAATGATGCTGCACTTTACCGGGTCACACAGACTTCCAATTATAAACAAAATACAACAAGATAAAAGTCTACGGATTGATTACACCATCACTTCGTGTTAGATAATTACCGTACCCAGACAAAAGCATCGACAACTGTGACTGATATTATTGCAGCAGAGATCATATCACCACGAGTTCAAAAAGTACATTTGGGTTTTTCACTAAAAAAATAAGGCATTTCAGAATTCTCCTGAAACAAAGACAACTTATTGTCTGAAGAATATTAATGGGCACTTTGCTAAAAACAAAAGACCTCTGATTTCAAAATAATAATAAAAAAAAAACACATTCTTTTGCATGCCGCTTAGAGGGCGCCCTTTATTTTTCAAGTTGGGCATTCCTCAATTAACACTTCCATAATGATTTGGCTGCAGTGAAATGCTTCCGTTTTAAAATTAAATTCAATTTCTACTGCACTTCCGGTAACACCGGAAGTAAAGGTCAGTTTTGTGCCCAGGAATAAGAAATGTTGCTCAAGGCATCTGCTACAACCTCACAAAAAAAGTGAACATAATACTTTATTTGGTTCAAAAGATATAGCTGAAACTATTTTGTCAAATTTCGCCTTTAAATACCTGGTGACGTCATGATGACATCACAAAATTGTTAACATTTTCGTACCGGGTTCCAAGTTCATACTAGGTTTTATCATAATCCTGTAAAATTGTTTGGAAGAAATTTGGTTTGTTATTTTTTAGGATTCTATCTGTATTTTATATTCACCAATCTTTGGCCTTATAGTAGACCTGGAATTAAAGGTCAAGCGAGTTCACGTACATGACAAAAAATGTTTATCTATTAAAGCTATAGTCCATCATTTGCAGCTAAAAGTAACTGGAGTAATTATTGTTGAAAAATATACTTGGTTGAAAGATAGTAAGGGGACCAAACTCCCTGTGAAATTATTCTTTTTGGCAAGCTATCACTTAGAAGTAATCAACGAAAGAAGGTCTTTTTCTAACGGTGCTTCTTAAGACGCACCGTAGGAAATTTAAATTAGTAGTTTGTTTTGATATTCGGCGAAACGCACGCAAGCATTGGCATGACGCACACGCACGCTCGGTTGCTGTAATTCGTCGGATCAGTGCATGACATTGCGCAGCTGCAATTGGCTAAGTGAGAACGTGTCTCAGACGCTGAATTCAGGCCCAATTCAAAACACGATTCAGCAACTTTTGATTTGAAATTGAGATCCTAGAATGCTGTTTTTCTCTGATTATACAGCTGAAGCTGAGCTGAAACTTCATCAAGTTAGTTATTCAGTACCTGTCTTTAGATTTTGAGCACTTTTGTTGCTTCAAACTAACAAAATGCACAAATTACAAATGATGGACTATATCTTTAATATCTAATTACACAGTTTGAAAACAATTGATCATTTTTGTTCAAGAGATATAAGTGAAAGAAGTTGGTCATTTTATTAAGCAAAAATCGCTTGTAATTTGACACCCGATTATGTCATCATGTCAATATGCACCACTTGGGATGAGGATCGTTATACGTTGAAAGCTACAAGTTCATACCATAAACTATTGAGGAGAAAACCCACAGAGAAATATTGTCGATAACAAAAGAAAGAAACAAACAAACAAAGATTAATTACAACTAGAGGTTCTCGTTTGTTGTTACAAACACGTTGAGTTATGAATATGTTCATGTAAGAACAAAGGATCGCGAAGTAAATCCTTTCCAGTACAATCAATTATTTTGTTTCAAAAAATGCATCTTTAACAGTGTGATACATTTTAGTAAACATTCTCTGTACTCATACAAGTTATTTCTGGCTTGATGGCGTCATTATTCAAAAAATGGGAAGTGGATATCGATTTAGTTCGGAGTGGATAAATGTTCGCTGAGAAGTTAAATAACGTATGAAAATATGGAAAATATAACTGTATGTATTCATAACACCTAACTTCCGGTTTGATGACGTCACAGTATTTGGAAGCAAAACGTGAACATTGTAAGGGATATCGTTATATGGGCTACAAGATATACGACATGAATCAAATGATAGAATTAAATCTAAAATATTATATTAATATTTTCAAATTGTCATAGAAGTAACTTCCGGTCCGATGACGTCATGAATTTGGAACCTTGCCAAATTATCTGTGGCTAATCAAAGAATATCAAGGGGCGATTTGCAAAATTTTGAACCAATCGTTTTCAAATTAAAAAAGAAAACACTATTTTATGTGCCGCTAGAGGGCGCCCTTTCGAATGATGACGTCATCACACTGTTTTTTTTGTGTGTCTGATATTCCTCACTTAACACTTTCATAATTTATATGTGTGTAGTAAGATGCTCCCGCTTTTCAGTTATATGCCGTTTTTATTGCACTTCCGGTAACACCGCAAGTGAAGGTCAAGCAGTTTTGTGTCCGGGAACAAGAAATGTTTCTCACGGCATAGTCTACAGCATCAAAAAAAATGAACACGATACTCTATTTGGTTCAAAAGATATAGCACAAACTATTTTGTCAAAATTTGCCCTTAAATTGCTTGTAATTTGATACTTGATGACGTCATGATGACGTAACAAAATTTATGACATTTTTGTACCATGGTATATGTTCACACTAGGTTTTATGATCATACCGTTTGGAAGAAATTTTGCTTTGTTTTGATTTTAGGCTAAAGTCTTCATTTTGAATTCACCTGATTTGACCTTCCGGTAGACCCGGAAGTAAAGGCCAAGCGAGTTCACGTACACGACAAAAAATGTTTATCAATTAATGGTCTATCTGATTACAGAATACAAACATCAATGACTATTTTGTTCTATAGTTATAGGTGAAAGTATTTGGTCACTTTTTTCAGCTAAAATCGAGTGTAATTGACACCCGATGACGTCATCATGACGTCAGAGTAATATGCACCACTATGGATGAGGGTTGATATATGCTGAAACTTACAAGTTCATACCATATACCGTTTAGGAGAAAACCCGCGGAGAAGTATTGTCCGGAAAAAAAAGGAAAGAAAGAAGATTTATGAGAACAATTCCAGACAGTGGTCGGGTTGTGCCATAGTTGTTTTTTTTTTTTGTCTTGGGATCAAGACCTGATCATCCTTTCTACTTATGCCAACTTCAGCATCACATAAATGATTTTGTGTCTTCTTATGAACATCTTCCAAAAATTAAAGGATGGACACAATCCTGACTAAGTATTCACTGTGCACTTATTGACACGACTACTCCCTCAACTGCAGGAACATGCCTTGTTATGTTTCCAACCTCCTCAACTAAAGAGAGTCTATCCTGAGATTTCAGGGAAAAATAACTTTTGCATGTCATCAACTGTTTATGACAGATGATGCAGAACTTAGTCCGTGGGACATCTGGTTCGCCAAATTTTATAAAACTTCACAAACATGTAGATTATGGTGTACCATATCGAAAAAACTTTGTTCCCCGATCCACAGTTTGTTTGAGAATGAGAAAATCAGGGATTAAATTGCCGAAAATTCTACATGAGAAACAAACATAAGAAACAGCGCCCTCTATTGACATAGTCAGAAACCTTTTCTCACGTTTGTCTGAGTCCGGGCGGTCTGTTCTTGACACGAGTATTTTCATTGTTCTCGCGCTCGAACGGCGGGAACACGACTCACGAACACTGCACTCGGAACAGGATCTCACACCACCTTCCCGTTGGGGTTTGTGCAAAAATGATATACCCGTGTCAAGAACAAGACCAGCCGAACTCGGCCAATGAGTGCTTGCTAGTTGCTAGATGATACTTCTTTCATATTATATTCTAGATTTTTTTGTTATTTCTCATCGGAATGCCAAAATATCTTTGTTATAATTTTGTTGAACATGAAATGATTAAGTTTTCAATTTAAGATTAGCTACATATTCATCGATTGGTATATTAAAGGGAAAATACAACATTTGCAAACATCAAAAAATAAAACTACCAAAGCATTTTGAAATACCTTGCTGGACTGTTAGTGAATGACAGTGTAAAGCATCCTGTAAAATCATGGCACCTGGTATACTGTCATTTTCAAGAAAAGTGGTATTTTTGTATCAATTTCCAATGCTGATCGGCCGATCAGCGTTGGAAACAACTGGCTTTTTTTTCAAATACTGGCCCCAATTGACCATCGCACTTGTTTGCAATCGATTACAAACTTATGAACGGGTACGAGCCAGCTAGACTGGTTCCCTGACCTTACAATTCCCCAATGTATGTAAACTGCTCTGATTCTTCCATTGATCTCCATATATGTGTATATGGAGATCAATGGATTCTTCTTATATGGAGTCAGGGAACCAGACTACAGGAAAATGATCGTTTTTCTTGGTTTTTCTTGGTTTTTATAGCATTTTCGAACCCAAAACCTCAAAAAAGTCAGTGTAACTATATTTGCTATATATTTCCAACCCCCCAATTCCATCCATTTCTGAAAATTACAGCAAAGGCAAACGATGTACATTCCCTTAATCCCCAGATCAGTATAATTTTGTGAACTAATTTTGTAAATAATTTTGAATCTCAGAGTAACATATTTTCAATAATAATAGAAGTGCACGCATAGCATCTGGTAAAGCATCTAAACTTCTGAAACATCTTTTAAAAAATGTTTTGCCTGAATTAAAAAAAAAGAAAGTAATACAAATTTGATGCAGCCTCAAAAAAGGAAGCGGGTGGGCCGTTGCGGTTTATTGGTGGTTTTCACGGAATGGATGGACAAAACATGAATCAGTTCTTAAAACAATATTCAAAATAATAAAAACGGTAAGACGGTTTCGGCTGAAACAAATTGCAGTTGTAATGTTGCCACTCATAGCTTCCAAATAGGGGAATATAAATTATTTTTCTCTTCTTGAAAAAGTTAGCAAACAGAAAGTGGGTCCTTCAATTTGATGAGACTTTCAATGCATGTTACAACAATTATGCAAACAGGCGCTTAGCTCGTTTTGTCAGTTGAAAATAAACGAGTAACTTCGTTCAGTACAGATTGAACAAACTTATGTCATCTAAATACCATTCTTCTTGTGTGGACAAAAACTGTGAAGGTTAAACTTGCCGGGCCCCCACAAAAATAAATTAATAAATAAATGAAACAAAAATATTATATTAAATAAATTTGAAATTTTTTGGTGATTACTTAAACCACATTGCACCTGGAATATAAAAAAAAATCACCAAAACAGTTTTTGCAGTTATTGCCGTCTTTATTTTTTGAGTCATTTTTTTTTAATAGGAAAGTGTAATAAAAAATATAACCAACCTGACCTGTATGAGAACTTGAGTATCATTTTTGAGTGGTTTTGTAATAAGAGGCTTCAACTTATCTGATACATGTACATAATCCCTTATTAAAATTCTGCGTCGCTGCTACTTAAGGGGGGAGAGGGAGTCTGTTTAAAAAAAACTTCACTTATGACAATTTTTCTTTAAGACAAACTGAAAGATGTGATGAACCATGAGATTCTCATCTGGAGTACGGTTTAACTATGTTTTAATTTAGTTAATAACATTCGATCTTAAAACTTGATCATTTCAATTCGGACAAACTGTAATGAAAGGTTTTGACACCCGGATGAGAAATAATGACAAAAATATAATACATGCATGTAATATGAAGCTTGAAAGAAGTATCATCTGGCAAGCACTCCTTGTGTTTCAACCTGTTTGCAGGGTGGGGGTACGAGCGAATCATTGAGTACGAAAAGGTTGCTGACTGTGTCAATAGAGGGGGCTGTTTCTTATGTTTTTTTTCTCATGCAGAATTTTTGGAGTTTTTATCCCAGATTTTCTCATTCCCACACAAACTGTAGATTTGTTTTGCGACCTGAGCTGTTCTGACTTTTTTTAGCCTTGAGTCTTGCGCATCTTTTAATACCCAAAACATAACATTCGGACCACGGGTTGCCACGCAGCAAAAAAACAAACAAACAAAACTAGAAATGTGTTTGTGGACAAACACAAGCTGTTTCGGATATTTGAAATATTCCGTGCACATGATGAACAATTAGTGACGTCACTACAAATGTCATCTATAACAGCACATTATACGTACATATCAAGTTACAACCAAATCAAGCATTATAGTTCTGTAGATATACTGGTAGGCCTTTAATAGAAAAGTGCCCATTTAATGGACGTCACATGACATTTGATGATGCCATCACTTGAATTTTCATCTGTCACACATCCAGGTATGGGTAACAATCCAATCAGACCTATGGTTCTGTAGATATAGGCCTTAGAAAATGCTCTTTCAATGTGATGTCAAATGAAATGTGATGACGTCATGATGACGTTACTTCAATTTCCATCTGTAACACATCATCAAGGACCATCTTCGGCTGCTGGTCTTAGTGTGTCCCAAGTCTGAAGTTATATATCTGAAGTTTCAGGCATATGAAAGTGCCAAAGTGTATGGTTTGAAGAAAAACGTGTACAAAACCTATTGGAAACAAGTCAGGTGTGTTTACAAACACAAATGCCCTGCAACCGTGACTGTTCCCATGACATAACACCACTCTTTTAACATCAACTTACATGTATACCTTGGTCACATGGAACGTTCATTGACAGCATTAGTGTCTTCTGTAGGGTTTATATGAATTAATCCCTGTGATCTTAGAAAAAATACAAGATTTCTATTGTTTTAGCCACTGTGACCTTGACCCTTGACCTTTCGACCCCCAATGCAATAGGCCTATTTGGATTACCAAGAACGATCCACAAACCAAATTTGAAGTTCACATGTAAAGTATTTCTCAAGTTATCACGCTGACAAAATTTCTTTTGTTTTAGCCACTGTCACCTTGACTCTTGACCTTTTGGCCCCAAGTGAAATAGGCTTCTTAGGATTGCCAAGAACAATCCACAAACCAAATTTGAAGTTCATATGTAAAGTATTTCTCAAGTTATCGCGCTGACAAAATTATCGTTTCAGCCACTGTGACGTTGACCCTTGACGTTTTGGCCCCAAATGCAATAGGCTTCTTAGGATTACCAAGAACAATACACAAACCAAATTTGAAGTTCATATGTTAAGTATTTCTCAAGTTATCGCGCTGACAAGATTTGTCCGGACACACACACACACACACACCCAGTCGTTTTTTGCTATGCTTCCGAGGATTGGCTTTGTGTTTTCCTTTGTCCCTGTAATATAACACTCTCCCATAGACTAAGCACACAAACCTGCGTTCGAGGACAATAGGCACCTTCCTTCAAGGATCAATGGCCCCTTTGTGCTCCTTTTGTTGTCTGTCCTCAGGCGTAATGCCATGCAGGAACACACACCCACCCCCAGTCTTTTTTTTACTATACGCCTGAGGTCAACTATTGTGTTTTCCTTTGTCCCTCTAATATAACACATTCCCATAGACTAAGCACATAACCGTACGATCGAGGACCGGTTTTAACAATAGGCACCGTCGTCCGAGGGTCAAAGGCTCCTTTGTGCTCCTTTTGTTGTCTGTCCTTTTGTTGTCTGTAATACAATACAAGAGCCCCCACACACACTTGTTTTACATACGCTATGTGGACATTCCTTTGTTTTCGTGTAGTTAAGAAAACTCGGTACAAAAAATAACTTTACTTAAACTGTGAAAACTCTTTTAACCCAATTTTTTTTCTATGATTCCCTATAGTGTTTCTCTTCATTCTGCTACCGATAAACTTAACCCAAAAATGCCTCTAAACTTGTTTTCCAGAAAGGGCAAAACGTTATGTGGACACGGCATAGTCCACATAACGTTAACACAACCTGCATTATGTGGACATCTTTTGTTCACAAGTCCACATAGGGAATGTAAGACAAACTCACACAAACTCACCCATACTTGTTTCACATGACTAGTGTGGACTTTCCATTGCTTTCGTGTAGTTAAGAAAAACCAGTGAAAAAACTCATTTTTCTCAAACTGTGAAAACTCTTTCAACCCAATTTTTTTCTATGATTCCCTTTAGTGTTTCTCTTCATTCTGCTACAGATAAACCTAACCCAAAAATGCCTCTAAACCTGTTTTCCAGAAATGGGGAAACACTGTGTGGACGTGGGGCAAGTCCACACAACGTCGGTGCTACCTACATTATGTGGACGTCTTTTGTTCGGAAGTCCACACTGCGTATGTAAGACAAACTCACCCACCCAAACTTACTCTTGAAAACTATTCTCCTGAGGACAATGCTTTGTGTTTCCCTTTGTCCCTTTAATATAACCCTGTAACATAGACTAAGCACACGAACCTACAACAGAGGACCGTTTAAAACCAAAGACCTAACACCCGAAGACTGAAAGGATCCTTTCTTCTCCCTTTGTGTGTCTGTCCTCGGAGGTTATGTAGAACATGTATACACACAAATGTGTATTCACCATTGATCGTGGACGTCCTATTGTCCCTCTTTTGTTTGTACAAGACCCTAATCGTGGACGTATGCTGGGAATCGTGAACGATATTGTTCTCTTTTGTTCTCTGGTATTTGTCGTCCGCGGTTTGAAAAGATGAACACATACATGCATACAGACACCCATACACAGTAACATATTGTTAATGTACCCTAACTTGGCACGGCCCCTAACGTGGCGCACTTTGATTTTTCCCCTGTAGCGCCTACCTACAGCAAAAGTTTGAACTAAAATTTCACAGAAAGTGACATTTCAATTTCTAAACACTCCCGTTCACAAATCACGAGTTTATCTATCCGTTTCATATATATATCATATATATCATATCCGTTTCAAAAATATATTTCGGCGTGATTTTCCAATTTTATTTCGAAGTGCACAGTGAACCCTTTAAAAACGTCCCCCAAAAATAAGCAAATAATTTTCTGACAAACTTCTAGTTGGTCATGTAAGAAGAGGTATTGGTTCATCAGAATTTATCAACTTTACAGAAATTCTCAAATGTTAATTTGGAATTTTCCGAGATTTATTCAAGTGCGCCACGTTGGGGAACACTCAGCCGACAGAGACTAAATAACAAGCATTAATAAGGTAAAAGTACCAGTATTTCACTGCATGAATTTTAAGTTTGTCAATGAAGTTTTGCAGCAGTACATGAGAAATGTCAGTGTAAATGTCGAAGTGCGCCATGTTAGGGAACACCAGGCACGGTTCTAGAACCAATATTTTGGGGGGGCTAGCAGGGTGGATCCAGAATTTTTTTCAGGGAGGCGTGCTGAAATGTAGACCGGTTATTTTTTCCAGACACTTGGGGGGGGGGGGGGGGAGAGGCCTCATGCCATTTTCAATGGGGAGCGCCCATAAAATCCTAAAATCATTGACACTATATTAACTAATGCACCCTTGTCACGACTATTTTTTTTAGGGAGACCGTTCGCATGTACATCACAATCCTTCTTTTTGCTAATGCAATTTTTTTTTTTTACGGAATTTATTTTGGGGGGGCTAAAGCCCCCCCGTAGAACCGCGCCTGGGGAACACCACTATACATACACACAGAAGAAATCTGCTATCGCAATATCCCCCTCTGGCTTACAGCCAGAGGGATAAGAATTGTTTTTACATTAAGGCAAAGACATGACTGTGTTTTATGTCCCAAGTCCTGATCAGAAAAAAGTGTATACATTCTATGGGATTTGGAATGAACAAAAGAAGAAGTAAAAGAAAATCTTAACAAAAGCAAAGGCTTTTTCTCAACTATGTGAAAAAGCCAAAAATAAAAATCAGAAAATAACAGCATTGCTGTTGAAACCCCTCAACCAGAGTGTCAAGTTATCATCCGGAAACCATTAACCTTTAACTCAACATGGTGACCTTGACCTTTGACCCCAGAACCAATCCCAACATGCCTGTAGCAATGGGCAACCCCCTACCAAAGTTAAACACCAAAATCTCAATTCTAACTCAAGTTATCATCCGGAAACCATTTACCTTTAACTCACCACGGTGACCTTGACCTTTGACCCTTTGACCCCAAACCAATCCCAACTTGCCTACTCCCAAGGGCAACCCCTACCAATGTTAGACACCAAAATCTCATTTCTAACTCAAGTTATCATCCGGAAACCATTTACCTTTAACTCACCACGGTGACCTTGAACTTTGACCTTTTGACCTCAAAACCATTCCCAACTTGCCTACTCCTAAGGGCAACCCCCTACCGAAGTTACAATCCCAAACAACATTTCTAACTTAAGTTATCATCCGCAAACTAAGCTGCCCGGATGGTCTAGCCAGACGGGGGTGATACGGACTTTTTCTAAAGATTCGGGGTGACTGGGGTGATGTGTCTGAAAGGAACATCACAGGGGGTATGGTCAGAACGGACATACGGACGTTAGCCAGACAGAATTGTGGGGTGATAGCATTGTGTTCCCATTATCCCTTTTTCTAAAGATTCCCTTCTGGGGTGATGTTTTTCTATTTTAAAAATAGTGGGGTGATGTGTCCTGAAAGGAACATCATCCCACAAGGGTGGTATGGTCAGGACGGGCGTTCTAGCCAGACGGACTTGTGGGGTGATAGCATTGTGTTCCCATTGTCCCTTTTTCTAAAGATTCCCTTCTGGGGTGATGTTTTTCCATTGTGTAAAAAGTGGGGTGATGTGTTCTGAAAGGAACATCACCCCACAAGGGTGGTCTGGTCAGAACGGACAGACATACGGACAGACGCCGTAGGTGATGACAATACCCTTCGAGCCTCTCGGCTGAGGTAATGACTACCTGTACTACCATTTTTTTGTCTATCCATACATTACATATATTACTTTTTACGTATCGTACACCACATAAAATCTCCTCCACAGGAAAACAGTTAGTAAAAGTGGTATTAAAAAGCTCTTCTGATATATACCTACCAAAAAACATGGCAAACCAAAGGGGGAAAAGTCCAAATGAATCACCTCACCAGGAGAATCTGGAGTAATATGAGAAAGGAAATCTGTTATTTCCAAGAAATATATGTATTAATTGTTTTGACTCAAAGAATCATCATTTGCCCATTACCAATAACCCCCACCCCCCTCTAAAATTGATAGCATACAATCATGAGACGAATTTGAATGAAATGTATATAACATTGATTGCAAAACGACGAAATTGATTCGTACGTTCGACAACTGCAGACGACGAAACTGAATTGTCTAAAATGAGCGACCAAAGACAAAATTGAACATGGGGTATGTAAGATCATGAATTTTCAAGACGAATTTGAAGTAAACCGTTTATGAATTTGAATGAAAACAGTTTTAAAATGTGCGGGAAAACCTATACTACATGTACTGTATGCATCACCTTGAATTGGACTATTACCCTGCATGTAAACCCTACGTGTGTGTGGCAGTTCCTTCACAAAAAAAAGAGACCCTATTGTTGACAACCATTCGTCCATGAAAGCAATCCTACAGTAAGAAGCATGTGCTACCTGTTGTCTAGTAAATGCTGAACACTAAAGGAAAAGTTTTATTCATACAGAATCAAGCATTGATTTTTACTTAATGCTTATACTCCACAGTAAATGCTTTTACTTTTTGCTTTAACTTCCTAGCATTCGCTAGTTTTTATACATACGACCCATTATCTATTTCTTTGAATTAAAAGTTAAAAATAGCATGTACAGTACATCTTTTATGACTTGAAGTAATAGTTTTGTTTTAAGACCAATTGTAAGGGACCTAAAAATGGAACATACAATTACCATTGGTTTTTAGAGGGCCAACTAATTCTAATACCATCCCCTACTTCAGAAAATGTATACTAATTATCATGCATACCAATTTATGCATGCAATTTCTTCCCTCTGGGTATTTTTTTTTTTTTAAATGGCAAGAGAAACAAAAAATGTAAATGTATATAAATAAATAGAAAATCAACTTTTTACCTGTCTGTTTTCTGTATCGTCTTGGAGAGACTCTATCTCCATGTCTGCTCCCATGAAGAATGCATCCCTGTTGAATCCATGTAAAAGAGAAATAATTTATGCCATCTTGATATGAATCGAATACCAGATAATTGCAGTGACAGCCTATGACAAGCACAAACAGTGACAATCAACCCTTCTGTGCGCTAACCAGTCGCTAGAGACTGGTTTATTACAGCAATAATTCTTTCATAACCGGAAAGCGGACACTTGAGGGCACAATTTCGACCCTCTTTTCATGAGGGTCACCATTTGCGAAATTTATTTCAACATTGTTTGAAGTTTTAAAAGCAAAATATTCTGTAAATATTCTTTAAGTGTCAGGATTTGGTTTTCATGCAGAAAAACACTCAAAATTTTGCCCGAGGACTTTTCAGAATTAGATGTTAATATAGACTTCATTTACGGATCAGCCATATCAAATTGAAAACGCGGTAAAGTCTTCATTTTTGAAACTTGTGAGAAGAAACAAAAGCAATGAAATAAAAGTTCAGTACACATTAATACATGTACCAGTCTGCTTTGACGAATAACTTAAATTTGTGATTAAACATACCTAATGTTTTAAGCCACAGTTAAAAAATATTGAAAGTGAGGTTTGGAATGCACTCCAATTAAAATAGTAAAATAGTTATAAAAGGCTTCCTCATGAATAAGGTCTATGGTCTCTGTGTGCCAGCAAGAGAGGGTGCTTTTTTACCACTTTTGAAAGCCCCGTGGATGGGACACACCATGTGTACGTACTGGTTCAAACACGTATATATACATGTATATTTGTTAATATGCACAAAGCCATAGCGTCTCTGTGTGAGCGTCGGGCACCACTTCTTCACAGCAGGATCCAGTTCACCATGGAACAAGAAAGAGATGGCAACATCTCATTTCTTGATGTTAGTTAGGGCCCATAGTTCCATCACCCTCCCCTACTTAGGCACCACTTCTTATCACATCCAACACATCCTCCAAAAGCATGGAATTCCACACAGCCCCTCTGAAGACGTAGAACCTGCTGACTTCACACAAGGATCGGTGTGACCCAGAATGCAGACCAGGGGTGTACAAGATTCCATGTCAATGTGGCAAAGTGTATATCGGCGTGACTGGCAGGGACCTCCCCACCATACTCAATGAGCACAAAGTCCATGGCAGGAAGGGAGACTTCGAGAAATCTTCCATCGTCAAACACTCCCACACTGAGGACCACCCGATCAACTGGAGCCAAGCAGAACTGGTACCCCCGATGCATTAGAGAAGCCATCGAGATCATCAAGCATATGTTCCTCATGTTCCCCAACACATCGGTTTCCCATCTGGCGGCCCATCCTGAAGTCCAAGTCCGATGGGTCTCCTATACCCTAGGACAACTTAGTTTCAGTTCTCGCCTATGGGTCACCTATATGCTGAGCTCCTTCCCCTTTGCCCCCTCACTGTGTACTGACACGCTCCAATGATCATCCAGCATCCCTCAGTCAACTTGCATCCTTCTCAGCTTTACCGGTTTCGAGCTTCACCAGTTTGCATCCTTCCCACGCCTCACCACACCCATCCTTATAACATCGCATCATCGTTCCAATCCCTCATTCTCCTGACGACGGGCAGAGCATACTGTTCGAAACGTTGAGTTCCTCCGGTTCTCTTCAGAACCACATATACTCACAAAAGAGATTTATTCACATGGTGCTAACGCAAACTTATCTCGTCTTAGTATCTTTCCAACATGCAAACCTTCAAATCTCATCTCCCTAATGTCACAGCCCCCCTTTAGAGGCACAAATTTATCGTTGCAATTAGGTTATATTTGTTTAGTAAAAATACCGAAATTCATGGAAAAGGACAAGGGAATATTGGGTTAGGGCACATTTAAGTTTGAAAAATTTTGTGCACAAGTCTATGGGGATGTCTCCCAAATGTCCAATCCAGGGTAATTATTGGCTGTTTCAGCAACCAGCCGAAACAGCCTTCTTTGTTTTCGTTAATTTTTAAAAAATTTTTATTCTTCTTTTTCAGCCATTCCCCATAGCATTCGTACATGTTTTCACAGTAGAAGGCACTTTGGGCACTAAATTCAATCCGGTTGACTTTATACTCGGCACACACTTACACCAGCATCTGAAGATGTGCGCTGAACATTGACGTCATCATGACGTCATCAGGTAACTCAAGCGTCACAATATAGGTGCATATTTTGAAGGCTGATATTTTCATAACTACAGGTTCGATTGGGTTGAAACTTGGTATGTACATGTACGTAAACCGGGATGTGTTATAGATGAAAATTTACGTGACGTCACGATGACGTCATCAGTTGACAAGTGACGTCATATTTAATGTGCACATTCTAACGGCCAATATCTACAAAACTACAGGTCTGATTGGGTTGAAAGTTGGTATGTACCTAGACTGGGATGTGTTATAGATGAAAATAGAAGTGCACCATGATGACGGCATCATGGGTTACGTGACATCAGGTTAATGATTAATAGATTTAATCTTTAAAAATCAATATAAATCAACCGTGAGAGACTTGCACATGATTTTTGCGGGAATTGATAGAATAATCCAGGGTTTTCATTTTTGATATGTGTAAAATCATGTGACCCTTGCTTCCGGTTGAAACCGGAAGTGCCTTATAATTAAAAATTGGTGAAAGATGTGAACTTGCTTTCAACGATGTATGCTTAAAGTTGTTATTTAACAACAACAAAAATAATTATAGATGAAAATTGATATTGATGTCATTATGATGTCATAATTCAAAGCCCTATGAGAATGTAATCACATATTATATGCTACCAGTTATTAAAAACAGAAGTACATATCCTTCCTGGATGGAACTTATACTTGAAACTTTACTGGTGACCTGTCACAAAAAGTTAACTGAAACAGCCCTGTGTTTGCCACATATGTCTAGTTAGCATTATTGTTATTGTAATTATAGTTAGTTGGAGTTATAGTTGTAATTATAGTTGTTTTATGGTGGTTAAAGTACGACTTTAACTATTATAGCTATTATTCATACCGTCAACGATAATTGTTCGTCTTGGTGAGTTTGTAGCATTGTGGGTTTAGTGAGGTACCTTAGTGACAAAAATGCCAAGGATCGTGACACGGTGGACAAAAGCACCATTTTTTTCACCAAAGCATCTCCATGGTATACCTTATCGAAAAAAAGACGGACGCAAAAAATTGGATGATGGGAAGGGCATGTATGACGTCATTATGACTTCATCAGCTAATTATTACATGAAATATATATAAATTGATAATATCTTCTGAACTACAACCATCACAACAACAAAAGTCGCATCAAATAAAAGGGAACAACAAGATCTTTCATTTGAGTGGTATGTCAGGGGTGTGGAATGTAGTAAAGGGTGGTTTTGGGGGCCAAAAAGCACTTTTTTGGTAAAAAAACCCTGATTTTTGGCTAAATTCATGTATTTTTGTTTGGCACCTTGTTTAACATGCAAACCGTATGTGTTATTGTGAGATTTTGTTTTGAAGTCAGAGGAAAAGGTTCAAATTCTATGCCAAAAGAGTTTTTGCAATTGATTATTATTTTTTTTTAATTGATTATTAGTATCTTAAATGCGTACACTTGAAAAACATATAAATTGATAATATCTTCAGAACGACAAGCATTACAACAACAAATGTGGTATCAAATTAAAGGGAACAACAAGATCTTTCATTTGAGTGGTATGTCAGTGGGATGGAATGTAGTACAGGGTGGGTTTTTTGCCCAAAAGTACCCTTTTTGGTAAAACAAAAACAAAATTGGTGCTTAAATCATGGATTTGGGGTAATCATTTTGGCACCTTGTTTTAACATGCAAACCGTAAGTGGTATTGTGAGTTTTGGTTCTTAAGTCAGAGAGAATGGTTCAAATACTATGCCAAAAGAGTTTTCGTAATTGATTATTGGTATCTTAAATGTTTAAACTTATTCCAAAGATAGGTGGACAAAAAAATGTAACATAAGTTACAGTCGGGTGCCCATTCCAGTGGATCTCAGTTACAGATTCATCACATGTCTCGTTGTCGAGCTTGGAGGGGTTGGGCAATCTGCCGGGTGCATCTGCGATCACCATCATAGCACCAGGTTTGTAGACATCGTCGAAGTTGTATCCTTGTAGCTTAAGACGCTGCAAGCGGTGTGGTGTACTGGCTAGGATTTTGCGCCAGATCGTAACCAATGGTTTTAATGGTCAGTGACAACAATGAAGTTGGAGCCGAATGAAGTTGCAGCAGTGCCACAGCTTCCCTCTCGATATTCGAGAATATGCTCTGGGAAGAGGATCTATAGGCTCTTCGAGGAAAATGTGATGGGTTTACTTTCCTGGGTGTTGCCCAATCCTCTTTCAGATGCATCTACTTTGAGGATTGTTTCTATACCTGTGTGTCGGAGAATCGTAGCCAGGACTGAGTTCAGATGGAGTGTTTAAGGGTTGTAAAAGAAGCTTGATGGTCCTCTTCCCAGAGAAATGGTACATCTTTTCGAAGAAGATCGCTGAAGGGAGTAACTTTGTCTGCGCAATTTGGGGTGTACAGTGTGAGACATTGTTGACTATGCTAAGGAACCAGCAGTTTCCATCAGGGCTATGAGACATTCGGCCGCTCGTCATGCTCTTCAAGGGAGACCGAACACTGCAATGTCGTCCCGGTGATTGTTCCAATGCATCAAGGCATCTAGCTTATTTTGCCATCAATATTTTTTGGGACCATTATCTTGGCTTACTGATAAGCCGATGAATGGGCGACGAAAGCTGTTAACAACCAAATTGTATGTTGTCAGTTTTTTCAGACTGCCCTAGGTGAGCAGACCAATACTCTGCTGTTGACGTCTAGCTTGGAGGAGAACCTTTCCAGTGCAAATTCTGGCTTGAGCTCCTCAAGAGTGGGGATCTTTAGAAAACATTATGTGCTTAGCTGCTTGGGATCCGGACACATCCTGAACGGGCCGTCTTTAACTGTGATAGAGCTGCACCCGTCCGTGTGATGGGAGACTTTTCGTATGACCCAGCCTTTCTCAGTCTTTTTCAGCTTGGCCTGCGGTTTTGGTTTGGCATGAAAGCTGCACCTATGTGGCGGATTTATGTGGGACTGAGTATCTGGCTTGAAGTGTAGGAGAGCGCGTATCTAAGTCGTCGAAAGTATCAAACTGCTTTGGGAGCCGGTCCTTCAGGTCTTGTGTGTCTCTCACCGGAGTGGTAGTGGCCAGCCCTTTGGTTCCTGTGGGGGCCTGAGGCTTTGGGGGCAGTGTGCCAGTGTAGGTTTTGACCAAGTGTAGGGTGCGGCTCGTAGGGTACGTGCGGCTCGTATAGTAGGGAGCCCATTGATAGCTGGTCCTGGCACAATGACCACTTGGAACTTCTCACGTTGCTAGTCATTCTGCTGGTATACCCATAAGGTGTATCGAACCATGGCAGATGATTCCGGAAACATTATATGCCTTCCTTGGGAGGGTTGGTTTCTCCAATTGTCTCCGTATTTGTGACGCATCAACGAACTGGTAAGGTATTTGCTCTCGAGTTTGTGTTAACCTAGTTGCAGACATGTTGCTAGAGATGATCCGGACAGATCACATCCAGTGTTCGGCGGTGTTCAGCTGTTGTGCACATCATATGTCCGATGCTGATAAGGTAATGGAGTTGAATGTTTTGATGACTTGGAGACATCCAATCTTCTGCAGTAGCCTGAAGAGGCCTTTTCTACTGACGAAGGTCGAAGGCCTTCATCGGCAAGGCCGGCGGTCAGTACATCGGTCGTCGCTGCTCTCGGCACTTCTCCTGGAGCTGCCGTAAGTCGAAGACAATGGAGAAGATAATGTCGATCTTTAATCTTTCAGCTCTGAAACCGCACTGCCTCTCAGGGTATATGCACTCAGCTCGCAGCTGCGATCTGTTCAGCACTACAAGGGCGAAGGCCTTCTTAACGATATCGAGGAGGGAGATTCCTCGTGTTGCACAGATCTGGGATTGACGTCCTGGCGATGTTTGAAGTATGGGCGTCTTTTTTGCCTTGAGCGGTGGATCTGTTTATTTGGGAGTGGTCTGTATTACAGTCAGCGCTGCGTGTGATGAGAATGCAGTTTCGTGAGGGTCTTCCTGTGATGATGAGATGAAGCTGAAGCCAGTGACGGGATCTGAGGTGCTTCTGCAGCCTCTGCCCGTTCTCAGTTAGCTTGCCAACGCCAACGTGAGTGATGCAGCTGGGCCAGGAGTTGTGGTCAGATCCCACTTGGGCGTTGAATTCGCCAAGGAGGTACAGTTGTTCTACGACAGGGATACCCCTGATGGTGGTGTTGAGTTCCTCGTAGAACCGGTCCTTAGAATTTTATTGGAAGATGATAATGTTGAGACGCTGTGCTATGCAATGGAGTACTTCAGTGGAGATAGGGCTGCTCATTTCTCCATTTCATCCCAGCACATCCTAACCGATTTGACCCCAAATGGATTAGGCTTACTCCTGACTTATTCTGATTGTTTATGTGCGATTCCACGACAACTTTACATTTTCAGGCACTTTGAGACGCAAAAAAGGAGTCTCACCACTAAATGCATTGGTTTCAAAAATCAATTTCAACATAATGAATACAAAGTGGTAAGCTTTTATTTGTGGGCTGTTGCACAACAGTTTAAGCTTTTTTACTTTCGATATATAAAAAAAACGTAGGCCTATGCATGATTTGTTGGAGGTCTCGATTCAAAAGTCTCCTCAAACTGGACATGCATTGATAAAAGTAATATGCACACCATCTATTTGCTGGCAACTAAACTATGTATTAGGCCCCCAAAAAATGATAGTACACTGTTCTGCTTCCGGTTTCCCTACCTACCCTATTCTGACAGCCCCTACCCTAATTTGTTTTATGGGAAAAATGAGAAAAAAAACCCCAAAACAATCAATTTCTCCCTTTCACCCTTGACTAAGCGCAGACGCCTCCATATATGATTGTACACAAACAAAAAAATCCTTACCTACCAACTCTGTTTTCAAATGCCATGTAATGGGAAGCAGAACTATTTTTTGGGCCTTATCAAGGTAATACAGGAAATCTTAAGTCCCATTTTGGCCCATACCCTAAAATGGTGATAACTTTCCTTACGGTAACTGCAGTTTTTCCACCTATCTAAGGAACAAGTGTAAGCATTTAAGATACTAATAATCAATTATAAAAAATAATAATCAATTGCAAAAACTCTTTTGGCATAGAATTTGAACCTTTTTCTCTGACTTAAAAACAAAATCTCACAATAACAAATACGATTTGCATGTTAAACAAGGTGCCAACAAAAATACATGATTTAAGCCAAAAATCTGTTTTTTTTGACCAAAAAAGTGCTTTTTGGCCCCAAAAACCACCCTTTACTACATTCCACGCTCCTGACATACCACTCAAATGAAAGATCTTGTTGTTCCCTTTTATTTGATGCGACTTTTGTTGTTGTGATGGTTGTAGTTCAGAAGATATTATCAATTTATATATATTTCATGTAATAATTAGCTGATGACGTCATAATGACGTCATACATGCCCTTCCCATCATCCAATTTTTTGCGTCCGTCTTTTTTTCGAAAAGGTATACCATGGAGATGCTTTGGTGAAAAAATGGTGCTTTTGTCCACTGTGTCACGATTTTTTCACTAAGGTACCTCACTAGTTGGGACATTTGGGGTTGTGTATCATTTGTCATAGACTCCGGGGGTGTAACTGAAGGTGCTGATGATAATATATTGTTAATCATAGGCTTTGGGGGGGGGGGGGGTTGCAGGTGTTGGTGTCGCGGTGTCATCGAAAGAGTTGTCCGGTTGAGGTTGCCAATTTAAATCCGGCATCAAACCATTGATCGATACTAGTTCCCATGTTGTCTACCGCGTTGCTGATGTTTTTAGGATAACTTGAGGCATCTAAGTCGGTGCCTGGTGTTAATACGCTCGTTTTTGTTTGAACCTGCGCACCTGGTAAAGCGTACACATAAGATCTAATTGGCTGCTTCAGCAACCAGCCGAAACAGTCTTTGTTTTCGTTAAGATTTTTATTTTTTACTCTCTCATTTTTCTTTTTCAGTCATTTTTGCTTATTGCATTTGTACATGTTTTTTTGTCCAGGGCACTTTGGCCACTAAAATCAATCCGATTGCCTTTATACTTGGCACACACCTAGACCAGCACCCACAGATGTGTGCCGAACATTGACGTCATCACAAGTCACGTGACGTCACATTTAATGTGCATATTTTGACGGCCTATATCTCCAGAACTACAGGTCCGATTGGGTTCAAAGTGGGTATGTACCTAGAGTGGTATGTGTTTTAGATGACAATTAAAGTGACGTCACGATGACGTCATCACCTGACATGTGACGTCATATTGAAAGTGCACATTTTGAAGGCGAATATCTACAGAACTACAGGTCTGATTGGGTTGAAACCTGGTATGTACCTAAACCGGGATGAGTTATAGATAAAAATACAAGTGATGTCACGATGACGTCATCACGTGACGTCATATTAAATGTACATATTATAAAGGCCGATATCTACAGAACAACATGTCCAATTGGGTTGAAAGTTGGTATGTACCTAGACCGGAATGTGTTATAGATAGACATTTAAGTGAAGTCACGATGACGTCATTACGTGACACGTGACGGCATATTAAATGTGCATATTTTGAAGCCCATTATCTAGAGAACTGTATTAGTCCTGATCACTTAAGCGTACATGTCCTATCAGTCTTACATGACATAAAACTACAATAAATTACCGAAACAGCTGTATGTTTGTACACAAACATAAGTAAATCTAGTTGATTAGTTGATTTTGATAGTCCCCGCGGGGGTAAACGAACTTGTGTTAGGTATAAAATCTAACCAAGCCTTTTGTACCGATTGATTTTGACTGATGTAGGCCACAGTATAATTGCTGTAACACCCTAAACCCCAGGGTAGGTCTGCCAAACCTCGCGACTGTAGATAGAATGTCTTCATCCTGGATTTTGAACGCCTCAACAAAACATTAATACACATGGTCGGTTGTATCATAGAGCATGGAAAAGCTCTATGGTTGTTTACAATCAACGTTTGCTTTTATGCACTAAACCTCTGTACAGTTAAATTATACTTTTTTAATAATGTGGTACTTTTTATTCTTTTAATACTGTAATATAATGTAACCTGTTAAACCACAAACAATGTGTCAATTCGTTGTTGATATTGCAAGACATTATGGAATGATTCCCATATCTAGGAATAGTTTTTCCCCACAATGACCTATCATCAGCCATTTAGACATTAATATAGAAGCATTCCCGAAAAAAACATACATTTTCAGACCAGAGCACAGAGTGACAAGTGATGTGTACAGGTACTGAAAATATTGGATTTGTACGAAGAGAAACAGCACAGATAATGGCCCCGTTTTCCTTCCCACAGTGCTTGGTATCTTTTACACATAGCTATTGTCCAGAATCACTGAAGTGATTAAATATTTGCGATAAGGCTTGTCATGCTGCACATACACAGCCATGATGATACGTTAATACATAGTGTGAACACGGTGAAGCATTAAAATGCGGGACCATGTGGGGGGGGGGGGGGTAACATTAAGCTGTTAGTAGCACGTTCTTAATTGGGCCTATTGCGACAACTTAATATGTTTTTAGGGAAACATTCCCATATCCTGACATCACTATTTTTCCCTACAGTGATCTATCAGCCATCAACAACGGATATATCCTAAAGTTGCATTTAGCAGGGACAAATAAACAGTGTAGAAACATTTACTGAGAAAACACTTGCAGTGAGTCCACCACCTCCTTTCTTACTCATTTTTTTCTATAACCTTTTACTCTTTCAAAAAGGATTGTTCTGATGACACCCACTCTTCACAAGACCAGCTCCAGTCACTTAAACAAGAATCTCATCTCATTCTCACCCATTCAAACCAACTTTTTCTCCTAGAAATAGTTTCATTTTTAGAAGTTATGAAATGGTGCAAAAATAATCATACTTTTTTATTTATAGATATGTGTCTTTGCCTTAGTTGTACCCAATAATAATAATGGAATAATTACTAGATAATTACTGGCGAAGCAGATTGTGTCAATCGTGTAAAAACTGAAATCAATGTAGTACACCTATACTGGCAAACTTATTTTAAAACAAAACCAATGTCTTTGATTATCAAATTACATAACCATAATTTCACAATAAAATCTTAATACTCGCATACCACCCCATTTCTCATCAGTTTTCATCAACACTCATTGAAAAGTTTATGACTTACAATGCCCGTCATTATTTATGATTACAACTTTTCACAAAAGAATGCGAGTGTACAATAACCTTTGCCTGTCTTGCATGAAAGTCTTCCATGAAATTATTGTGCGTATACAAGCCCAGACCTACGTCCCTCACTAAAAAAAAAATGCTCCGAAAATTGTCAAGAAGCCCCCTGAGTTTTGTAAAAGTACGGTACTGCCATGTAATGAATGTAAAGAAATTAGTACTCATAAATTCTGTGCATACCTCATTTCATTTTGCCAGTTTTGTAATAAACACATCTAAACATGTGGTGTTTCATGTATGAAGTGTTCCAATATGTCCTTCCTTTTAGTTTTACTCTCTTCTTCAAATAAAAAAGCATTGAAATACTTCGCTCTACAACCCCACCACCATAATTAACGCCAACTCCTATAGTGACATCAACTTCTGCTTAATCCATGAGAAACACCCCCTCCACCATGATAACTAAAACAAATTGTTGCCCCTTTCCCGGAAATATAAGTGAAAATGGTTAACGGGTTTAACAGAAATTGGCCACCCAATATATCCAACCCCAACCCCACTGGCTGGCCTCCTCCTTCCTATAATTAGTACGATTGATACCCTGTTGTATAGATCCAACTGAGTTTCATCTAAAATACATAATTGTAAAGTCAATGTATACGTGCTTTTTGGGTGTGACACCTCGAAAAATAGATTTTCAAATTGATTTGATAATATTCTAGCATTACATATTAGTTATGAGCTTTCTAATGAGACATAGCACGAGCACATTGGCCGGCAATAAGTCTTTCATTAATTTATTTCAAGTTTTAAATTAAGAGCGGGATGTTCCTAATGATTCAATTTGAATAGTGTACACAAATTTTGAACTAGAGCGCGCCATTTAAAACCACATTATAACCATATTAAGGCCTACAAAGAACCTCCACAGTCTGAGTGATTTCAATATCACCATCCCCCCACTATAAAACCAAAAAAAACATTCCTCCCTATCCGTGGAAATATTGGTGACCATGGTTCGTTAAACCTGTTGGTTTAACAGATATTGGACGTTCCAACTGTAATCTAGCACCCTATCCCCTAGCTGGAGCCTTCCTCCCCTATATTGACAATTACACAGAGTTTCATATAAAATACCTGATATGTCCTCGACCCTCGCACAATCTTTGCTGGTAACGCTGTGCATGTGTGCACGTTGCCAAATGCAAATGCAGTTTATAAAGGTGAGACTGGCAAGTTAAAAATAGGATCGCGTTCAGATGGTCTGACGATACGCCGGGTCAGAAAAGAAAGTCTGACACAACATACTGACAAGCAACAGGTCAGACAAGAAAGCTAACATTAATCGGAATTAGGTTATGCAGTAGTTCTTTAATTCATTTCTTAACAAGTAAGTTTAAATCTTAACATTTACTAATTCCCTCGGCTACACACCTGGCCTTCATCCAAATTCTCAGCTCTAGAAGCACACCTGCAATGCTGAAATCTTCATAAGTCAAACCTCAAGAGAACAGGTTCAAAATTTGACTTAACCAGAGTTTTTGAGTTAAGCAGGGTTGTATATCAATTGTTATACTACTAAAGGCAATGGATTCTTTGTTTGACTTAACAGTTGTTTTGAGTTATCAGAGCTTGGCTTATCAAGATTTCACTGTATAAACAATACAAAACAGTCAGCTCCACCCATCCTGCTAGTTCGCTATCAACAGTTGAGTACTAGCAAAATAAAATTCCCCAGATGGTCGACCATCAGACATCTTAAAAAAATCGTACCCATTTCTGCGCTCAAACCTGACCTCAGTAGAGAAAAAAACCTTAAAAACGGTATACCCTAATTTTTGGAATATAGGTCACCGGAGTATAAGCCGCAGCATGTGAAAATCTGCAAATTAAGATTTGAAGTTGGCGTATTAGCCGCACCGGCGTATAAGCCGCACAGACCGCAGCGGTTTCAATGCTCTGGACCAGTTCCATATACGCTACGAAAGCTATAAAGAGGGCCACACAAGTTATATCAAAACATTACGGTCGATGCTCGTTAAAAAACATATGGAAATTGACGATGAGAAATAAACACCGGGAATTGCTGCTGGCTTGCCTGGCTGGTCCCCTGCCTAAAAGTTAGGGCATGGCCCGGCAGCACGTGAGTCAGCGAATGACAACATTTTCCCGCATCACTCGGAGTATGCAACCCACAGTGTGTTGTCTGACTGGAGCACTACAAATCTTGTTTTGTGGCAACAGATGCTGATTTGTTTTGTCCTAAGAATAAATAGGTCCTTTTTTACAACAAAACTTATCAAATTGTTGTGATTACTAACGACTGTAGTAACATAAAAAAAATCCAGTTTTCGACCGTACTTTCTTCAAAAACCATCAACACGATGCAGGCTTCCTTATGGACGAATCCATTAATTTAGGGAGGGGTGATTTAGCCCCTGTTTTGCGATTTACATCGTTTCTTGAATACATTTTCAGAAAAAAATTATGTTTTGACGTTGAACAACTGATTGTCCAATAAAGAATCCATAAAAACTCCATAAAGGTATATGTTGTCTTGTTTTTTTAAACAGCGGAAAAATATCGGTAATTATTGTTACCGAAAAAGTACACCCCTTTATTACCACAAATGGTGTGGGCCACACATCAATGTACAGCATGCAACGGAGACGGCTTTTACTCGTACTCACGCATGGCTGGCCAGCAGGCCACACTTTTGGTACATTTTTGGGACGTACTTCTACTTATTGTTAATGACTCTCCGGTACCTCAAGTCCGGTAACGATTGATAATTCATTTTCAGCAACAGATCTTTTCTTATACCAGTACATAAATACACATTTGAATCTCATTTTTATTCTTCAAGGCTCGGTGTATAAGCCGCCCTGTGTATAAGCAGCAGTAAACATTTTCACGGGCAAATTCAACGTATAAGCCGTGGCTTATATTCCGAAAATTACGGTACTCAACAAACTGACTTTTTATATCAGCAGTGAAAAAGGACATATTGTCAACAACATGGGTGTGGGTATATAGTCATCAAGTTAGAAATTGTTTAGTTTTAAAATCGTTTTATATTAAAAAACATAAGTATAGATAATAAGCCAATAAGCCAGATTTTGTCACAATGCATGTATTTTGACAAAATCCTTTATACTTGGCAAACACGGGTCTGCTGCTTCTCAGTTACACTGTCCTGTACATGTAGTTTATTATGCTGTCTCCGACAGCTTTCATAATTGTTGGCATATTTGCTCATATATACACTCAATCTGCCCCCCTCTGTGGAATTAAAACACTTACAAACTTTGGGTATTTCAAAAGTTGGGATCCTGAGAAGGATCCTAGCACCATAGGCGTAGCCAAGGGGGGGGGAGGGGGGGGGGCCAAGGGGGGCCATGGCCCCCCCTGCTGTAAAAAAAAAAATGACATTTTACCAAAACCCGACGTTAATTACGAGTACGAGTACGAAATACGAGTATGTGTATTTCAAGGATTGTCCGAAAATCATGTAATGGGGCCAGAAATGGCCTCAGATTGCACCACAGAGCATGTAGGATCAAAAATTTCCAGGGGCCCTTAAGCGGGGCCCCGGACCCCATGCCGTATTAAACAGGTTCTTGACCAAGTTGAATACAATGAAAAATTCTTATACTGTATACGATGTAAACTCAGGCAAAACAAAGGAATATCAAAAACATATAAGGTCGAATAAGAAGAAAAACATGTTTCTCGTCCAGGTTTTTGAAAAAAAGGAGGAAAAGGGGCTTTTTATTTTTTATTTTTTTCAAGATGGCCGCCATTTTAAAATTTCCTGCAACCATTGGTGTTTCCAAAGTTCAAAGACACTTTTAAAAAGAAAGACAAGTCGGACAAGAGAACTGAACATATTTACAGTGTCATTTAGAGTTGTATTTGGTATTGGTATTTATTTTCCTATGAGTTGGTGGACTAGTGTTTGGTGTTTGTTTACTGAATTTTTTCAAAAGTAAAAAATAATAAAAAAATCCAGGCGGCCACCAAAAAGGAAGCGGGTGGGTACGAGAAACATGTTTTTGTTTTTTTACTTTGCCGAAGGCAAAAGAAAAATGTATTTCCCCAATTAACAAAGTCCACTAGACATTTCCAAAGCAGGCAACAAGATGTTCGCTGGTGATCTGGGGGGTGTGGGGCGTGGGGCACCTTTTTTTCCCTTCAAAAAATAAAAGCAAGATGTAGAGAGGGAGAGAGACCCAAACAGAGAAGAAAGGGAAGGTAGAGACACAATTATTAATACGGCAGTTCACGTCAGACCGTAGCCTACTAGGATTAGTTGCACACAAGACAATAGGGGGTCTGTCATACTTTTAGCCTTACGAAAATAAAAAAGCGACAGGATCAAGAACTGCGACAAGACATCGCGTGGCGACGAAACCTATGCTAATATGTTGTACATTACACAGGAAAATGCACCCAGCCCTCTCTATAGCATGCAGGACGCACGGCGGACAAGCCTTTGGAATGGGTGTCAATCGAGGGGGGGGGGGGGGGAGACATGTCCTTGAACATTGCACATGTCTAAAAGTCATTGGCGTCAATCCTGGGAGGGGGACAGGGGGACATCCCCCCCCCAACTTTTTGAAGGGTGGGGGACACAATATCAAATGTCCCCCCCCCCCAGATTTTTGAACTAGTGTCTCATTTACAGGGCCCTATTATTATATGCAGTGTATCTTTTGCTAAGAAAATAATGGGTAAAGTGGTCAGAAAATGCATAAGATGGCACCACAGAGCATTTAGAATCAAAATTTTTTGGGGGCCCTTAATAAGCGGGCCCCCGAACCCCACACCTTTAGCTGAAAATAGCTTACTCAATGACTTCAACCTCGAAAATGATGTTTAAATTATTATCTTTTGCAAAGAAAATATTGGTTAAAGTAGGCAGAAATTGCCTCAGATCGCACCACAGAGCATCTAGAATCTTTCTTTTTTTTCGGGGCCCTTCAGCGGGCCCCGAACCCAACGCCTTTAGCTGAGAATATAATAGGCCTAGCTTATTCAATGACTTCAACCTCGAAAATAATGTTTAAATAATATTATAATCTTTCGCTAAGAAAATACTGGTTAAAGTAAATTGCCGCAGATCGCAGCACAGAGCATCTACAGAATCAAACTTTTTGGGGGGCCGCGACCCAAAGCCTAGCTCAGAATAGCTGATTCAATGACTCCAACCGCGAAAACGATGTTCAAATTATTTTCTTTTGCTAAGAAAATATTGGTTAAAGTGGTCAGAAATGGCTTCAGATCACACCACAGAGCATCTAGAATCCAATTTTTTCGGGGCCCCGAACCCCACGCAGTAAGGGCTTCGCGCTTCGCGCTCGCATTAGTTCTGATCCAGGTATGTCCCCCCACTTTTGAGAAGCGATTCACGCCCCTGCTAAAAGTTGGGGTATCGTATCGTTTGTCCCACCCACTTTTTTCATCCCCGAATACATCTTGTAAAGTACAGTTTGATTTTAGAGTTTTCAGGATAGCTGATTCAATGACTCCAAACTCGATGTTTAAATGATGATCTTTTACGAAATAAATTGGTTAAAGTGGTTAGATATTGCCTGAGATCGCACCATGTAGAACATCTAGAATCCAAAATTTTCCGGGGCCCTTAAGCGGGCCCCTGACCCCACGCCACGCATTACTTTTCGTCACCCCCTTCTTTGGCCTTCGGTGTAGGCAACACAACTTGCCTTCATCACTTGCTGCTGGTTACATCATGGAGGAAGGAATTAACCTTCCTCCATGGTTACATTTCACACACACCCTTTTTGGACAATCCTAGTTCCGCCCCTGGTGGGGCGGGGGTTTGTACAGGCCGGTCGGACTTGGCCCCCCCTGCTCCAAATTCCTGGCTACGCCTGTGCCTAGCACTAATCATTCAATCACAGCAAAAAAAATTAACCAATCACAGCGAAGAGTTTTGATCAATCAGACAAAAGATTGAAGCACTAATGATATGCAACAGTGGAACAATGCAAGCACATGCATTGTGTGTGTCATTCTGTCACAGCACTTTGAGCAAGCGGGATCAATTTGTTTTTGAGCAAGCTGGATCAATTTGTCTGTGAAACAGCAGGAGTGTTTTTAGTGGTTCAGTTTCAGGATTTGTGCAATTATAGCCTTTGGTGTCTCCAATTCTCAAGTCTAGTTGAATTAATTGACAATCATCACTTGAGTGTATTGATAATCTTGGAACTTTGACCTTGGATATATTTTGGTTGTCTCAGATTTCTTCAAATCCAATGGAATTATTTGACAGCATTGGCTCGGGCAGGGAGCTGGCAAAAAGTCCTGTTCCCAGCTTGCAGGGTCTCCAGTGGCCATTAAAATCAGACACTGGGCATTGGGAAAAATTCTGCTGGGAAGGACAGCCATACTCTCTGCCAGACTCAACAATGAAGAGACAGATGTTGTTATCGAAACACCCTTCTAACGCAACATTTTTTTTAACTCCATGACTCGAACCAAAGAATATAACAAGTTTATTTTTTATTTGGACAAAAAACTTATCCGTACAAAGTTTTATTATCTGCACAGTCACTATGAGAAAAGAGGAAAGAAGCCAAGATGTCAGACATGCAGCAAGGCAGTATGGGTTGTCATATAGGAGTGCTATTGTGAAAACTCAAGAAAAGGAACCAGCAGGTAAAGAGGAATATGTAAATGTAGTGGCTCTACAGGTAAGTTGAGTAAAGAAAACATATAAAACATTTGGATCACCTGAGTTCCCGATGGGGTATCTCCTGTCATTTGGACTATTTTGGAGAACCTTAGAAAGCAATTCTGAACATTCTGGTCTATTTCCTCTTAGATGATATCAGTACATGTAAAACAATATCATTTAAAATGATTCAAAGTTTAAAGAGTTCTTACTGAATCTGTTGCGATAAAGAATTGGGTTGGATCTTTCAAAGAAAACTTCATGTTCTTGGCTCGTTGAGCTGGTGGCATGTCCCTGCATATAAGAACAAAATATGATTTATAAATACCTGTGATAGTTTACCCATTCCAAGTCACCTCAGTGGTTTTAAAGTATTTAAAACCAATGATAAACACGGCCCCTTAATCAGGACAACAAATTTCTGCTTCACAGTCAGTAAATGTTGACATCTTCACTTTGAAGGGCACCTCCAATTGGCACATCAAAGATAGATGTGTTTTTAACCTAATTTGATTAAATCATGCATAATATTCATAATTTCAGTATGCACCGTAATGCCATTATGTGTGGGACAATGACATTTTGTCCAAGTAGTACAAAACATCGACATTTAAAAGGATCTCACGTTCATTATGATGTAAAGCTGAAACTGTCCTAGTTTCTCATAACCTTATCATCATATATTAAAATATCCTATGTTGTCTGTCTGTCTGATGTTTGTCTGCCTGCCTGATGTCTGTGTCTTTTTTTAAAGGCCTAATAAGTGTGTAGAAACACAAAATGCAATTGTTAATTGAGAGGCTTGGTTATATACTATCAATGGTTCCTCTGATGGAAAATATATATATATACACTCCGATTTCACTGTCCTCTGAAGTAACAATTGGCTTGTGAAAAAAAAAGATTTAGTTGCTTTGTTTTGCTTTTTGGGCAAATTTGTTTCTTGGAGACTTTGAATAGTTAAATATTACAACATTATCTCTATGATAAGACCCCAAAACATATTGCTATTATGCAAAAATTAATGTTCATGATGAAAAATGTGGCAAAATTGCTTCACCAAGGTTTACCACACCCACTTGGGGTCAACATGCAAATTGAGGTCAACGTAAGACGACTCCACCCAGTTAGCGGGTGCACAGCATCCTTCTAGTGTCATACAAATATGTACATGTCGAAACCAGCTTCATGTCATTACCAAGTTTAAAGTTCACAGAACACATATATAATGCTGAAACTTACAACATACCGATAATTTAAAATCTAAAAAACAGTGTTGGGGAATTCCCTCGACACTTAAAAAATGGCTTCTTAACTGTGGTTTGATTTCAAGTTGTGGCTTGGGAAAAACTTGCTGTGGATGTCAGCATGATGATGTGATTGCAAAGAGTGTGCCTGATAAACTAACCACACATACATATTCTAAACAACATCTTTTCTGATGGTCCCTATTGTGCAAATGTACAGCTGGTTTGAAATAACTGCTCATTCACAAAAACATTATTACACACCTGATTTGATTTTCCAAAACAACAGAAGAACTTTTTAACAGCTTCAGTTTTCCACTTGGAACAAGCCCTGAAAGAGACAATTCAACAGTTAGGTTTCACATGAGCAATTGGTGTGCCATTGGAAAATATTCATGGTTAAACTCCACCTGTAACGTCCCCCTATTGTCCTAGTGCTTCATTTTTTTGCACGAATGGAGCGTTTGGAGGCGATAATCTCCATTCGTTTTGGAAGGTAATAGTCCCTGGGATAGGGCCATTTAATTGCAACATTTTATGATTAATCTTAATATTATTTTCTGTTGTAGGGTACCTTGGGACATCCGAAAATGATGCTCTTAAGTTGCACAGCTGGTATTTTTGCCTTCCAGCTCAAAAAACCTGATATTTTGGGAGCTAATTTTTTGAGAAACAGCTAAACTCATATTTTGGGCCACTGCTCTCTCAAAAATGGTCCCGTTGTGAACTGTTTGCACTTTTTACAATCCTGATAGGATGGGTAAACAAGAAAATACATAGTTGGTCCCAAGTTTATCCGTATTCGTGTTTCCAGGGCATATATTGCTTTGCGGACACCCCACCCCAAATCCTGTGACTTTGCCCCAGAAATGAGTTTGAAACTCACATTTTTTCCAAAGATACACACTTTTTTATAATTTAAAAACTGCCTGAGACCACAAGCAATATTGGGCACAGAAGTGCCAGAAATATAACGTTTTTTGGCCGTAAAACTGAGAAAATCCCTACTCACCAATGATGAAGGGTGATATAGATAAGAGTGCAGCCAATGGTGCATAAAAAAAGAACCAGACAAAAACAGGAAAAGACAATGTCGTTCCCAGGTCGAGCACAGGAAATGTGGCCAAAAAGAATCCACATCTAACTACACATCAAGTTGGACATAAAAAATGAGTCCCAGCAACACTGAAATATCGGCAACTTTGAGCCAGCTGGCCAAAACTATGACAGATTTGACAAAAGAGGTGAAGGACATGAAACAAGTTCGAAATGGAGAACGAACGTGAAATTTCTCAACCGGCTGCCTTCCCTTACACGGACTATTTTTGTCCGGCCCATGATACCGAATGGGACGATTACTATGGCGGTAATCAGTACTCTGCGGAGGAATATGCAGTGGAGGCACCGAAGCCGCACGATGACGATGAAGGGTCAAAGTGAGCGAGCATCGCTAACGTAAACAACATGGACGACAGCGGTAAAGATAAGGACAGCACTGCCACCGATGTGGATCCAATTGTTAGCAAGTTCAATGAATATCTCGCGGAGTTTATGACTCCAAAAGATGATACATGTGAAGCTGTGTCTGCTTCCCTAGCCAATGGGGTAAACAAAATGTTTCAGAAAGGCATGGATTATGAAGGGTTTCACAAGAAATCAGGGGAGATAAAGCGCCCTGAGAATTGCGCGGAACTTTTGCAGCCAAGTTGAGACTGACGAACTTGTGCACAAGTTACTGAAACATCAGACCAAAAAGTTCGATGAGAGAATGAAAATCATTCAGACTGCGGTCTTTAAAGCGGGCTGCTGCCTCACGACAATAGTTAATGGCATACAGAAACATGTAAACAAGTGTGGGGGCACGTAACCTCCATCCACTGTCCGGCTCCCCGGATACAGGGTTATATTTAGATTGACCTATGTTGTTGTTTACGTGTGACCTATGCAAATGTGGCACTTGTTAACTTAATGTCCCTTCGCTCTAGAAACAAGTAGGTCCATAGTTTTAGAAGTTTTTCTTCTACATTTTCTTCTTATGATTGTATAAGAACTACAATTATGCGTAAGTGGAAGTTCCTTTGAGCATATCGTATAATTTACGGGTGTAATTAATCCGTAACAGCATTTTGTTGAGGGTGCAATAATATTTTAGAGACGCTTGGTGGTGTGTCCAGCCTGATCTTTTTCCTGAGGATCTTTTCATCTTTATTTCGTGTACCATCTTTTACGGGATCCACACATCATACCAGCACATATACTGGGGGAGTTTTGGGATCAACATCTGTCAATTAACTGCAACTGATTCACTCATTGTTATTCTGCTGATATCTACTCTTTGCTGATGTATGCCTGATTAACTTAATTCTACTGATGATTGAATAAATTCTCTATTAATCGCTGAAATTGAACTGAACCGGTGATTCCCTGTGATTCCATCTGGGGCAGCCTCCAACACACTTATCCTGATTTAGTTTGGGATCGAACTCCCTTCATTATGCTGTGACACTGCAGTACTGAAATCACTTTACAAGGAAAACGACAATGCTGTGTTAATGTCAGTGTAAATGTCGCAAATGAGTTGACCGCGGTCGGCATGAAAGGACTTGCGATGCTTGGCCATGGATTTCATAACATTTGCCTACTCCGCCAAGAGCTGCAGAAGCCAGAATTGGCTTGGCGTTATGAGAACCTTTTCTCATCTGATGTAGAGCACAAATGCCTACTTATATGATGGAAACCAGAATGTTGAAAAAAATAACAGCGTTGCTGTTGAAACCCCTCAGCCAGAGTGAAGTTATAATCCGGAAACCATACTGTCCTTGAGTCCATGCATGGGCTGGGAGGGCCCCCGTGCACCCCCCCCCCCCCGATCCTCCGCGAGTGGTATCATTTTGTTTGGATGACCCGTCTGAATGAGATTCTACATGTTACCAAGGAAACTGTTGGGATGTTTTTGCCTGGCTGCCATTTTTCAAAATGGCCGCCACGCAAATCTACTTTTACCTATATCTTGGTCTCTGAGAGCCGTAGAGGCATGATTCTGATGTCTGTACCCATGTTTTCAGGGCCAAGGAATCAAATAAGAATAGTGGTAACACCTTTGGATCGTTTGGAAGTGGATTGCCATCTTAAATTTCGAAATGGCCGCCAAAATTTCAAAATGGCCGCCAAAATTTAAAAATGTCAGCCAAGCACTTTTTTTCTGCCCATACCCTGGGCTCTGATATTTGTAGGCGACTGTACATCCATGGTTTCTGTGTCAAGGACTCCAATAAGAACAGTGATAATAAAAAGCCACTTGTTTTGGCAGCCATATTTATTTTTATAATGGCCATCATTGCTATTAAAACGACCATCACAACTGTTATTTCATTGTATGGACTACGGAAAGATGTGCACACACCATAAAGATACAACCGTTGAATAAATAATAATAATAATAATAATAATTATAACAACAGGTTCTTATATAGCGTTTTTAACAAAGATCAAAGCGCTTTACATTACTACATAGCTGCCAACTTTTCAAAATCCAAATAAGTAATCAACCCACGCGGTCATTTTCAACTGCTCGTACATTAATAGTCAAATTACTCGCACAAAATACAAAGTTCCTCCAAAAATTTCCAAAATAGTAAGAATTCTATGGTTATTACATTACTGGTCAATTTTCTATTACATTACTGGTCATTTTTTTGTTATTACATTACTGGTCAATGTTTATTACATTACTGGTCACTTCAATTAGTACATTACTGGCAAAAGTTATTACATTACTAGTTGATATTACATTACTGATCAATTTTTATTACATTACTGGTCGCTATTACATTATTGATCCATCATTACATTACTGGTCATAACACCCGAGTAAAACCCGTATTTTATGGGGGGAAATCGTACGGTCGTATTTTCAACAAATTCCCATACGAAATATGGCAGAATCATACCAGTTGGCAGGTCTGCAAATACTAAATCTGGGAAAGTAAAAACTGACAAATATAAGAATCCGATCAATTTAGAATAAAACAGGGACTGACCTAGAACAAATAGCAATATAATTTATGTTAATGCTATCATGCTAAGGAAATATCACTTTTTAACATACTGAAAATCTAATTTCATCAAAGGAGTGGAAAAGTGCTTTTACTCACTTTTTCGCTACTAATTTTTCATCATCAATTTTTCAGACACGACTGATCACAGCCGACGACTTTTCTATAGACACCAATTATTACAATTTATGGTAATTTACGCTGTCGCCAAATACTATAGGATATTTTCTTGGAAAAAATCAAGAAATTTGAGATTTTTGTATGCCCAAATTATTAAGAAGTAAAAATAAATCACTTTCTGCTCAATAAATCATTTGTTTCATGGAAAATCTTTGCATAAACAAGTCTACTTGAAACTAGGCCAGGCAATGATAAACACAAAGAGATCCATTTAAAGTTAAAATCTAAGTGTCTACGCCAATAGGCCAGAGTCCAATTTTGTGATGAATTCAGGTCATTGGCAAAAGGGGCCATTCAAAATATTCGATGTTTTTAAATTTTCGATCTTAAAATATTGATTTTCCATTCAATAAAATACATAACGAATGTCCAGTTCAGTGACAGCGGAATGCAGCTGCAGTCCATATACAGTACCTTTGCAACAAGACGACCCACTGGCATTCCCGTACGTATAGGGAATCCACCTGGAAACACGTAAAACTCTTGAGTCCATTCTAAACGGTAAAAATAAGTATCAGCTCGCTGTAAAAAACAACAACTTTTGTCTTGTCTAGCCCTACACATGACCTCGAGCCATTTGAAATCTCCATCCAAGGCCAACCGCTGGAACAGGTTACCCGTTTCTGTTATCTTGGCAGTATCCTGAACTCAAAGGGCAACGCTGATGATGATGTTAGTAACAGAATACAAGCCACTCATGGTGCATATGGCCGTATGTACCATCGAGTATTTGGGCAACATGGTCTGAAACCCTCTACCAAGCTCCAGGTCTACCAAGCAGTTGTTGTATCGACCCTCCTGTACGGTAGCGAGAGTTGGACTCTCTACCGACGTCACATACGTGCACTTGAACAATTCCACCAACGGAAACTCAGGGCTATTCTTGGTATTAGCTGGCAGGACAAGGTCACAAATTCTGAAGTCCATGCTCTTAGCAACATCCCAAGCATTGAGGCCATCGTAGCTCGCAATCAGCTTAGACGGCTTGGTCATGTTCAGAGGATGGAAAATAACAACCTCCCAAAGCAAGTGTTCTATGGCGAGCTGACGTCAGGGAAGCCACCACGCGGTGGGCCTCGGAAACGCCTCAAAGATCTATTCAAGAACACCCTCAAACGGTGTGGTCTTAACAACTGAGAAACCCTAGCCGCCAACCGCTCCTCCTGGCGTAGCAACATCCATGCTGGTGTTAAGCACTTCGAACAGTCCAGGATTGCCTCACTTGAAGACAAACTCCGAAAGCTGAAGGAAAGGGCCAGCATCATGGGCGTCGCGAGGGGGGGGCAAGGGGGGGCACTTGCCCCCCCCTGGAAAAGCAAAAAAAAAAAAAAAAAAAAAAGGAAGAAAAAAAAAGAAAAAAAAAGAAAAGAAAAAGAGGCGCGACGACAAAGTGGTGTAAATTTAATGAGTTGGGGGGGGGGGGCAAAATGTCCCTGCCCCCTCTTAAACTGATAAATCGAGAATGTGTTGAGAAATACACGCATTTTTGGGCAAAAATTTTTTTTGCCCCCCTCTAGAAAAAATCCTGGCGACGCCCATGGCCAGCATCCCCAGATCACCACCTAAGCTGAACTGTCCTAGAGGCGGCCGCCTAATCCGCTCACATCTGGGGCTCTACAGCCATATGCGGACCAAAGAAGGAACCTGAAGAGAGATCTTAGCGAACAACTCCTCGTTTCGAGGAAAGCCAGATGACGACGACCATGCGCTTGCATGCAGGTTGCCTAAGTAGTCTTGAACACAATTAGGTTTATTTTGTTGTCGCGATTCGTAACGGACACTCATGGCGTGTATTAAGACAAAATGAACCTGGTATCCCGCTCCATTTGCACGGCGCACTGATTTTACGCATGTTTAAGTCTAACTTTACTGGTCCCCATGCTTATGGTGCTTCGATGGATATATACACAATACACGATACATTGTACATGTACCGGATGCATACTGTACCCGTACGGTACGGTACAGGCAAAGGGTTTACGAATCAGAACACGGAGAGGTGAATTGGCAAGTCAAAAGGGCTATTTTCTATCTTTGTAATTGAAAAAGTGAATTTCGTTAACAAAAATTTCAATATATTTCAATAACCCACCCACATTTTCTAATTTTTTTTTGAAATTTAAAAACACCGAAATTTTTTAAAGGCACCCATTGAATGGTACCCATCTTCCAAATGGGGGCGCTCTTCAAAACTGACAATTATTATTCAGACTGCAAATTACATGCCCATTTTCATGGGGCATTGTAATGTTTTGTTAACAGGTTTTCTTTTTTTGTCCAAACTCTCTAACCATTTTTGAAAATAATTTCTGAAAACAAATATTTGTACAAAAAATTCCGCCGGCAAGGTGCCCCCCTGCACCCCCCTCTGGATATGCCACTGTTATATAGGCATGCAAATCGAAGCAAGTCACCAGACAAATTGTTGGAGGACAAAACGTCCCAAATTTTAATCTCAAAAAAATGCTTGAAAAACACCATTCCTCTCCAGAGAAACAATTACATTTTGCACATGCTGTTTGTGTATTTATTTCAATTTGTTTGACGCTTGAATGTTTCCTTTGGAATTTGTTTTAGGTCTGAACTTAAATTGACCGGACTATAAACTGCAATACAGAGTGAATGATCAATAAATAATGCTTTTCTTACCAAGATCTGTCTCAGAACCTCCAGAATCTGTTGTTCCCAGATCTAAAACAACCTTGTAATAATAATGATAATAATAATCATCATTAAAACCTGGTAACTAAAAAAAATGTGCAATAATAGTGATTTCAATTTTGAACACTGCAGCTCTCTTTGCATTGAAGGTGGCAAAATCCCCCCCCCCCCACAGAAGTGTGGTTGGGGTCTACGAACGAATACTTACCTGTAGAGCAACACTACTTATGCATATTCCCCCTACCGGCAGGTATTTTCGCTAAGAGTTATATACAATAGCGCCCTCCGGCGCCCTACCCATAACACCCCGCGGCATGCGTGCCTCGTGAGCGTCCTCTTTTCTCGAGCGTTAAGTCGGAATACAACAAAGTACCCAAGGCATCGAGAAGAGTGGGGTAGGAGGGAGGGATGCTCTACAGGTAAGTATTCGTTCGTAGACCCCAACCACACTTCTGTGGGGGGGGGAGTCTACTTCACTCTACTTACCTGTAGAGCAACACTACTTATGCATAGACTAGCACCGTCAAGGAGGTGGGCCATGCGAGATGCTATTGCTTACTCACAGGGGCATGAAACATGGAATGTAACCCCAGATGGCTCCCACTGTTCCGTCCAAAGGCGGACAGGGGAAAAACCAAGAACTGTACATGTAAAGGATATTAATTACCCTCACATGTTAATCGAGACGTCAGCCCTCGTTAGGGGGAACGTCTCATAATGTAAAGTATTATATAATAATAAATATAATATATAATACAGTTGAATCCTGCAAAGAAGAGTACTGTTAGTACACGACACTTCTTAAAGCAAGTTCTAAAACACTTCAAACCAAGCCCATGCACAAGGTAAACTGTATAAAAAGAAGGTAACTTGTCCAAGACCAATGACCTTATTACAAGAGTGTTTAGCTATACATTTATATTCAATACAATGTAATGTATAATGTAAATAGCCAGGATGAGGAGACTCACCTATTCTAGGGAAGCCCCGGGTAGGAGAGGATCCTGTGGACCTGATGATGCTCGGCTCGCCGCCTTCAGCACCACTCTCCCGGCTCTGCCTTCCGTCTGGAGGACATCCTTCAAATAGCACTCTGTAAAGGTGTTGGGGGTTTTCCAACACGCTGCCTGTGTGATATCTTTAATAGAAACACCCTTAAAAAAGGCCCAGGAAGTAGAAGCTGCCCTGACCTCATGTGCATGGACTGACCCAACGGAATCTGTTGTTGGTGAGTCTATTGCTGATTTGATGGCCGTAACCAACCAGCGGGAAATTGTATCACGCGAGGCCGGTCGGTATGGTGGAGTCGTTGTTATAAACAGCTGTGAATGGCCGCTTCGGAGCGTTTTAGTTCTATCAACGTACCACTTCAGGGCCCTGACCGGACACCAAAGTCTGTCACCAGAGACAGACGAAAAGGATTTGATGTCCGGCACAAAAATGTCAGGAGGTGAAAATGATTCTGACTGATTTTTGGTCAGAAAACCTGTTTTAGGAACCAGGCGAACACCCCCTGGTTCCCACCGGATATGACCTGTCTCCACCGTAAGCGAATGCAGCTCGCTACGTCTTCTAGACGTAGCCACTGCTAATAGAAATGACACTTTAACCGACAGCTGCACCAAGGTTGAGCTGCCCATTGGTTCAAACGGGGGTCTCGATAAGGTTGATAAGACAGCAAAGAGATCCCACGATGGTAATAGCCTACGTGTCGGGGGGCGTGACACAAACATCTCCTTGATAAGTTGGCTAAGATTCTGATTATCTGACACCGAGGAACCGTCAGAGAAACCTCCATGAATAGCCGCTATAGCCGAACGATAATTCTTAACTGTGGCTGTAGCAAGATCACTGTCAAAGAGGCCTACTAGGAAGTCTGCAATCTCTCCTATAGAAGTATCGGAGGGACGCAGAGACCTGGCTCTACACCATTTGTAAAAATGGTGTAATCTACTGTTATAAATTTTCCTGGTAGACTCCCGCCGGCTGCAGGCTGCAATGGCCGCAGCTCGTTCAGAAAGGCCCGCCGTGCGGAAGGATTGCTTGATAATACCCAGCACGTCAGGTGGAGATCCTCCGGGGCCGGGTGAAGAAAACCCGAGCTGGGCTGGAACAGTATGTCTGCCCTCTTCGGAAGAATCACCGGGCGGTGAACCAAGAGCTTGATGAGTCTCGGGAACCAAGGCTGGCGTGGCCAAAATGGAGCTATGAGGAGGATCTTGCACTCCTCCTGTTCCACTTTGGTCAGTACTCGCGGTATGAGGGAGAACGGGGGAAAGGCGTACGCAAGTAGTCTGTCCCACCGTATTGCCAGTGCGTCTGTCTGCCATGCGCAAGGGTCGTTGTGTCTTGCGCAGTATACCGGTAACTGGTGGTTGTTTCGAGAGGCAAACAGGTCGACATGAGGCCGATCGATCAACAGAAAAAGTGATTGGACAACCTGCGGACGCAGTGTCCATTCCGTCGGAACGACCCACCCCCTGGAGAGAGCGTGGGAGATGAGTTGCCACGAGTGTTACTCCGTGGTCCATACACCAGTGGAAGAGACTCCACGTGAGCGCGCATAGTTGGGCGGATCGCGTGCCTCCCTGTCGATTGATGTAGGCCACTACTGTGGCATTGTCGCAACGAATGTTGACTACCTGGTTTGTCACTGATGCTTGAAAACGTTGGAGAGCATTGATGACTGCCAACATCTCCAGCACATTTATGTGCTTCGAGCACTCTTTGGGCCCCCACCGACCCGCTACTTGGCGCGGGTGGAGGGTGGCCCCCCAGCCAAAAAGTGACGCGTCTGTCGTGATGGTCACTGACGGCCTGGGATTGTGAAAAGCGCGCCCCTCCGTGAGATTGGCATTGTCGAGCCACCAACGGAGGTGCGGTATTAGCCAAGGTGTGGTCGGCACCAGATGACGTATGTGATGACGACTGGGCCGATAGAAGGACAGCAGATGTAATTGGATGGGACGCATCCTTAGTCTGCAAAAGTTCACCACATCTACCATACTGGCCATAAGACCGAGCAACCTTAGCCAGGCTTGCGCTGGGGCCATGGTCGTCGGGAGAAACAGAGACACACACTGTTGGAGATTTACAATTCGTTCCTCCGTAGGCCGAACCAATCCCCTCCGGAGATCGAGTGACGCTCCCAGAAAGATTGGGAATTGGGATGGATGTGGATGGGATTTCTCGGCGTTGATAATAAACCCGAGATCCGCCGCTAGATGCCAAGTCAGATTGAGTGCCGCCGACGCGGCCGTCTGAGATTGAGCAAGAATGATCCAATCGTCCAGATACATGAAGATCATCACACCTTGTTTTCTTAATGCGGCCCCGATTGTCTTCACCACACGCGTGAAGACTCGGGGTGAGGTGGCTAGACCAAACGGAAGAACCATGAACTCGTACTGGACGTTCTCGTACTGAAAACGAAGAAACTTCCAGTGGTCTGGTCTGACAGGAATGTGTAGATACGCATCTTTCAGATCGAGACTGGCTCCCCATGCAGGTGTACGAATCGATTGGAGTATGATGTTGAGCGTATCCATGCGAAAATGTCTTGGCCGAATAAATTTGTTGAGGGGTTTTAGATTTAAAATCGGGCGCCACATGCCGGCCTCCTCCTTGGGTACCAGAAAGAAGGTCGACATGAAGCCCGACCGCGTCTCCCCCGGAGGGAGCGGGCGATCTCCCCTTCGAGGGAGAGACGTTTGGTAGGATCGGACGGAACTACCGTCGGTCGAACGACCATGTCCGACGGGGGGGTGCTCGAGAACTCGAGTGCGTAGCCGCACCCGATCGTATCGAGCACCCACCGGTCGGACGTAATTAAACCCCAGGACCCCGCAAAGTCTCGGAGACGGCCTCCCACGGGTCCGATGGCGGGAGGCCGCCACGAGTCTACTAAGTCACTTGCGCCAGCCCCCGGGATAGCGGGGGGCCGGTGCCCGGAAACCACGACCGGATTGGGGCTGTTGTTGTCCAGAGAACGTGCGGGCCTGCGTGGCGCGCGCACCGGAAGAATTGTCCGTGCGGCCCCGAAAACCACCGCGACCAGATTTCAGAGGTTTGCGGCGGGGAATGACAAATGTTTTGCCCTTACCACGCTGTTGTTTGGACGCCGGTGCTGGAGGCTTCTTGAAGTTGATTTTCTCCGTATCCTTCAGACGTTTGGCCTCATCTCGCATCTGATCTTTGAATTTCCCGTCAAATAGATCCGTGCCCGTCAGGGGGAGATCTTCAAGTCTTTTTCGAGCACCCTGCGACGGGAGGAACAGTGCATCGAGCACGTTACCCCGGCGGGTGGACGTTGATAGGGCCGACACTCGTGCGAATTGATCAAGCACTGAGCGTAGACCATGGTCAAGGCAATGAAGGGCCGCAGTCAGCATATCCGCTGGAATCGGCGAGTCCTCTTCATAGCCCACGGCTAAATATTCAGTAAGAAGAAGTAAGAAAGACGTTGACCGCGAGCCAAAACGTGAAGCTGTGTCTATCTTCTTCAAAACGTCTTCAAGTTTACAACGTGATTTGTCCGCAAAGGGTCGCTTGGAAGACGAACCACTCTCATCGGCCGCAAGTTTATCTTTTGCTGCGTCGGGGAGAGTAGGCGGAGTGAAAAACTTCGCAAAATCTTCAGCTGGGAAACGAAAATAATCTCGTTCCCGTCTGAGAAACGGACGCCATCTATCCGTTGACATGATGTTGTTGATATGTTCCACGCATACTTGATCTAAAGGAAGTATGGGGAATATTTTATCACTGCTAGATGTGGAGCCCGTCCTTCGCTTGAAAGATTTATGATCGGGCGGAGGGGGCTCATCAGCGGAGGGTTGATGAAGTACTCGTATCATATCCCTCTGTACTAAACGGAGCTCCGTTTCAGAGATAGACAGCCGTTGTAATCGGTCTGGTTCCTCGTCGTCATCGGATGACTCAGCCGATTGTGAGGGCCGAGTTGACTCCGGTGAACGAACGTCGTCTGGAGGGGCGAGTTGTACCGAGCCACGCGCTAGCGGCTGGACAACTTCCTCAGAGCCATACTGCATGGATGGATGAATGCTCAATACAGGCGGGGATCCCAGCGTACGCGGTAGGTCCCGCGGCCTCTAATCCACCCAACCGTGGCTCACGGCCGATGCATGCGAGACACTCGCTGCAGGCCGGGCCTCCGGTGTACGGTCAACCACGTGTGGTATATCCCGTTGTGCCTGGGCCACCCAACCGTGGCCAACGAACGACGATTGTGAAGTTCTCACCGCAGGCGGGGACGCGGGAGCACGACTAATTGTGTGCGGTATGTCCCTTTGTTCCCGGGCCACCCAAGCGTGACCGGTGACTGAAGACTGCGATGCGGGCCCAACAACCGATGGCTGTGGGCCGTAGTCCACCGCTGCC
>NW_024037052.1:11176520-11245018 GCF_015706575.1 Patiria miniata | reverse complement strand
CCCCCCCCCCCCCCCCCCCCCCCCCCCCCCCCCCCCCCCCGTTACTGTTTAGGGTACGCAACAGCTCTATGCTTTCTACCCGGACCCAGTACAGTGGACACACATCCAGTTGAAATTCTGTGAGACTCATTAAATTTCAAGAAGCGTAGTGATGAATGAGTAAGGTAACTTTGAATCCTAGACCCTGATTAGTCCATCTATAGCAACAACAGTTTGATTTGATATAATACTGCACAGCTATATTTCGCCCCAGATATCGAATGTACATGTACATGTATCTATTGTGTTCTTTTTATTTGCTGGTGAACGGTCCGATCTACTATGCAACTACATCCCTCGCCACGTGCAATGTACGCATTCGACGTCAAGTTTCCTTGAAGATAAATTCGTTATGGCTCGTGGAACACGGAATAATGTAGTGCGTCGGGTGGCATATGGGTCACAGCAGCATTGCATTGTTCCATATTCCAATTTTCCAAGCACACTCGTGGGATAACTAATTATCAGTGGCACCGGGGGGGGGGGGGGGGGGGGGGGTGGTGGGGGGGTGGATCGAGGGGCTTAATTGAACCACCCCCCTCCAAGGTTGTCAATTTGTTTGTTTGATTTTTTTTTCAATCTTCTACAGAAATTTGACAACAAAAAGCTTTGAGCCCCCCCCCCCCCCCCCCCCCAAAGCAAAATCCTGGGTGCGCCACTGCTGATAATTTATATTATGAGTCTGGTTATACCTCATCAGCTCTAAAAATGAGAAATTCCCAAACCAAGATTAATTTAAGTACCTTTACAAACAGAATAGTAAGTTGGGTGGGTGGATTTCTAATGTAAAGTCTATAAATTGACTAATTTGTAACCTAACAACTGTACAAAAATAGTCATAAAGTTGTAAATTTTAAAGACCCCAATTGATTTTTAGTGGATTCTGATAGAGGAAGACATGCTCTATCAAGTCATTTTTAATTCGTTGATTTTCGAAATGATACATTATTACATAAATTGGGTCAAAGGTCACAATAACATATTAAAGGTCACATGACCTCCTTTTCACAAAATTTAATTTTGACAAAAGAGTTGATTTGAGCATGCATGCTTATTATTTTAATACCAAATTTGCATATATTTGATGAAAATTGACACGGTTTTGACATATTTCTACCAAAAGGGTGGTATTTTACTCTAAAAATGTCTGTTTTTTGTGGTTTCTGCCCAGACCACATGGTAGGTCGGATCGGGCTAAAAATTGGTGTGCAATTCATTGCTCATCAGGACCTACAAGCACAGCAATTTTTATCAAAATCGGAAGACATGAGGTAAAAAAGTGCGTTGGTCTGACATGGAATGACCCAGATGCAGAATAGCTTGTTTCGAAGGTGGGGTGGAAGATAACTACATTGCATCAGCACAGGTTCAACCCCAGAAGATGTTGCTCTCTATCGGAATTTGAAGGGGTCAGGAAGGGACGGTCTTGCCTGCATAGCCTTAACCCATACACTCGTTTGGAAAATGGCACGTAGGACATGTTATTGGAAGGCATCATTTGTCGGAGGCAATGACTTTATGTCTTGGACCCTTGCGTAAAGGTGGCGTCTTAACATGTCCAAACTGGAGAAATCACTATGCCCATACACCTTAGTTAGAAGATCGGTAGCAACTGTTGTAATGTGCACAACAAAGTCCTCAGAAACATTGCTCTGCTGTTCCAGCTGGTCACATATGTTAACGAAGTCAGCAGCGACACTGGGTGAAGCCTTGACAAATTTTAATTTGCCTTTACAAAGAAAAAGCTGTTTGTGTCACAGCCGCTGATTGCATGAAGAAGAGGCAACATCTTTGCTTCATTCACACTGAAAGAGGTGACACCATCATAATGGGAATGAAATAGTCCTTTGTTTGCACATACATACAGTTCCTGGCAACCTTCATCAGCAAGTCTTTGATAGAAATACACCGCCATCACCACAATATCGGTATCAGATGCTCTTATAACAACCCGAGTACATCCTCTGTGTATGCAAGCGGCGGTGTGTAAAAATACACGGGTTGTTATAAGAGCATCTGATACAGATACTGTGGTGATGGCAGTGTATTTCTATCAAAGACTTGCCGATGAAGGTTGCCAGGAACTGTATGTGCAAATAAAGGACTATTTCATTCCCATTCAAAAGCATCCATCTGTAGCAATGAGTCAATGTGAAGCTCGTCGCCAGAGTGCATTCTGCGTTTTCATGTAAGGACTCTGGTGACTATCTTCAGATTGAAGTTGTTCTACTTGTTACCACGGAGACTTGTTTCCCTGCCAATGCACGCTGGAATTGCACCAAATAATGCTTCTCGTACTGTGTCTCGTGACGATGGCTGGTACATCACCATGCTTGTTACATGCATACTTGATCCATCCAATGTTGATTCTGAGAAGTCAAGGTTATCAATGGCGAACTGTGTGAAATTCCTGGGTATTATGTTGGAGGGAATGAACACGTTGTCATCTCTGGCTTCGTCAGTGATCTGATTTGCAACTGAGGTTAAAAGATGTTGCAGTTCAGCCTAACTGATGCACAAGCCAAGCCTGTTTAGTACGTTGATAATATCTTTACTTCTTGTCTTATGGTACACATAGACTGCCAAACCAACATGTTGTGGAGTTTGCAAGCCTGTCGCTGTGAATAGAATATCTTGGGCATGATTCAAAACCTTCTTATGAGTGCTCATTTGCAAATTCATTCTGGTGCCATCTTCATCCAGGAGAATTCTGCCCTTTTCATCTCTTTTATCAAAGGCTGCATTGTCAGACAGTACACAAGCCAGGATATTGTAAAGGCTTGATGGCACCATTGACAAAGCTCTGTCGTATGTGACGTTGAGGCGCGGTTCTACGGGGGGGGGGGGGGGGGGGGGGGCTGCTAGGGGGGACTTTAGCCCCCCAAATTTTGTCAAGCCCCCCTCCAAAATAAATTCCGTTAAAAAAAAATTGCATTAGCAAAAGAAGGATTGTGATGTACATGCAAACGGTCTCCCCCTAAAGAAATAGTCATGACAAGGGTGCATTTGTAGTTAATATAGTGTGAATGATTTTAGGATTTTATTGACGCTCCCCATTGAAAATATGGCATGAGGGCCCCCCCCCCCCATTTTTAAAGGTAAAAATTGAGATGACGTCATGATGACGTAATCGTGTGATTTTATATGAATTTTTGAATGTTTGGACCTTTAAGCCGTATCTCACGAACGCAACATGCAAATTTCAAAAATGCTTTTGTAGTAGGTTTGTCAGGTAATAGATATGTGCACAAATTTTTTAAAATGTGTGACGTCACGATGACGTCATCAAAAACGCGATTTTCCCAAACACATATAACAGAAGGTCCCTCGTTATGAAACTTTGTGGATAGGTAGATAATGTCACAAGTATGCAGAATTTGAAATGATGTCACCCTGACGTGATTGGTTGATATTTTATGATTTTTTTAATATTTAATATTTTATTCCGCTTACAAAATTTTACACTTTCTTTCATGGGATTGACGTCACTTGGTGCACATCAAGACCACAATGAAAACGTGCATTGACAAGTTTTGTTACGATGACGTCATCGCGGGACATGTGACGTGGATCAGGTTAAAAGGTGTATATTTTAAAATCCTATATGTGGAGAAGATAGTTCTGTAACTACGGTATGTTCTTGCATATGGACACAAGAAAAAAGAAATACGGAAAAGCCCTATGTTCTGTTTATCAAACAGACATAGCTCTAGTTGTTGTTTTTTTTCTTCTTTTCAGCCATTCCTCATAGCATTTGTACACGTTTTTACAGTGGAAGGCACTATGGGCAATAAAATCAATCCGATTGACTTTACACTTGGAACACACTTAGACCAGCATCTGAAGTTGTGTGCCGAACATTGACGTTATCATGACCAAGGGCGGATCCAGGGGGGGGCCAATGGGGGCCATGGCCCCCCCCCAAAACGAAATCAATTTTTTTTTTTTTTTTATGTGACATCGCAATAAAGGCAGGCAATGAGTACACCACCATCTTTTCCTCAAAAAACATTGGTTAAAGTGGTCAGAAATTGCCTCAGATCGCACCACAGAGCATCTAGAATCCAAATTTTTTTCGGGGCCCTTAAGCGGGCCCCGAACCCCACGCCGTAATTTTTTTGACCCACTTTTTTGGGGGACCAAATTTTTTTTGGCCCCCTCCAAAAGTGTGTTCTGGATCCGCCCTTGATCATGACTTCATCACGAGTCACGTGACGTCACAATATATGCAATTTTTCATTGTGACCATTTTCTAGCAGAATTCGGCTAGATCTGACAGATTGGGCTATATCTCCAGAACTACAGGTCCGATTGGGTGGAAAAATGGTACGTACCTAGACCGGGATGTGTTATAGATGAAAATTGAAGTGACGTCACGATGATGTCATCACACGACATGTGACGTCACATTGAAAGTGCAGATTTTTAAGACCTATATCTACAGAACTTCAGGTCCGATTGGGTTGAAAGTTGGTATGTACCTAAGCCGGGATGTGTTATAGATGAAAATTGAAGTGACGTCACAATGATGTCATCACGCGACATGTGACGTCACATTGAAAGTGCAGATTTTTGAGACCTATATCTACAGAACTTCAGGTCCGATTGGGTTGAAAGTTGGTATGTACCTAGACAGGGATGTGTTATGGATGAAAATTGAAGTGACGTCACGATGACGTCATCATGGGTCACGTGTCTTCATGTTAAAGATGATTAGATTTAATCTTTCAAAATCACTATAAAATCAAACGTGAGCGACCTGAACTTGACGATTGCAGGAATGGATAGAATAATCCAGGGTCTTAATTTTTTTATATTATGTGCAAAATCACGTGACCCTTCCTTCCGATTGAAACCGGAAGTGCCTCGTAATTTAAAATTGGTGAAAGATGTGAACTTGCTTTCAACGATGTATGCTCTGGCTAAGTTGTTCTTTACTATAAAATTACAGTCATACATAAAATTGATGTGACGTCATCATGACGTCATCACGTGTATGTGACATCATAATTCAAAGCCCTATGAGAATGTAATCACATATAATATGCCACCATTTATTATAAACATAGCTACACATCCTTCCTTGATGGAACTTATGCTTAAAACTTTATATGTCACACGTCACAAAAAATATCGAAACAGCCCTGTGTTTGTCCACAAACATAAATCTAGTTTGGCTTTTCGCAAATTTGCTAAAAAGTCTTGTTTTTGTTCTAATTTTTTTTTTTTTTCTCCCTTCTTTTTGTTCCAAAAAACCCATAGACTTTGTGCACGATTTTAGTACACGACAGTTTTGGCATTGAACTTTGTCATACATCATTCAAATTAAGCAAATGCATTGTCCTTATGGCAAAGTTGTGTCCCGAAGAGTGACGTCATGATTACGTCATCAGGGGTCACGTGACGTCATCACAAACGTGCATATTTTGAAGTCCTATATCTACAGAACTGTAAGTTTGATTGGGTTGAAACTTGGTATGTGGGTAGACCGGGATGTGTTGTAGGTAAGAAATGGTGACGTCATGATGACGTCATCATGCGATTTTATATGAATATTTGAAATTTTGGACCTTTTAGCCATATCTCATGAACGCAACATGCAAAATTCGAAATTCTTTTTGTATTTGGTTCGTTAGTTAATAGGTATTTGCACACAAAAAAAGAAAAAAAGGGTGACGTCATCTTGACATCATCAAAAATGCGATTTTTCAAAACACATATAAGGAAGGGTCCGATCGTCATGAAACTTTGTGGGTAGGTAGATAATGGTGATAGGTAGATAATGGGTAGAAATGACGTCACGATGACGTCATCGTTTGATTTTCTATTTTTTTTTTAATATTTATAATTTTATTCTGCTTCCAAAATCGCACACTTCCCTTCTATTGGATTGACTTTAAACTTGGTTCAAACCAAGACCTCAATGACAAAATGTGCATTGACAAGTGTTGTCAAGATGACGTCATTGCAGGGCTTTTGGCGTCATGTGATGAATTTACATTTTAGGAATTATTCTAAGCATTTTGAACAACCTTTAACTACATGAAGCACTCTAAAAAGTAAATGCGAAATGACCAACAATTTGTTAACTGCGAAAAAGCCCTGTGTTCTGTTTTCAAACAGACATACAGCTCTAGTTTTTCTTCTTTTTCAGCCATTCCCCATAGCATTTGTACACCTTTTCATCATGGAAGGCACTTTGAAAATTAAAATAAATCCGATTGACTTATACTTGGCACACACTTAGACCAGCATGTGCGCCGAATATTGACGTCATCGTGACGTCTTCACGTGACCCGTGACGTCACATTATAGGTGCATATTTTGAAGGCCAATATCTCCATAACTACATACCCGATTGGGTTGAAACTTGGTATGTACCTAGACCAGGATGTGTTATAGATGACAATTTTAGTGACGTCCAATGACATCATCATGTGACCATTGACATCACAATATAGGTGCATATCTTGAAGGCCTACATCTCCATAACTACAGGTCTGATTGGGTTGAAACTTGGTACATACCTAGACCGGGATGTGTTATAGATGAAAATTGAAGTGACGTCACGATGACGCCATCACGTGACATGTGACATCATATTGAAAGAGCATATTTTGAAGGCATATATCTACAGAACTACAGGTCTGATTTGGTTGAAACTTGGTATGCTATTAAACCAGGATGTGTTATAGATGAAAATTGAAGTGACGTCACGATGACGTAATCACGTGACATGTGACGTCATATTAATAGTGCATATTTTGAAAGCCAATATCTACAGAACTACAGGTCCGATTGGGTTGAAACTAACGTACCTAGACCGGGATGTGTTAAAGATGAAAATTGAAGTGACGTCATGATGACATCATCACATGACATATGACGTCATATTGAAAGTGCATATTTTGAAGGCCAATATCTACAGAACTGTATTGGAATTGGTCCACTCTACCGCACATGTTGTCCTATCAGCCTTATATGACATGGGACGTCATAATTCAAAGCCCTATGAGAATGTAATCACATATTTATATGCCACCATTTAATATATACATAAACTACACATCCTTCCTGGATGGAACCTATACTTGAAACTATGTCACATATATGTCACAAAATGTCACAGTGTTACCGAAACAGCCCTGTATTTGTCCACAAACATAAATCTAGTTTGATTTCTTCATGTGATCTGTCTTCTTATCAAGTATACGTCTTAGTCTTCGTTTTCCTAGTGTTTTTAACAACTAATTGCGAAACTGTAGACGATCTTTTAATCTAGTCTGGATAGCCAAATCATTTCAACATGGCTGCCGTTGCCTGTACTTCGATGTTGGTTGTTCTTCTTATTATTCAGTCATTCCTTCAAACAGTTGAACTAAAACATACATGATTCGGATGCCTGCAAAAACCCCACGTAAGCCATTTAACTGTTCCAGTAATGAGGACGATTGTAGCTGCTATCACAATTAGGCCTAAGCGTGGTTATTGCTGGTGGTCATCGAAATTTGCACTTGTTAAATGGGAGAAACGTGGGGCAACATGCATCTTTGTACCAGGACATGATCCTCCAGTTGACATAACTATATATGTGGATGTATCAATTAATCCAGGCCCCAATGATGACACCAATTTCCATGAGCTGCATGATGAATTGACTAATGTGAATGACGTGAATGTAACAACACAGTCTGTATTCCCTGCTAAACCAGTCTACATTAAGTTCACACAGGACCAGCTCGTTGCCTTACGTTCAACATCCTACCAGCTTGAGCCACAACAAGCCAACTCTATCAAACTGAATGGCTTGTTTGAATTCAGAGGCAGAAGATCAGGCAGAAGAAGCAAGAAATCAACTCTTACTGCTGAGTGTAGCATACCGGTACAGATGATGATGCAAACCTGCACTATTCAAGTGGTAATTGGAAGAAGAGGACTGAGTACCTGTCCCATCCAACCATGACTACATTCAGTTCTCCAACAGCTGCCTAGAACAAATATTATGGATCTCCCCACACACCCCTGTGTTAATCATCGAACTTCGAAGACTCCTGCCTTGCCGAGATTCCTGTTGACCAATGCTTGCTCGGTACTTAACAAACTGGACGAACTGAAATTGCTCCTCACCAATCAACAAACGGGGGTAGCTGTAATCACAGAATCCCAGATAACACCCAATACAGCACCCGAGCAGTATCATGTAGAGGGCTACAATGTCGAATGAACAGGAGTGGCGGTGGTGTACTACTCTACATTAAGGATCATATATGCTATGTTAGACCAGTCCTAGAATACGCATCGCCAGTTTGGCACTCAAGCATTACACTCAAACAGACCAATCAAATTGAGTCGTTCCAAAAACAAGTTTGCCGTATTATTCTAGAAAGTCAATACATTGATTACGAACATGCTCTATCTACTCTGTGTTTGGATCACCTTTATGATAGAAGAACCGCTATGTGTACAAACTTTGCTCTAAGTGCTTTTTAATCCGGTAGATTCAATGAGTGGTTCCCTAAATCAAAAAGTTCACACACTATGAATCTTAGATCGAGTAGAACACTTGAGGAGTATCCCAGTTCATCCACAGGATTTAGAAACAGCCCGGGACCCTGATAGGATTTTTAAATGTATAAATTTTTAATTACTATTATCCAAGCATGTTTTTTTTGTCAGAATAATGGATTGTTGTGGATTTTGCATGTGTTTTAATTTCTCGTGAAATGCGTTTATTTTTAATTCATTTAACTTTTTATTGTAAATCACTGTGCAATTCAGCTGTTAGGCTGCTAAATGGTGATAATAAACCCAAATAATAATAATAATAATTATAATAATAATCATCATAAGGACCCATCTTATCTTGGCGCAGTCTTAGAGTATCACAGCAATGCTTGTGGTATCTTACTTTTGCTGAAATCATGTCAAGGGGCTTTCCTTTCTCTGCACCATGTATGCGTAGTAGTAGGAGTTGATCATCAGCATCAACCACTTGTGTGTAAATCAGTTGATGGACTGAGCCACTTTCCACTCGTCTTAGTTTCTCATGCTTTCTTTTACCTGTCAAACCCTCTCTTTCACATATTACGTACATCTGCTGTATGCCAAAATATGGCACTGATTGTCTTGTCGATACAGATGAAGGTGATGTTGAACTAGTGTTGTTGGCCGTATTGAGAATACTGATTCTTGTCCATTTGCCACGACATGAACGATGCCATTTTGGTTGCTTCTTGAGGAAATCCTCTTTGGAGTCAATCTCTGTCCGTAAACGATAAGATGTCGAGTCTAATCTAACATCTGTCACAGTAGATATGGTTTCAAAACTGGCCTCAGTAAAATTGTTCGGAATTTCATTGGTTTCCTCTTGGCATATGATACATTTATTAAAGTCTGTTTCTACTCATGGTTTTTCCGAGGGACTTTGCAAAAGCTTGATAGACTTGGCCATTGTTGACATTCATTTTTTCAGGTTACCCCGCAGTTTGACTTCATACCTGAAAGATAAAAACGAAAAATAATAGCTACTTAAAACCTGTGCATGATTTAAAAACATAAATTGAAAAGAAAAGATGGCATTTTTTTAATCTCTAGGACAATAACAACAGTAAGACTGATAACATTCATAAGTTGAACATTATACCGCTTTGTGCTTTATGCAAATCGCCCATCACAAGGCCAAAGGCCACTCAAGGTGTGGGCAACAGAGGAAAGTATGGAAGAGCCAGCACCTTACACTGAAACAAAACAAGCCATATATAATCTGTATTCTGTTCACAGTGTGAATAGATTTGGAATGGGTAACTAGTCGCTGCAAGGTAAAAACAATGCCTCTACCTATATTTAACTGCCTCTGACCTAACTAAAAACAAACCTCTAGGATACCATGTTAATAGAATCACAAAATTGTGGGTATCCTCTTGCACAATCTAATTAACATCGTATTTTTTATTTCACTTGGGAGGTAGGAGAAGGACAAAAGCTAATATTGGCAGGGTAAAACGTGATTATGACTTACTATACCTGTGTTTGGTTTCTGCGTTTCTTCTGTGTTTATTTTACAAATAGCTAGTACGAGACCTATGTTAGCTTCTTGCATCTCAGGTATTACTTGTTATGACCGTACCAGTTGAAAAATAGAGATAAGGCTACTGTTTACATTACCATAAAAAAAAATGGCCAGGGGTTATGGGTCACCGCTGTTCCAGAGGCTCACAGGGCGACATGAGGTTTATGCGCATGCACCAGTTTTTCCAGGCTGTGCTGTAAAATGGATATTCATGAGCTCGTTCATAAAAACAAGTCGCTGAGAACGGCCTTACAAAAAACTGCTCATAAATGCACGAAATATGTATTGAAGCCAACAGATTTGTCCCAAAGAAGGTTAAAAACTATATATCCTTAGCATCTACATTGAATATTTTAAATGCGATGTATTTATTTTCGCAAAATACACAAAAACGAAGGCCTCTTTCACTGAGATAGATTTTTGCATGCGTGTACATCACCATGAAAAAAATGGCCAGGCATTCCTCTGTGGGCGATTAACCCACTAACAACAAAGACCTGAATAACGAAAATTAAACCACAATCTATCTACCCCCCTCCCCCACTCAGTCTTAGTGAGAATGATAGGTGAAACCCTTTTTAGTACTCAACCATTATGTTCATTTTGTTTTTTTAAATCAGGTCCCTATTTGCCAAAAGAATTGTTCTGAAATAAGGGACTACCATTATTGGATTGATGGAGCAATGAAAAAAAAAATCAGTCATATATTGTCAAACTTACACTGTACACATTAATGTAAAGGCTGGCTTACAACTTCTTATTAGGTTTTGGGCTTTAGCCCAAAACCTACTGTTATTCTATGAATTCAATATTCTTGTTTTTGTTTTATTTATTCTTCAAGACAAATTCTTTTCCAAAACTGTTTGTCAAAATGTAAATATATATGAACTTCAATTGTCAATGCATAAATGCACAACCCACTGAAGATGTAGTTTTTTGCAATTACGTCATCATGACGTCATCGTGGGTCACGTGACGTCACTCCAAAAAATAGCAAGTTTAATCTCTGAAATTCAATATAAAATCCAACGTGCGCGTCAAATCACATGACCCTTCCTTCCGGTCAAAACCAGAAGTGCCTAATAATTTGAAAGTGGAAAAAGATATGAACTTGCTTTCAACGCTGTTAGTGTCTGCTTGGATTGACCTTACAAAAAAATGATCGGTGACGCCATGAAGTGTTGGAGCGCCCTCTTCAAAATTAATGTACATCATGACCATAATGCAGACGGACCTGTGCGCGAAAAAAAAAGATTACGTCATCAGACCAGAAGTTACAATAAAAAGACCTTTAAACCTTAAAAAATTGCTAAAAAATTAACCATGATAGATAAAATCAAGATTTGGCTATCAGTATTATATAGCACAGTTAACATAGCTCTTGAGCTTTCTGGTAATGACACCACTTAGACGTCGTCAAGTATCATATTACAAGTAACCAAAGAATTTTAGATTTAATCTTTGAAAATCAATATTTTTGTTATTTCTCCTAGACACATTCTTCTCCGGAACTGTTTGTCAAAAAGAAAAGTGATATGAACTTCAATTGTCAATACACGAATGCCCAACCCACTGCAGATGTATTTTTTTTGTAATTACGTCATCATGACGTCATCATGGGTCACGTACGTGGGGTCACGTACGTGACGTCACTTCAAAATATAATAAATTTAATCTGTGGAATTCAATATAAAATCAACCGTGAGAGACCGGAACTTGAATTTTGCAGGAATCGACATGATAATACATGCTCTTCCTTTTATCCTGTGTGCGTCAAATCACGTGACCCTTCCTTCCGGTCGAAACCGGAAGTGCCTAATAATAATAAAAATAATGGGTGACGCTATGAAGAGTTGGAGCGCCTTCTAGCGGCAGGTTAAAAAACATGAAAAAAACCACATTTTTTCTTGATGTCTGTGGCGAAGTTTGCGGTATTCCCTTCAAAATTAATGTACATGATGACCTTAAAGCAGACAAGACCTATGCGTGAAAAAAAAATTGATTACGTCATCAGATCGGAAGTTACAATAAAAAGACCTTTAAACCTTCAAAAATTGCTAAAAAATCAACCGTGATAGATATAATCAAGATTTGGCTATATATATAGCACAGTTAAAATAGCTCTTGAACTTTCTGGTAATAACGTCACAATGACGTCATCAAGTATCATATTACAAGCAATCAAAGATTTCTAGATTGAATCTTTGAAAATCAATATAAAATCAACTGCTACAGATTTGATTTTGTTTTTTATGGCAATCGATACAATATTGCAGGGTCTTCATTTTTGGTATTAAGTGCAAAATCACGTGACCCTCATTTTTGTCGAAACCGGAAGTGCCTTTTATTTGAAATTGGTAGAAGATGCGAACTTGCTTTCAACGATGTGAGTGTCTGCCTACGCAGTACTGTACAAAAATTTTACAGGTGACGTCATCAAATGTTAGAGCGCCCTCTGGCGGAATGTTGAAAAAGTCAAACATGGATTTAAACATGCATATTTTGAGTTGATGTGTGTGGCAAAGTTTGCTGTAATCCATGGCCCAACACCGTGTGGTTGTTCCTACAACCTCTAGTTTTATTTTATTTTATTTTAAATTTGTGGAAAAGAAGTCTCACCCAAATGCTTGTCACTCCCGTAAGTCCTACAGACTCACCTCGAGAATCTAGGCCTGCTAGTTACCGAAGGCTTTGACATGTTTGAGTAAAAAGTGAAAATAATTTCTTACCACGTTTGTTGTTCAGCCGTCCTTCACTCTTCAAAGGAAGTTGTGTTAACACTTGAGACAAAAAGTTGAGTTCGGCAATCACAAGATGATATGATTCAAAGTGCGACACTAGCTCTGCACATGCTGTGTTAACACGCATAACCATACCGATTGTTGCTACGGAAATCCCGACCAGAATTGACGGATTCACGGTCAGAAGACCGTACGCGGATCAATTTTTATTCATCTGTTGTGTATTCTCGACACAGTTTACATACAAAGGATATTTTTTTGAAGATTTAATTTCATTTATTCTGGCAACATTCATGTGACATAACACTGGTTCAACTTACTCTAAAAAAAACAAGTAAAAATTTAAAATTCTCTTGACTGTCTGCTCGCGATTCGCCTGTTTCTGCTTCTGCTTCAACGCCATTTTACAAATTAACCTCTGTCCCATACTCGTTTTACTCCACTACGCTACTCAGTTGGGAAGTGATACGTGCGGTGCGCTCTCCAAGCTGACCATGGCAACGAGGTTGGCCGCATGCCTTAAAGAGATGTACTGGTACCCAAAAATAAGCTTTTTTAAACAAGCCTCGTGAGAGGGGTACCAGACCAATTTATTTCCTGATATTTTACGTTGGATTTTTACAACAATATTGCCCTAAAACAACACTTTCGCTGGGCTTATTTTTCTTCCACCATCCCAGTTGTTAATAAGACAAAATACAAAAATCGTATACAAACAAGAAATTAAGGGGAGGAGATGGTGTAGGGTCAAACTTTTTTAAAGCAAATTTGGCATTCTAGTCCCCGACTATTAATTGTTTTTTTTCCTCTCTAAAAACATGCGCATTGGGGTGAAATGGTATGGCGAGCAATATTTTGTATTGCAATGGTGTGTGACCTTTACTTTTAGAGATATGAGCTTTTTGAATACTTGTTTTTAACGATTGTACTTGATAAATTTACAATACAGTGGCATAGCCATGCATATTATGTTGAGACCACGTGATTAATCTTTTGAAATCAATATAAAATCAACTGTGAGAATAATCCAGGACCGTCATTGTATCTCATGCATGCCAAATCACGTGACCCTTCCTTTCACTCCAAACTGGAAGTGCCTTATAATTTGAAAGTGGAAAAAGATGTGAACTTGCTTTCAATAATGTTAGTTCCCGGCAGTGTTGTGGGTCGAGTACTTTTTTCCGAGAACCGAGTACTGCCGAGTACTTAGGTTGCCGAGTACGAGTACTTGTACTTGTACCTCCGAGTACAAGAAAAGGTCTCCGAGTACCAGTACTTGTACTTCCGAGTACGAGTACGAGTACAAGTACTGTACCAGGGGTGTGATTGGACAAAAATGAAAAATCCATGAACTTCGGTTGACATGTAATATACATGTACATGTACATGTTCATGTACATGTATATGTACATGTACATGAACATGAACATGTACATGTATTATTGTACATGTACTTTTATAGATGTACATGTATACATATGCATGCACGTATGTCCATATATAGGCCTAGGGGCGGGCATGTACATTTTTTGTACTGTAATTTCTGTAATGTTAGCAAATTTTGTCACTTCAGTAAAGAAAACAATGGGGGAAAAAATAAGAAAAAACGTCTGGTCATTAAATAATATAATCCATATGTGATTGATTCATAAAGGCTTTTTCTGTGTGTGATGTTATTACTTTTGCATGTTGCAGAGAGAAACGATTCACACAAAACAATATGAACGGTGCTGAAAAGTTTAATCTTACTTAAAACTCCAGTCCAAGCTAGGCTTCCAAAACATTTTAGAAATTTTGTGTTGGTGGTGGCTATTTTTCAAAGCACTACTGCAGCTCAAACTGATTTCCATCCACAGTGACACTTTATTACCAGTTCTTCCAGCCATACTCTTGAATTCCTTAACAAAATCGCGGCAATATTGACACCAATGTGTTTGCGAATTGCTAGCACACGATCGTCACTGCACAATACATGCACAATACACGTACACACACACATCCACACGCGATATACAAACACGAGGTGCTGCAAACCCATTGAAAATTATTTTTAGTCTGGTCCTCAAGTACTCCACTGCGCATACTGCATTAATGTCTATTAGGTTCTTGACCGCACTGCATTAGACTTGTCACCAGTCCATTATCCATTATCGTAAATTAGAGCCTATATTTCGCCGGAGGTTTTTGGGCGATATTATTACGGAAACATAAAACGTTAAAAATCCGGAGTCCGCAAAAAAAGTCCGCAGACGTTAGATTAAAAATCCGGAAATCTGGAAAAATCCGGAAAAATCACACCCCTGCTGTACTTCTGAGTACGAGTACGAGTAGGAGTACTTGTTTTTCCAAATACAACCATACGGCAAATGGTTCATTGTGTGTAATTGGCCCAAACCCAGGCCCAGTCAGACCGATATACAGACCCACTCATGGCTAGCTGTTAAATGTGCTTGTCCAGATGTGCACAGAGGAATATCAGGAAACTCGATTTCTCCTCAAGCCAATCAACTATTTCAAACTGAAAGTATCCATAAAATAAGGCCGTGGTATATGAAGTCAAGCTATACCATTTTTCCTCCGAGTACTGCTATTCGAGTACGAGTACTTTGATGAACGAGTACAATTTCGACATGTCAAGTACGAGTACTTTGCTGCCCGAGTACGAGTACCGTCATTTCGAGTACAAGTACTTTGACATTCGAGTACGAGTACGAGTATGAGTACTCCAAAAAAAGTACTCAAGTAGTACTCGAGTACAAGTACTACAACACTGGTTCCCGGCGAGGTTATACTTTACAAAAAATACCGATGTCATAAAATGTTAGAGCGCCCTCTAGCGGCAGGTTAAAAAATGTCAAAAATGAATTTTCAGTTGATGTGTGTGGCGAAGTTTGGGGTAATTGCTTCAAAATGAATACATATGATGACCTTTAAGCAGACAAAACCTGTGCACAAAAACAAATTGATGACGTCATCAGACCGGAAGTTAAAATAAAAAGACTTAATTCCTTTGAAAATTCCGGGAAAATCAACCCGGAGAGATATAATTTTGAACATTTATATACTCAACAGTACTCGTTTATCACCTGAGAGAGCTGAGACTATCCCCCCAAAAAGTATTTTGTGTTTTTGATCTACATGGGTACACTTTCACTACACACTTGCCTTTGACAATATCTGTCATTCTGGACTGTCAGTGTTTTTGGCAAACTTTTGGTTTGCTTTTTGCCATCAACTCAAACATGTTAGCCCAACACCGTGTGGTTGTTCCTACAACCTCTAATTGGGATTTGAAATAGTACCCTTCACAACCTTTTATCAACATACCATTACACAATCTTAATGGAGACTTTTCCAAACAAAATTCATTGACAACTGGACTCAGTGTTAGAGTACTCGTATTTATACTCAAAATGACGGTACTCGTATTGGGCAGCAAAGTACTCGTAATCGGGCAGCAAAGAACTCGTACTCAACATGTCAAAATTGTGCTCGATCATCAAAGCTACTTTTACTGGAATAGCAGTACTCGAATAGCTTGACTTACCATGGCCTTATTTTATTGATACTTTCAGTTTGAAATGGTTGATTGGCTTGCGGAGAAATAAAAGTTTCCTGATTTTCCCCTGTGCATGCCCTTACAAACACATTTAACAGTTAGCCGTGAGTGGGTCTGCATATCAGTTCTGACTGGGCCTGGGCCAGTTACGCACAATGAACCATTTGCCATATGGCCGTATTCTGAAAAGGAAATACTCATACTCGTACTCGTAATACAAGTACTCGTACTCATACTCGGAAGTATTCGTACTCGGAGACCTGTACTTGTACTCGGAAGTACCAAGTACTTGTACTCGGAAGTACCAAGTACTTGTACTCAGTAACTTAAGTACTAGGCAGTACTTGGTACTCGGAAAAAAGCACTTGACTACAACACTGGTATTTACTTAAAACTAATTACCTACCAAAATCTTGGACAAGTGGATGGACGTGGGGTATGCACGTGCAACTCCTCCAACTTTCAATAATTCCTTGATAGCCCGAACAGTCCTGAATCCTCCAAATATTAACGATTTTGCATACCCCCTTTGGGAGTTAGGATATTAAGACAAAATTAAAACACACTACAATTACCTGCCATCTGTAAAGTGTTCAATGTCCACTGGCCCTTCCTGACTAGTCAACAGCTCCCACACATACACTTTGGATGTCACATCAGCTACATAGAAAACAGAAGGCCGACTGCGTGACCACATCATGGACACAATGGGCATGTTGCTGGTGGAATTATTCCAAGTGAATAATGGTGCTTCTGTGATGTCCAAACATGATAAATAAAAATTAAATTGAAATACCCTTTATTTATAGCTATAATAATCATTATTATAATGACACAAGGCACTTGGAGAGAAAAAGAAAAGGAAAAGGGGAAAGGGAGTAAGGAAAGAGTAAAAAAGTCAACAGTTTATAATCCCATTGAACATGATAAAATACAGACTAGATATGCCTTTGTCATGTTACAAACAGGGTTGTTTTGATTTGTGGACTTGTGTGAAGCTACATGAAGATGAGACAAGGATTTGTAAACACGGCATTAAAATAAGCAAGCCTATAAAATGGCACCTCTGATGTGATGTTCCATGACAATTGATCATGACATCACTAAAATGTTCCTAACAGATCCCTGTCTGTGTACATGCAAAGTCAAAAGCCAATGCGGCTTGGTGTATTGGAGATAGGACTTTCAAAATTGCCAATTTAATGCGACATCATGTGACAATCGATTACGTCATCATAATGTCACTCCAATCTTATAAAAAAAATCCCTATCTAGGTACACACCAAGTTATGACCAAAACAGGCATACAGGTCTGTAGAGAAAAAGGCACTTTTAATGTGAAGTCTCACGTCATGTGATGGTGTCATCAACACGTCCCTTCAATTTTCATCCATAACATATCCCGGTCAAGGTACTTTATGACAATGTTATTTGTCTGTGCAGTCACCATGTCCAGACCTTTTCTACAAAGGATGACAGTTCCCAAGAATGAGTCCCCTCTTTGTGGCTGATGTATGACATGACTGTCATGTTGTCTTTCTGTAGTCGGATTGCGTCGATGGTTCAGCAATGCCCCAAGGGTATAGTCCACTAAACAACAGTTCTAGGTGGTTGATGTGTAGATTATGTACCAATAGCGATGTGAAACCAGAAGTATGTGATTTGCTGTCTAGGTTGGAATTATGATTTTTTTCCTGATTCATACTGAATTCTAGTTCCTGAAGTGTAGTTGCCGTGAACTGGAGATTTTTGGTGCACTCTTCCGCAGACCTGCCCAGTATGAGTTTATATCGTCTAGATAAAACACGCAACGAATTCCCTTTGCTCGGAGCAGCGATGCCACTGGCTTGACAGCCCAAATGGGAGGCATGCAAATATGAAACAAAGATACTTCTGATGACCCTGATAAATAGGAATCATAAAATAAGCATCTTTGAAATCAATGGAACCTAAAAAAATCTCCTGGTATGAGTAAATGTTTTACTAATTGTATTCCTTCCATCTTGAAGTGTTGATACAGTAAACTCCGGCTAAATCGACATCGTACAACTCGTTAAATCACTCAAGTCAGCCGTCTGACTAAAGTCCCGATTGTCCGTAACGCATTTCCATTAAATTTTTTATTTCAAAGTCGGCTTTTTATAAGTCGCCATTTCACTCAAGTCGTCATGTTACTCTCGGTCCCCTTTCCATAAAAAGCATTACAAAATCCTTTGTGTAAGTCGGCATTCAAAAAAATCACGCATAGGCATCGACTTCCTGTACTGCAGTTGGCAAGAAGTGTCGAGTGAAAAGTGGTTTGGCACGCACGTGATTGCTGCATGCACCGGTGTCTCAAAAGAGTGTCATACTGCATACATTGCATATGCATCGTGAGCATATCAATACCAGTACCCCCTCTCGTCTGTTCGCATGTGCTCTGTCCATTTTGGGGGTCGTCTTATTGAATGACTAGCACTAGCGCTGCAGTCAATGCGTGCGCGCAGACCACGCACGCATTTAATTCCCTACTGTGCATGTACATCTGTATTACTTTTTTGTACACGTGGTCTCCACTATCAAACGTCATGATACAATTCGAGGATTAATTTGCTGGATTCAACTCAAGCATTAATGAGATAAACCAGGGTAAATCAAAGCCAATTAGTGCAATGAATCATGTGTCCAAAAAGCCATTCATAAGTCGGCAAAATGACGACTTACAGCAGATGTCGGCATTGGCGTAAGTCGTCACAAATTCTGGGGTCCCGAGAGTGCCCACTTAGCCAGACTTTACTGTATTTAAACAAACTTATTCAAGGAACGAAGATTTATCACTGGGGGAGCTCTCCCAACTTTTTTGGGACCGAAAACAAAGATGAAATAAATTGTCCAATCACCGGTTCTTCCACGGTGACTGCCCCTTTAATAACTAGCTTTTGAACTTCCTTCTGAACAATCTCCACTTGAGATTAAGAATTCATTTCTGTTAGAGGTATTCTGTGCTATAATTGAAATGGAACTTCTACAAATTTTATTTTATGAACAACTGACTGAAGTATCCACCTGTCTCTTGTAAGGGGTTTCCAGTTGCAAACAAAATATTCAGGACAACTTGTCTTGAAACTGAAAGGAATACATGTAGTATCCACTTTTTTGTTTTCTGATCAAACAAACCTTGCTCCAATCTGAATTTACCATGACTTGAGGATGCAGATTTATAGGCTGCATACTTTTGCTCGGTAGCATAGCCAGATGATCACCCTTGAAAAGATTTGTTGCCCCAAAATCTTCTGTTTAGAGCAGAATAATGAGAAAACTTATTCCCCTTGTATGGCCCTGCAGTAGATGTTGCAGTCTTGGTCACTTTGTTTGCCAGTTTATTTCCTTTCTCTGCATCCTCTATGTCCTTGACTAAATTTCCACAAAAAAAGATGACCTCATCAATGGTGAACTTCATTTGAAGCTTTCAATATCTTTTGTCAAGCAGCTCATCAAAGGCATGTTGTCTTGACAGAGCCAGACTCTGGCTTATCAATGCCGAGGTGACATGATCTTTAACTATACTGAGTGTCGACTGTCTCTCGGCAGGAAGAATCCGCCAAAGCATCAAAAAGATGGGTCAGAGGCAAAACTGCTTTGAGCAGGCGATTATGAGAGTCTTAAGAGTCGTTTCGTGTAAATACTTCATATAAGTGTCCACGCTCAAAAATCGAATTTGTTCATACTTTGTGGGATGAAAGGACTTGGGGAGCAAGTAACCAAAATCGACTTTTGGTCAGATGCAAAACTGCTTTGAGCAGGCGATTATGAGAGTCTTTTAAAAGACTTAAGATCCGTCACTGGAAAAACTGATCCCTTGCCATGGAGTTACAAAATCCACTCGGATTGAGGAAATCCAATTCAGTTTCTGCATTGCTGCCAATCTCCGATAGTGCAAATTCGTGCTCTCACCAGGGCCAGAATTTACTGCCCCAAATGATCGGACTCGCTGGCAGAGGAAGTGAGAGTTGTCTTGGGGTTGATTTCCCCAATGTTGATGATACATCTGCTGGGTAGCGTTAGAAGGCCCCTGCAGTGCAGATTGAAACCACGGAAATGACCCATACGGTGGAGCCATGGGCGCCTTCATATTGAATGACTGCTGCCTGCTTGCATCGCTTGCTGTAGAGGGGAAATTCCATTGTTGACCAGGGAAGAAAGACGGCCCTTGCTGACTGCTGACCTTGGTGAGGTCTGTCAGGGCTCATTTTCTACCACATGTACAGCCTGTGGTGCTCTGGATACTTGCGGTATTTTCTTCGAAATGTGGTGAGAAGACACTCCCTTGTTGGTGACGGAAATTGAGCAAGGCAGCCCACTTTCAATTTTTTCTGCACATGGCACATCAGCTCAAGGCGAGGCTGGGGCCTGTGACTTATTTGCACTTGTTCAACCCTAGGCGAAGTGTACCAGGCAGACAATCCCGAGGCTGTGGACGAAGCTCTCAGGTGAGCAGGCATGTCTTTAGCCTGCTTATCGTTGACTTTCCCTTTCTTGGTCGACATATCGAAGCAATTAATGTAGAAAATCAAACTGGTTGTAGCTAAGTATGGACGAAGTACGTGAAATTTATGTCACCAGATATATACACTTACAAGGTTTAGTGAAATGGACCCTTACCTTGAGTCAGGCCGTACAAGCATATGGAACCATCACTGCTTCCTGCCTAAACACACACAAATGGAAAAAAAACAACCAATTCAACAGTTAAGAGAAGAAAACACAATGCCAACTTGTTTCATTTCAAAATTACTGTAAAGTGATTGTGGTTTGGATTTGGAACAGATCTGATTGTTGCATCATTTAAGAACACTTTCAGCATTGTTAAGGTCTTGATAATTGAAGGTTTTAATCTCATCTTTTAATCTGTTGTCTGAGTGTTAGTTGTTTAAACTGCCACCCACCAATCCCTTCACTTCTTGGTACATTTCTTAATAGCAAATGTCATCCAGTTCAATAGATTTTCAAATCATCAATTTAATTGTACTTGTTTGCAGATAAATTTTTTTTAACTTGATACAAATTTTGAGCTATAAAGGTGCCAAAACCACTTCAAATGATAATGTTTCCATCCCATGAGCATTCCATGTGTGACCTGCTTGGTGTCTTTATAACAATAAGTGTCCAATATTGGGGGAAATCCCCCTACATTAAGATAGTTGCCGCCACCGCAGATCCAGATCTTTTAATTCTGCTGAGCAACTCTCGTTTAATATGATGCCCGAGTAATCCAATCCTCACGGGAGAAAAATACAGTAGACCATTAGTCACTAGTGCGTTTATATCGTTTGAAGCGTCGAGAGTGCTCAAAATCTAAAGACGGGGTGTTTAACAACTAACCTAATGACACATTAGCTCTATGAAGGCTGTATATTTCGAGAAAACACAATATTTTGGTTCTTGATCTCAATTCAACAGTAGATGAGTCATGACACAATCCCAAAATCAGCATTTGAGACATGATTCTCAATCAGCCCATTGTAGCTATGTGATGTCACATACTGAACCAACAATTCTCGCTAATAATTGCAATCCACCCATTCACGGAATTGCCCATTTACAAACTGTAACTGTCAATCGAAATTTCAAAAAGTTCTTCACTTGACAAAACTTTGGAATGGCCTTTTATTATTATTATTTTTTTTTAAATGACAGCATGCCAGAAGGACAATTTCACAGGGAGTTTTAGTGCCATTAACATCTCTAAACCAAGTTAGTTTTTTTTTACAATAACTTGGTTGGTTACTTTCTGGATGATTTAAATGGTCATCCTACCTGAGTAAAATGGGACTGGCTGTATTATAATAATAATATCGGAGTCTTATATAGCGCACGTATCTACCAACTATTAGGTACTCAAGGCACTGGAGATATGTCTATTATTAAGGAAAGGTAAATAAAGTTCATGAGAAATATGAGACCCATTATGTAGCACCTTATAAGGGTTTACAAGGTGCTGCGGCGCACATTGCAGCCACTGCCAGGAACACCCATTCTCAAATTTGTATCCTTGTGGAGACATTCCTTTGTTCTCGTGTAGTAAAGTGTTCAATTTTGAAAGTGAAGTTTCAAAATGCTCTTATTTTAACCAGAATTAGTTTCCTTGGCTGAAATTTGGACTTAATATCCCTTTTCTAAAACTCTTCCATTTGCGACAGATCAACCCACCTTGGAAATTCCTAGTTTTTGAGTAAAACCCATATATCTATTTCGTGAAAACCTTGTGGAGACCTATTCATCTATAGAAATTGCCCTGTGGAGACCTTTACAATGTTTTGTTCCCTATTGTGTGTGTCTCCACAAGGATACGAATTTGTAGTCACCGGGGCAAACCCCTTCTCTTAGCGATGAGTGTTACTGGGTTCTTTAACGTGCATTACACAACACACGGGACCTACGGCTTTACGTCCCATCCAAAGGACGAAGCAATAATGGTAAGGTGCCTTGCTCAAGAGCACAAGCACCATGTTCCCACGGTCAGGATTCGAACCCATGTACCACGGCACACGATTCGAACACCGTAACCATTGGACCACAGCACTGAATAACTCTCGTCCTGAACCAGTCCCCTGTGCTGCCGTTGAAGTATACTGCACTGGTGGCCTTGTCATATAGTGCTCTATTACCCTGATCAAGTTGGCACTGAATACACGCACTTGATAACTCAATGCCACCTAATTCTGTATTTCACTGGAAGTCTCCAGTTGCCTATATGATGCTTATTTATAATAAGGTCAACCAATTTGTCCCTGTTCATGGTGTATTAATAATAATTTGTGTAACAATTCCTCTGTATTCATTCTGCCCAGCCAAAAATGACTTTCTTAAGCAAGAAAAATATTCTTGAGTAAACAAAATAATTCTTGTTCTGAGAAACATGTCAAGTTTTGTTTTGGAAAGGTACATGTGCCTAAAATTTTAGATATAAGAAAATTGTTCTTGCGTGAGTTCTATTTTTTTTAGTCAAATTCCAATTGCAAGAATATTTTTCTTATTTTAAGAATATTTTTCTATAGTGAGAACACAATTTCAAGCAATGCCAAAAATGATTTTCTTGTGTAAGGTTTTTCTTAGCACAAGAAAACTTTTCCTGTTTCAAAAGCACAATTTCTAATTTTTAAAAGATGCCTAATATAATTGTTTTTAAAAGAAATTAATCAAGAAAATTTGATTATGGCCAGAAATATTGTTCTTTAAATATTTAAAAATTGTTCTTGCCAAATGTTCATCGTTGATGCATTGTCCAATACAAAAAAAATATTCTCATTTTCAGGATTTTTTTTCTTGAATGAAGTTAAAATGTTATGAATGTTGCCAGGATAACAGAGCTAGAGGGCGCTGTTGGCAGTGCACTCAATTAAAGGTGCGTTCAAGTAGCTCACCCGGATCAACTTGGGTAAAGGCAGAAGGGTTAGCCAAGACAGCCGTGTTATTCTGTCAGAGGTATGTTCAAAGGTTGATATTTTTATTGTCATGTTTTCACTTAATTATCATAGATTAAGGATGGTTATTAGTTTGATCTTAATTGTTGAAAATGTTTAAGGATTAAAATTTGTGTAAGTTTCAGATCTGTTGTTTCAAAATTATGCGTACATTGTGTACATGTAAATGTCGCAGAAGCTCTAGGCATAGCACAATACTTTTGCTGTTTCAGTGGGATTTTGGGGAAAAAACATGAAAAAAATTTAAGATTTTAAATTTTATACACATGCATACACAAATTTAAATTGTTTAGGCCAAAAAAAAAAAGTCTCCGGTTTCTGGTATGCGCGCACCGGCAAAATGAAAAAGTTTTTTTTTCAATGAAAGATGATGTCTCAAAACCGCCAAACTCACTGGTTTGACTGGAATCCTGCTGCTGCACAATTTTAACGTGTTTTTAGATTGGGTTATGGTCGAGAATAAGCTTTATGTGGCCTCTGGACTCCCATATATTTGCACTAAGTTTAGTCGGGCACCATTTGCAGTCATCACCCGACATTTGAAGCAAAAAAATCAGGTACAAAAAAAACCACACCACTTTTTGGGCAAGCTCCATACCAGAAACCGGAGCCTTTTTTGGGGGGCCTTATTACCCTATGAAAGAATTCCAATAATGTAGTAAAAACTCATAATTGGACCTCCAACCCTTCCGTTACTTTCAAAGATGAGGCTGTCATACCATGTGATGAATATTTTTAAGCTGTTGTAATTCATTTCATCTGTTGTTAATAATCCATGGTGTACATATACAATTTTTTGTGGTCTTTTTATTTTTCAACTTCAACAGCAGTTTTCTAGACATGCATCTTAATGTGATAAAGTAAAACACTATAGCTATACATTTCTCAAGTCACAAAAAAATAATTGCATCCCTGTCACAACTGAAATGTTGGTGTCCATGTTTTATGAACAACAGTTCATCTGCTCAATATAATAACACCAACAATGATGTTTTTCACACCTGGATTTTATGAATGATTTACTGTTATGATATGAATGATTTAATACTCATCAGCATTCTGCTTCAGAGAGTATGTAGATCGATTAAACATGCATAAATGCGCCTGCAGCAACAATGCAGGATGATTAAGAATGAAACTATATACAGTATTTCACTGGATATTCTTTCCCATGAACTTGCCAATAGTTAAGTAATAACAATGTATCCGTTTTATGTTCCAAACTTCCATTATAGGCACATCATTTCCTGTTACGTCAAATGATGCTGCACTTTACCGGGTCACACAGACTTCCAATTATAAACAAAATACAACAAGATAAAAGTCTACGGATTGATTACACCATCACTTCGTGTTAGATAATTACCGTACCCAGACAAAAGCATCGACAACTGTGACTGATATTATTGCAGCAGAGATCATATCACCACGAGTTCAAAAAGTACATTTGGGTTTTTCACTAAAAAAATAAGGCATTTCAGAATTCTCCTGAAACAAAGACAACTTATTGTCTGAAGAATATTAATGGGCACTTTGCTAAAAACAAAAGACCTCTGATTTCAAAATAATAATAAAAAAAAAACACATTCTTTTGCATGCCGCTTAGAGGGCGCCCTTTATTTTTCAAGTTGGGCATTCCTCAATTAACACTTCCATAATGATTTGGCTGCAGTGAAATGCTTCCGTTTTAAAATTAAATTCAATTTCTACTGCACTTCCGGTAACACCGGAAGTAAAGGTCAGTTTTGTGCCCAGGAATAAGAAATGTTGCTCAAGGCATCTGCTACAACCTCACAAAAAAAGTGAACATAATACTTTATTTGGTTCAAAAGATATAGCTGAAACTATTTTGTCAAATTTCGCCTTTAAATACCTGGTGACGTCATGATGACATCACAAAATTGTTAACATTTTCGTACCGGGTTCCAAGTTCATACTAGGTTTTATCATAATCCTGTAAAATTGTTTGGAAGAAATTTGGTTTGTTATTTTTTAGGATTCTATCTGTATTTTATATTCACCAATCTTTGGCCTTATAGTAGACCTGGAATTAAAGGTCAAGCGAGTTCACGTACATGACAAAAAATGTTTATCTATTAAAGCTATAGTCCATCATTTGCAGCTAAAAGTAACTGGAGTAATTATTGTTGAAAAATATACTTGGTTGAAAGATAGTAAGGGGACCAAACTCCCTGTGAAATTATTCTTTTTGGCAAGCTATCACTTAGAAGTAATCAACGAAAGAAGGTCTTTTTCTAACGGTGCTTCTTAAGACGCACCGTAGGAAATTTAAATTAGTAGTTTGTTTTGATATTCGGCGAAACGCACGCAAGCATTGGCATGACGCACACGCACGCTCGGTTGCTGTAATTCGTCGGATCAGTGCGTGACATTGCGCAGCTGCAATTGGCTAAGTGAGAACGTGTCTCAGACGCTGAATTCAGGCCCAATTCAAAACACGATTCAGCAACTTTTGATTTGAAATTGAGATCCTAGAATGCTGTTTTTCTCTGATTATACAGCTGAAGCTGAGCTGAAACTTCATCAAGTTAGTTATTCAGTACCTGTCTTTAGATTTTGAGCACTTTTGTTGCTTCAAACTAACAAAATGCACAAATTACAAATGATGGACTATATCTTTAATATCTAATTACACAGTTTGAAAACAATTGATCATTTTTGTTCAAGAGATATAAGTGAAAGAAGTTGGTCATTTTATTAAGCAAAAATCGCTTGTAATTTGACACCCGATTATGTCATCATGTCAATATGCACCACTTGGGATGAGGATCGTTATACGTTGAAAGCTACAAGTTCATACCATAAACTATTGAGGAGAAAACCCACAGAGAAATATTGTCGATAACAAAAGAAAGAAACAAACAAACAAAGATTAATTACAACTAGAGGTTCTCGTTTGTTGTTACAAACACGTTGAGTTATGAATATGTTCATGTAAGAACAAAGGATCGCGAAGTAAATCCTTTCCAGTACAATCAATTATTTTGTTTCAAAAAATGCATCTTTAACAGTGTGATACATTTTAGTAAACATTCTCTGTACTCATACAAGTTATTTCTGGCTTGATGGCGTCATTATTCAAAAAATGGGAAGTGGATATCGATTTAGTTCGGAGTGGATAAATGTTCGCTGAGAAGTTAAATAACGTATGAAAATATGGAAAATATAACTGTATGTATTCATAACACCTAACTTCCGGTTTGATGACGTCACAGTATTTGGAAGCAAAACGTGAACATTGTAAGGGATATCGTTATATGGGCTACAAAGATATACGACATGAATCAAATGATAGAATTAAATCTAAAATATTATATTAATATTTTCAAATTGTCATAGAAGTAACTTCCGGTCCGATGACGTCATGAATTTGGAACCTTGCCAAATTATCTGTGGCTAATCAAAGAATATCAAGGGGCGATTTGCAAAATTTGAACCAATCGTTTTCAAATTAAAAAAGAAAACACTATTTTATGTGCCGCTAGAGGGCGCCCTTTCGAATGATGACGTCATCACACTGTTTTTTTTTGTGTCTGATATTCCTCACTTAACACTTTCATAATTTATATGTGTGTAGTAAGATGCTCCCGCTTTTCAGTTATATGCCGTTTTTATTGCACTTCCGGTAACACCGCAAGTGAAGGTCAAGCAGTTTTGTGTCCGGGAACAAGAAATGTTTCTCACGGCATAGTCTACAGCATCAAAAAAAATGAACACGATACTCTATTTGGTTCAAAAGATATAGCACAAACTATTTTGTCAAAATTTGCCCTTAAATTGCTTGTAATTTGATACTTGATGACGTCATGATGACGTAACAAAATTTATGACATTTTTGTACCATGGTATATGTTCACACTAGGTTTTATGATCATACCGTTTGGAAGAAATTTTGCTTTGTTTTGATTTTAGGCTAAAGTCTTCATTTTGAATTCACCTGATTTGACCTTCCGGTAGACCCGGAAGTAAAGGCCAAGCGAGTTCACGTACACGACAAAAAATGTTTATCAATTAATGGTCTATCTGATTACAGAATACAAACATCAATGACTATTTTGTTCTATAGTTATAGGTGAAAGTATTTGGTCACTTTTTTCAGCTAAAATCGAGTGTAATTGACACCCGATGACGTCATCATGACGTCAGAGTAATATGCACCACTATGGATGAGGGTTGATATATGCTGAAACTTACAAGTTCATACCATATACCGTTTAGGAGAAAACCCGCGGAGAAGTATTGTCCGGAAAAAAAAGGAAAGAAAGAAGATTTATGAGAACAATTCCAGACAGTGGTCGGGTTGTGCCATAGTTGTTTTTTTTTTTTGTCTTGGGATCAAGACCTGATCATCCTTTCTACTTATGCCAACTTCAGCATCACATAAATGATTTTGTGTCTTCTTATGAACATCTTCCAAAAATTAAAGGATGGACACAATCCTGACTAAGTATTCACTGTGCACTTATTGACACGACTACTCCCTCAACTGCAGGAACATGCCTTGTTATGTTTCCAACCTCCTCAACTAAAGAGAGTCTATCCTGAGATTTCAGGGAAAAATAACTTTTGCATGTCATCAACTGTTTATGACAGATGATGCAGAACTTAGTCCGTGGGACATCTGGTTCGCCAAATTTTATAAAACTTCACAAACATGTAGATTATGGTGTACCATATCGAAAAAACTTTGTTCCCCGATCCACAGTTTGTTTGAGAATGAGAAAATCAGGGATTAAATTGCCGAAAATTCTACATGAGAAACAAACATAAGAAACAGCGCCCTCTATTGACATAGTCAGAAACCTTTTCTCACGTTTGTCTGAGTCCGGGCGGTCTGTTCTTGACACGAGTATTTTCATTGTTCTCGCGCTCGAACGGCGGGAACACGACTCACGAACACTGCACTCGGAACAGGATCTCACACCACCTTCCCGTTGGGGTTTGTGCAAAAATGATATACCCGTGTCAAGAACAAGACCAGCCCGAACTCGGCCAATGAGTGCTTGCTAGTTGCTAGATGATACTTCTTTCATATTATATTCTAGATTTTTTTGTTATTTCTCATCGGAATGCCAAAATATCTTTGTTATAATTTTGTTGAACATGAAATGATTAAGTTTTCAATTTAAGATTAGCTACATATTCATCGATTGGTATATTAAAGGGAAAATACAACATTTGCAAACATCAAAAAATAAAACTACCAAAGCATTTTGAAATACCTTGCTGGACTGTTAGTGAATGACAGTGTAAAGCATCCTGTAAAATCATGGCACCTGGTATACTGTCATTTTCAAGAAAAGTGGTATTTTTGTATCAATTTCCAATGCTGATCGGCCGATCAGCGTTGGAAACAACTGGCTTTTTTTTCAAATACTGGCCCCAATTGACCATCGCACTTGTTTGCAATCGATTACAAACTTATGAACGGGTACGAGCCAGCTAGACTGGTTCCCTGACCTTACAATTCCCCAATGTATGTAAACTGCTCTGATTCTTCCATTGATCTCCATATATGTGTATATGGAGATCAATGGATTCTTCTTATATGGAGTCAGGGAACCAGACTACAGGAAAATGATCGTTTTTCTTGGTTTTTCTTGGTTTTTATAGCATTTTCGAACCCAAAACCTCAAAAAAGTCAGTGTAACTATATTTGCTATATATTTCCAACCCCCCAATTCCATCCATTTCTGAAAATTACAGCAAAGGCAAACGATGTACATTCCCTTAATCCCCAGATCAGTATAATTTTGTGAACTAATTTTGTAAATAATTTTGAATCTCAGAGTAACATATTTTCAATAATAATAGAAGTGCACGCATAGCATCTGGTAAAGCATCTAAACTTCTGAAACATCTTTTAAAAAATGTTTTGCCTGAATTAAAAAAAAAGAAAGTAATACAAATTTGATGCAGCCTCAAAAAAGGAAGCGGGTGGGCCGTTGCGGTTTATTGGTGGTTTTCACGGAATGGATGGACAAAACATGAATCAGTTCTTAAAACAATATTCAAAATAATAAAAACGGTAAGACGGTTTCGGCTGAAACAAATTGCAGTTGTAATGTTGCCACTCATAGCTTCCAAATAGGGGAATATAAATTATTTTTCTCTTCTTGAAAAAGTTAGCAAACAGAAAGTGGGTCCTTCAATTTGATGAGACTTTCAATGCATGTTACAACAATTATGCAAACAGGCGCTTAGCTCGTTTTGTCAGTTGAAAATAAACGAGTAACTTCGTTCAGTACAGATTGAACAAACTTATGTCATCTAAATACCATTCTTCTTGTGTGGACAAAAACTGTGAAGGTTAAACTTGCCGGGCCCCCACAAAAATAAATTAATAAATAAATGAAACAAAAATATTATATTAAATAAATTTGAAATTTTTTGGTGATTACTTAAACCACATTGCACCTGGAATATAAAAAAAAATCACCAAAACAGTTTTTGCAGTTATTGCCGTCTTTATTTTTTGAGTCATTTTTTTTTAATAGGAAAGTGTAATAAAAAATATAACCAACCTGACCTGTATGAGAACTTGAGTATCATTTTTGAGTGGTTTTGTAATAAGAGGCTTCAACTTATCTGATACATGTACATAATCCCTTATTAAAATTCTGCGTCGCTGCTACTTAAGGGGGGAGAGGGAGTCTGTTTAAAAAAAACTTCACTTATGACAATTTTTCTTTAAGACAAACTGAAAGATGTGATGAACCATGAGATTCTCATCTGGAGTACGGTTTAACTATGTTTTAATTTAGTTAATAACATTCGATCTTAAAACTTGATCATTTCAATTCGGACAAACTGTAATGAAAGGTTTTGACACCCGGATGAGAAATAATGACAAAAATATAATACATGCATGTAATATGAAGCTTGAAAGAAGTATCATCTGGCAAGCACTCCTTGTGTTTCAACCTGTTTGCAGGGTGGGGGTACGAGCGAATCATTGAGTACGAAAAGGTTGCTGACTGTGTCAATAGAGGGGGCTGTTTCTTATGTTTTTTTTCTCATGCAGAATTTTTGGAGTTTTTATCCCAGATTTTCTCATTCCCACACAAACTGTAGATTTGTTTTGCGACCTGAGCTGTTCTGACTTTTTTTAGCCTTGAGTCTTGCGCATCTTTTAATACCCAAAACATAACATTCGGACCACGGGTTGCCACGCAGCAAAAAAACAAACAAACAAAACTAGAAATGTGTTTGTGGACAAACACAAGCTGTTTCGGATATTTGAAATATTCCGTGCACATGATGAACAATTAGTGACGTCACTACAAATGTCATCTATAACAGCACATTATACGTACATATCAAGTTACAACCAAATCAAGCATTATAGTTCTGTAGATATACTGGTAGGCCTTTAATAGAAAAGTGCCCATTTAATGGACGTCACATGACATTTGATGATGCCATCACTTGAATTTTCATCTGTCACACATCCAGGTATGGGTAACAATCCAATCAGACCTATGGTTCTGTAGATATAGGCCTTAGAAAATGCTCTTTCAATGTGATGTCAAATGAAATGTGATGACGTCATGATGACGTTACTTCAATTTCCATCTGTAACACATCATCAAGGACCATCTTCGGCTGCTGGTCTTAGTGTGTCCCAAGTCTGAAGTTATATATCTGAAGTTTCAGGCATATGAAAGTGCCAAAGTGTATGGTTTGAAGAAAAACGTGTACAAAACCTATTGGAAACAAGTCAGGTGTGTTTACAAACACAAATGCCCTGCAACCGTGACTGTTCCCATGACATAACACCACTCTTTTAACATCAACTTACATGTATACCTTGGTCACATGGAACGTTCATTGACAGCATTAGTGTCTTCTGTAGGGTTTATATGAATTAATCCCTGTGATCTTAGAAAAAATACAAGATTTCTATTGTTTTAGCCACTGTGACCTTGACCCTTGACCTTTCGACCCCCAATGCAATAGGCCTATTTGGATTACCAAGAACGATCCACAAACCAAATTTGAAGTTCACATGTAAAGTATTTCTCAAGTTATCACGCTGACAAAATTTCTTTTGTTTTAGCCACTGTCACCTTGACTCTTGACCTTTTGGCCCCAAGTGAAATAGGCTTCTTAGGATTGCCAAGAACAATCCACAAACCAAATTTGAAGTTCATATGTAAAGTATTTCTCAAGTTATCGCGCTGACAAAATTATCGTTTCAGCCACTGTGACGTTGACCCTTGACGTTTTGGCCCCAAATGCAATAGGCTTCTTAGGATTACCAAGAACAATACACAAACCAAATTTGAAGTTCATATGTTAAGTATTTCTCAAGTTATCGCGCTGACAAGATTTGTCCGGACACACACACACACACACACCCAGTCGTTTTTTGCTATGCTTCCGAGGATTGGCTTTGTGTTTTCCTTTGTCCCTGTAATATAACACTCTCCCATAGACTAAGCACACAAACCTGCGTTCGAGGACAATAGGCACCTTCCTTCAAGGATCAATGGCCCCTTTGTGCTCCTTTTGTTGTCTGTCCTCAGGCGTAATGCCATGCAGGAACACACACCCACCCCCAGTCTTTTTTTTACTATACGCCTGAGGTCAACTATTGTGTTTTCCTTTGTCCCTCTAATATAACACATTCCCATAGACTAAGCACATAACCGTACGATCGAGGACCGGTTTTAACAATAGGCACCGTCGTCCGAGGGTCAAAGGCTCCTTTGTGCTCCTTTTGTTGTCTGTCCTTTTGTTGTCTGTAATACAATACAAGAGCCCCCACACACACTTGTTTTACATACGCTATGTGGACATTCCTTTGTTTTCGTGTAGTTAAGAAAACTCGGTACAAAAAATAACTTTACTTAAACTGTGAAAACTCTTTTAACCCAATTTTTTTTCTATGATTCCCTATAGTGTTTCTCTTCATTCTGCTACCGATAAACCTAACCCAAAAATGCCTCTAAACTTGTTTTCCAGAAAAGGGCAAAACGTTATGTGGACACGGCATAGTCCACATAACGTTAACACAACCTGCATTATGTGGACATCTTTTGTTCACAAGTCCACATAGGGAATGTAAGACAAACTCACACAAACTCACCCATACTTGTTTCACATGACTAGTGTGGACTTTCCATTGCTTTCGTGTAGTTAAGAAAAACCAGTGAAAAAACTCATTTTTCTCAAACTGTGAAAACTCTTTCAACCCAATTTTTTTCTATGATTCCCTTTAGTGTTTCTCTTCATTCTGCTACAGATAAACCTAACCCAAAAATGCCTCTAAACCTGTTTTCCAGAAATGGGGAAACACTGTGTGGACGTGGGGCAAGTCCACACAACGTCGGTGCTACCTACATTATGTGGACGTCTTTTGTTCGGAAGTCCACACTGCGTATGTAAGACAAACTCACCCACCCAAACTTACTCTTGAAAACTATTCTCCTGAGGACAATGCTTTGTGTTTCCCTTTGTCCCTTTAATATAACCCTGTAACATAGACTAAGCACACGAACCTACAACAGAGGACCGTTTAAAACCAAAGACCTAACACCCGAAGACTGAAAGGATCCTTTCTTCTCCCTTTGTGTGTCTGTCCTCGGAGGTTATGTAGAACATGTATACACACAAATGTGTATTCACCATTGATCGTGGACGTCCTATTGTCCCTCTTTTGTTTGTACAAGACCCTAATCGTGGACGTATGCTGGGAATCGTGAACGATATTGTTCTCTTTTGTTCTCTGGTATTTGTCGTCCGCGGTTTGAAAAGATGAACACATACATGCATACAGACACCCATACACAGTAACATATTGTTAATGTACCCTAACTTGGCACGGCCCCTAACGTGGCGCACTTTGATTTTTCCCCTGTAGCGCCTACCTACAGCAAAAGTTTGAACTAAAATTTCACAGAAAGTGACATTTCAATTTCTAAACACTCCCGTTCACAAATCACGAGTTTATCTATCCGTTTCATATATATATCATATATATCATATCCGTTTCAAAAATATATTTCGGCGTGATTTTCCAATTTTATTTCGAAGTGCACAGTGAACCCTTTAAAAACGTCCCCCAAAAATAAGCAAATAATTTTCTGACAAACTTCTAGTTGGTCATGTAAGAAGAGGTATTGGTTCATCAGAATTTATCAACTTTACAGAAATTCTCAAATGTTAATTTGGAATTTTCCGAGATTTATTCAAGTGCGCCACGTTGGGGAACACTCAGCCGACAGAGACTAAATAACAAGCATTAATAAGGTAAAAGTACCAGTATTTCACTGCATGAATTTTAAGTTTGTCAATGAAGTTTTGCAGCAGTACATGAGAAATGTCAGTGTAAATGTCGAAGTGCGCCATGTTAGGGAACACCAGGCACGGTTCTAGAACCAATATTTTGGGGGGGCTAGCAGGGTGGATCCAGAATTTTTTTCAGGGAGGCGTGCTGAAATGTAGACCGGTTATTTTTTCCAGACACTTAGGGGGGGGGGGGGGGGGAGAGGCCTCATGCCATTTTCAATGGGGAGCGCCCATAAAATCCTAAAATCATTGACACTATATTAACTAATGCACCCTTGTCACGACTATTTTTTTTAGGGAGACCGTTCGCATGTACATCACAATCCTTCTTTTTGCTAATGCAATTTTTTTTTTTTACGGAATTTATTTTGGGGGGGCTAAAGCCCCCCCGTAGAACCGCGCCTGGGGAACACCACTATACATACACACAGAAGAAATCTGCTATCGCAATATCCCCCTCTGGCTTACAGCCAGAGGGATAAGAATTGTTTTTACATTAAGGCAAAGACATGACTGTGTTTTATGTCCCAAGTCCTGATCAGAAAAAAGTGTATACATTCTATGGGATTTGGAATGAACAAAAGAAGAAGTAAAAGAAAATCTTAACAAAAGCAAAGGCTTTTTCTCAACTATGTGAAAAAGCCAAAAATAAAAATCAGAAAATAACAGCATTGCTGTTGAAACCCCTCAACCAGAGTGTCAAGTTATCATCCGGAAACCATTAACCTTTAACTCAACATGGTGACCTTGACCTTTGACCCCAGAACCAATCCCAACATGCCTGTAGCAATGGGCAACCCCCTACCAAAGTTAAACACCAAAATCTCAATTCTAACTCAAGTTATCATCCGGAAACCATTTACCTTTAACTCACCACGGTGACCTTGACCTTTGACCCTTTGACCCCAAAACCAATCCCAACTTGCCTACTCCCAAGGGCAACCCCTACCAATGTTAGACACCAAAATCTCATTTCTAACTCAAGTTATCATCCGGAAACCATTTACCTTTAACTCACCACGGTGACCTTGAACTTTGACCTTTTGACCTCAAAACCATTCCCAACTTGCCTACTCCTAAGGGCAACCCCCTACCGAAGTTACAATCCCAAACAACATTTCTAACTTAAGTTATCATCCGCAAACTAAAGCTGCCCGGACGGACGGACGGACGGACGGACGGTCTAGCCAGACGGAATTGTGGGGTGATAGCATTGTGTTCCCATTATCCCTTTTTCTAAAGATTCTCTTCTGGGGTGATGTTTTTCTATTTTAAAAATAGTGGGGTGATGTGTCCTGAAAGGAACATCATCCCACAAGGGTGGTATGGTCAGGACGGGCGTTCTAGCCAGACGGACTTGTGGGGTGATAGCATTGTGTTCCCATTGTCCCTTTTTCTAAAGATTCCCTTCTGGGGTGATGTTTTTCCATTGTGTAAAAAGTGGGGTGATGTGTTCTGAAAGGAACATCACCCCACAAGGGTGGTCTGGTCAGAACGGACAGACATACGGACAGACGCCGTAGGTGATGACAATACCCTTCGAGCCTCTCGGCTGAGGTAATGACTACCTGTACTACCATTTTTTTGTCTATCCATACATTACATATATTACTTTTTACGTATCGTACACCACATAAAATCTCCTCCACAGGAAAACAGTTAGTAAAAGTGGTATTAAAAAGCTCTTCTGATATATACCTACCAAAAAACATGGCAAACCAAAGGGGGAAAAGTCCAAATGAATCACCTCACCAGGAGAATCTGGAGTAATATTGAGAAAGGAAATCTGTTATTTCCAAGAAATATATGTATTAATTGTTTTGACTCAAAGAATCATCATTTGCCCATTACCAATAACCCCCACCCCCCTCTAAAATTGATAGCATACAATCATGAGACGAATTTGAATGAAATGTATATAACATTGATTGCAAAACGACGAAATTGATTCGTACGTTCGACAACTGCAGACGACGAAACTGAATTGTCTAAAATGAGCGACCAAAGACAAAATTGAACATGGGGTATGTAAGATCATGAATTTTCAAGACGAATTTGAAGTAAACCGTTTATGAATTTGAATGAAAACAGTTTTAAAATGTGCGGGAAAACCTATACTACATGTACTGTATGCATCACCTTGAATTGGACTATTACCCTGCATGTAAACCCTACGTGTGTGTGGCAGTTCCTTCACAAAAAAAAGAGACCCTATTGTTGACAACCATTCGTCCATGAAAGCAATCCTACAGTAAGAAGCATGTGCTACCTGTTGTCTAGTAAATGCTGAACACTAAAGGAAAAGTTTTATTCATACAGAATCAAGCATTGATTTTTACTTAATGCTTATACTCCACAGTAAATGCTTTTACTTTTTGCTTTAACTTCCTAGCATTCGCTAGTTTTTATACATACGACCCATTATCTATTTCTTTGAATTAAAAGTTAAAAATAGCATGTACAGTACATCTTTTATGACTTGAAGTAATAGTTTTGTTTTAAGACCAATTGTAAGGGACCTAAAAATGGAACATACAATTACCATTGGTTTTTAGAGGGCCAACTAATTCTAATACCATCCCCTACTTCAGAAAATGTATACTAATTATCATGCATACCAATTTATGCATGCAATTTCTTCCCTCTGGGTATTTTTTTTTTTTTAAATGGCAAGAGAAACAAAAAATGTAAATGTATATAAATAAATAGAAAATCAACTTTTTACCTGTCTGTTTTCTGTATCGTCTTGGAGAGACTCTATCTCCATGTCTGCTCCCATGAAGAATGCATCCCTGTTGAATCCATGTAAAAGAGAAATAATTTATGCCATCTTGATATGAATCGAATACCAGATAATTGCAGTGACAGCCTATGACAAGCACAAACAGTGACAATCAACCCTTCTGTGCGCTAACCAGTCGCTAGAGACTGGTTTATTACAGCAATAATTCTTTCATAACCGGAAAGCGGACACTTGAGGGCACAATTTCGACCCTCTTTTCATGAGGGTCACCATTTGCGAAATTTATTTCAACATTGTTTGAAGTTTTAAAAGCAAAATATTCTGTAAATATTCTTTAAGTGTCAGGATTTGGTTTTCATGCAGAAAAACACTCAAAATTTTGCCCGAGGACTTTTCAGAATTAGATGTTAATATAGACTTCATTTACGGATCAGCCATATCAAATTGAAAACGCGGTAAAGTCTTCATTTTTGAAACTTGTGAGAAGAAACAAAAGCAATGAAATAAAAGTTCAGTACACATTAATACATGTACCAGTCTGCTTTGACGAATAACTTAAATTTGTGATTAAACATACCTAATGTTTTAAGCCACAGTTAAAAAATATTGAAAGTGAGGTTTGGAATGCACTCCAATTAAAATAGTAAAATAGTTATAAAAGGCTTCCTCATGAATAAGGTCTATGGTCTCTGTGTGCCAGCAAGAGAGGGTGCTTTTTTACCACTTTTGAAAGCCCCGTGGATGGGACACACCATGTGTACGTACTGGTTCAAACACGTATATATACATGTATATTTGTTAATATGCACAAAGCCATAGCGTCTCTGTGTGAGCGTCGGGCACCACTTCTTCACAGCAGGATCCAGTTCACCATGGAACAAGAAAGAGATGGCAACATCTCATTTCTTGATGTTAGTTAGGGCCCATAGTTCCATCACCCTCCCCTACTTAGGCACCACTTCTTATCACATCCAACACATCCTCCAAAAGCATGGAATTCCACACAGCCCCTCTGAAGACGTAGAACCTGCTGACTTCACACAAGGATCGGTGTGACCCAGAATGCAGACCAGGGGTGTACAAGATTCCATGTCAATGTGGCAAAGTGTATATCGGCGTGACTGGCAGGGACCTCCCCACCATACTCAATGAGCACAAAGTCCATGGCAGGAAGGGAGACTTCGAGAAATCTTCCATCGTCAAACACTCCCACACTGAGGACCACCCGATCAACTGGAGCCAAGCAGAACTGGTACCCCCGATGCATTAGAGAAGCCATCGAGATCATCAAGCATATGTTCCTCATGTTCCCCAACACATCGGTTTCCCATCTGGCGGCCCATCCTGAAGTCCAAGTCCGATGGGTCTCCTATACCCTAGGACAACTTAGTTTCAGTTCTCGCCTATGGGTCACCTATATGCTGAGCTCCTTCCCCTTTGCCCCCTCACTGTGTACTGACACGCTCCAATGATCATCCAGCATCCCTCAGTCAACTTGCATCCTTCTCAGCTTTACCGGTTTCGAGCTTCACCAGTTTGCATCCTTCCCACGCCTCACCACACCCATCCTTATAACATCGCATCATCGTTCCAATCCCTCATTCTCCTGACGACGGGCAGAGCATACTGTTCGAAACGTTGAGTTCCTCCGGTTCTCTTCAGAACCACATATACTCACAAAAGAGATTTATTCACATGGTGCTAACGCAAACTTATCTCGTCTTAGTATCTTTCCAACATGCAAACCTTCAAATCTCATCTCCCTAATGTCACAGCCCCCCTTTAGAGGCACAAATTTATCGTTGCAATTAGGTTATATTTGTTTAGTAAAAATACCGAAATTCATGGAAAAGGACAAGGGAATATTGGGTTAGGGCACATTTAAGTTTGAAAAATTTTGTGCACAAGTCTATGGGGATGTCTCCCAAATGTCCAATCCAGGGTAATTATTGGCTGTTTCAGCAACCAGCCGAAACAGCCTTCTTTGTTTTCGTTAATTTTTAAAAAAATTTTATTCTTCTTTTTCAGCCATTCCCCATAGCATTCGTACATGTTTTCACAGTAGAAGGCACTTTGGGCACTAAATTCAATCCGGTTGACTTTATACTCGGCACACACTTACACCAGCATCTGAAGATGTGCGCTGAACATTGACGTCATCATGACGTCATCAGGTAACTCAAGCGTCACAATATAGGTGCATATTTTGAAGGCTGATATTTTCATAACTACAGGTTCGATTGGGTTGAAACTTGGTATGTACATGTACGTAAACCGGGATGTGTTATAGATGAAAATTTACGTGACGTCACGATGACGTCATCAGTTGACAAGTGACGTCATATTTAATGTGCACATTCTAACGGCCAATATCTACAAAACTACAGGTCTGATTGGGTTGAAAGTTGGTATGTACCTAGACTGGGATGTGTTATAGATGAAAATAGAAGTGCACCATGATGACGGCATCATGGGTTACGTGACATCAGGTTAATGATTAATAGATTTAATCTTTAAAAATCAATATAAATCAACCGTGAGAGACTTGCACATGATTTTTGCGGGAATTGATAGAATAATCCAGGGTTTTCATTTTTGATATGTGTAAAATCATGTGACCCTTGCTTCCGGTTGAAACCGGAAGTGCCTTATAATTAAAAATTGGTGAAAGATGTGAACTTGCTTTCAACGATGTATGCTTAAAGTTGTTATTTAACAACAACAAAAATAATTATAGATGAAAATTGATATTGATGTCATTATGATGTCATAATTCAAAGCCCTATGAGAATGTAATCACATATTATATGCTACCAGTTATTAAAAACAGAAGTACATATCCTTCCTGGATGGAACTTATACTTGAAACTTTACTGGTGACCTGTCACAAAAAGTTAACTGAAACAGCCCTGTGTTTGCCACATATGTCTAGTTAGCATTATTGTTATTGTAATTATAGTTAGTTGGAGTTATAGTTGTAATTATAGTTGTTTTATGGTGGTTAAAGTACGACTTTAACTATTATAGCTATTATTCATACCGTCAACGATAATTGTTCGTCTTGGTGAGTTTGTAGCATTGTGGGTTTAGTGAGGTACCTTAGTGACAAAAATGCCAAGGATCGTGACACGGTGGACAAAAGCACCATTTTTTTCACCAAAGCATCTCCATGGTATACCTTATCGAAAAAAAGACGGACGCAAAAAATTGGATGATGGGAAGGGCATGTATGACGTCATTATGACTTCATCAGCTAATTATTACATGAAATATATATAAATTGATAATATCTTCTGAACTACAACCATCACAACAACAAAAGTCGCATCAAATAAAAGGGAACAACAAGATCTTTCATTTGAGTGGTATGTCAGGGGTGTGGAATGTAGTAAAGGGTGGTTTTGGGGGCCAAAAAGCACTTTTTTGGTAAAAAAACCCTGATTTTTGGCTAAATTCATGTATTTTTGTTTGGCACCTTGTTTAACATGCAAACCGTATGTGTTATTGTGAGATTTTGTTTTGAAGTCAGAGGAAAAGGTTCAAATTCTATGCCAAAAGAGTTTTTGCAATTGATTATTATTTTTTTTAATTGATTATTAGTATCTTAAATGCGTACACTTGAAAAACATATAAATTGATAATATCTTCAGAACGACAAGCATTACAACAACAAATGTGGTATCAAATTAAAGGGAACAACAAGATCTTTCATTTGAGTGGTATGTCAGTGGGATGGAATGTAGTACAGGGTGGGTTTTTTGCCCAAAAGTACCCTTTTTGGTAAAACAAAAACAAAATTGGTGCTTAAATCATGGATTTGGGGTAATCATTTTGGCACCTTGTTTTAACATGCAAACCGTAAGTGGTATTGTGAGTTTTGGTTCTTAAGTCAGAGAGAATGGTTCAAATACTATGCCAAAAGAGTTTTCGTAATTGATTATTGGTATCTTAAATGTTTAAACTTATTCCAAAGATAGGTGGACAAAAAAATGTAACATAAGTTACAGTCGGGTGCCCATTCCAGTGGATCTCAGTTACAGATTCATCACATGTCTCGTTGTCGAGCTTGGAGGGGTTGGGCAATCTGCCGGGTGCATCTGCGATCACCATCATAGCACCAGGTTTGTAGACATCGTCGAAGTTGTATCCTTGTAGCTTAAGACGCTGCAAGCGGTGTGGTGTACTGGCTAGGATTTTGCGCCAGATCGTAACCAATGGTTTTAATGGTCAGTGACAACAATGAAGTTGGAGCCGAATGAAGTTGCAGCAGTGCCACAGCTTCCCTCTCGATATTCGAGAATATGCTCTGGGAAGAGGATCTATAGGCTCTTCGAGGAAAATGTGATGGGTTTACTTTCCTGGGTGTTGCCCAATCCTCTTTCAGATGCATCTACTTTGAGGATTGTTTCTATACCTGTGTGTCGGAGAATCGTAGCCAGGACTGAGTTCAGATGGAGTGTTTAAGGGTTGTAAAAGAAGCTTGATGGTCCTCTTCCCAGAGAAATGGTACATCTTTTCGAAGAAGATCGCTGAAGGGAGTAACTTTGTCTGCGCAATTTGGGGTGTACAGTGTGAGACATTGTTGACTATGCTAAGGAACCAGCAGTTTCCATCAGGGCTATGAGACATTCGGCCGCTCGTCATGCTCTTCAAGGGAGACCGAACACTGCAATGTCGTCCCGGTGATTGTTCCAATGCATCAAGGCATCTAGCTTATTTTGCCATCAATATTTTTTGGGACCATTATCTTGGCTTACTGATAAGCCGATGAATGGGCGACGAAAGCTGTTAACAACCAAATTGTATGTTGTCAGTTTTTTCAGACTGCCCTAGGTGAGCAGACCAATACTCTGCTGTTGACGTCTAGCTTGGAGGAGAACCTTTCCAGTGCAAATTCTGGCTTGAGCTCCTCAAGAGTGGGGATCTTTAGAAAACATTATGTGCTTAGCTGCTTGGGATCCGGACACATCCTGAACGGGCCGTCTTTAACTGTGATAGAGCTGCACCCGTCCGTGTGATGGGAGACTTTTCGTATGACCCAGCCTTTCTCAGTCTTTTTCAGCTTGGCCTGCGGTTTTGGTTTGGCATGAAAGCTGCACCTATGTGGCGGATTTATGTGGGACTGAGTATCTGGCTTGAAGTGTAGGAGAGCGCGTATCTAAGTCGTCGAAAGTATCAAACTGCTTTGGGAGCCGGTCCTTCAGGTCTTGTGTGTCTCTCACCGGAGTGGTAGTGGCCAGCCCTTTGGTTCCTGTGGGGGCCTGAGGCTTTGGGGGCAGTGTGCCAGTGTAGGTTTTGACCAAGTGTAGGGTGCGGCTCGTAGGGTACGTGCGGCTCGTATAGTAGGGAGCCCATTGATAGCTGGTCCTGGCACAATGACCACTTGGAACTTCTCACGTTGCTAGTCATTCTGCTGGTATACCCATAAGGTGTATCGAACCATGGCAGATGATTCCGGAAACATTATATGCCTTCCTTGGGAGGGTTGGTTTCTCCAATTGTCTCCGTATTTGTGACGCATCAACGAACTGGTAAGGTATTTGCTCTCGAGTTTGTGTTAACCTAGTTGCAGACATGTTGCTAGAGATGATCCGGACAGATCACATCCAGTGTTCGGCGGTGTTCAGCTGTTGTGCACATCATATGTCCGATGCTGATAAGGTAATGGAGTTGAATGTTTTGATGACTTGGAGACATCCAATCTTCTGCAGTAGCCTGAAGAGGCCTTTTCTACTGACGAAGGTCGAAGGCCTTCATCGGCAAGGCCGGCGGTCAGTACATCGGTCGTCGCTGCTCTCGGCACTTCTCCTGGAGCTGCCGTAAGTCGAAGACAATGGAGAAGATAATGTCGATCTTTAATCTTTCAGCTCTGAAACCGCACTGCCTCTCAGGGTATATGCACTCAGCTCGCAGCTGCGATCTGTTCAGCACTACAAGGGCGAAGGCCTTCTTAACGATATCGAGGAGGGAGATTCCTCGTGTTGCACAGATCTGGGATTGACGTCCTGGCGATGTTTGAAGTATGGGCGTCTTTTTTGCCTTGAGCGGTGGATCTGTTTATTTGGGAGTGGTCTGTATTACAGTCAGCGCTGCGTGTGATGAGAATGCAGTTTCGTGAGGGTCTTCCTGTGATGATGAGATGAAGCTGAAGCCAGTGACGGGATCTGAGGTGCTTCTGCAGCCTCTGCCCGTTCTCAGTTAGCTTGCCAACGCCAACGTGAGTGATGCAGCTGGGCCAGGAGTTGTGGTCAGATCCCACTTGGGCGTTGAATTCGCCAAGGAGGTACAGTTGTTCTACGACAGGGATACCCCTGATGGTGGTGTTGAGTTCCTCGTAGAACCGGTCCTTAGAATTTTATTGGAAGATGATAATGTTGAGACGCTGTGCTATGCAATGGAGTACTTCAGTGGAGATAGGGCTGCTCATTTCTCCATTTCATCCCAGCACATCCTAACCGATTTGACCCCAAATGGATTAGGCTTACTCCTGACTTATTCTGATTGTTTATGTGCGATTCCACGACAACTTTACATTTTCAGGCACTTTGAGACGCAAAAAAGGAGTCTCACCACTAAATGCATTGGTTTCAAAAATCAATTTCAACATAATGAATACAAAGTGGTAAGCTTTTATTTGTGGGCTGTTGCACAACAGTTTAAGCTTTTTTACTTTCGATATATAAAAAAAACGTAGGCCTATGCATGATTTGTTGGAGGTCTCGATTCAAAAGTCTCCTCAAACTGGACATGCATTGATAAAAGTAATATGCACACCATCTATTTGCTGGCAACTAAACTATGTATTAGGCCCCCAAAAAATGATAGTACACTGTTCTGCTTCCGGTTTCCCTACCTACCCTATTCTGACAGCCCCTACCCTAATTTGTTTTATGGGAAAAATGAGAAAAAAACCCCAAAAACAATCAATTTCTCCCTTTCACCCTTGACTAAGCGCAGACGCCTCCATATATGATTGTACACAAACAAAAAAATCCTTACCTACCAACTCTGTTTTCAAATGCCATGTAATGGGAAGCAGAACTATTTTTTGGGCCTTATCAAGGTAATACAGGAAATCTTAAGTCCCATTTTGGCCCATACCCTAAAATGGTGATAACTTTCCTTACGGTAACTGCAGTTTTTCCACCTATCTAAGGAACAAGTGTAAGCATTTAAGATACTAATAATCAATTATAAAAAATAATAATCAATTGCAAAAACTCTTTTGGCATAGAATTTGAACCTTTTTCTCTGACTTAAAAACAAAATCTCACAATAACAAATACGATTTGCATGTTAAACAAGGTGCCAACAAAAATACATGATTTAAGCCAAAAATCTGTTTTTTTTGACCAAAAAAGTGCTTTTTGGCCCCAAAAACCACCCTTTACTACATTCCACGCTCCTGACATACCACTCAAATGAAAGATCTTGTTGTTCCCTTTTATTTGATGCGACTTTTGTTGTTGTGATGGTTGTAGTTCAGAAGATATTATCAATTTATATATATTTCATGTAATAATTAGCTGATGACGTCATAATGACGTCATACATGCCCTTCCCATCATCCAATTTTTTGCGTCCGTCTTTTTTTCGAAAAGGTATACCATGGAGATGCTTTGGTGAAAAAATGGTGCTTTTGTCCACTGTGTCACGATTTTTTCACTAAGGTACCTCACTAGTTGGGACATTTGGGGTTGTGTATCATTTGTCATAGACTCCGGGGGTGTAACTGAAGGTGCTGATGATAATATATTGTTAATCATAGGCTTTGGGGGGGGGGGGGTTGCAGGTGTTGGTGTCGCGGTGTCATCGAAAGAGTTGTCCGGTTGAGGTTGCCAATTTAAATCCGGCATCAAACCATTGATCGATACTAGTTCCCATGTTGTCTACCGCGTTGCTGATGTTTTTAGGATAACTTGAGGCATCTAAGTCGGTGCCTGGTGTTAATACGCTCGTTTTTGTTTGAACCTGCGCACCTGGTAAAGCGTACACATAAGATCTAATTGGCTGCTTCAGCAACCAGCCGAAACAGTCTTTGTTTTCGTTAAGATTTTTATTTTTTACTCTCTCATTTTTCTTTTTCAGTCATTTTTGCTTATTGCATTTGTACATGTTTTTTTGTCCAGGGCACTTTGGCCACTAAAATCAATCCGATTGCCTTTATACTTGGCACACACCTAGACCAGCACCCACAGATGTGTGCCGAACATTGACGTCATCACAAGTCACGTGACGTCACATTTAATGTGCATATTTTGACGGCCTATATCTCCAGAACTACAGGTCCGATTGGGTTCAAAGTGGGTATGTACCTAGAGTGGTATGTGTTTTAGATGACAATTAAAGTGACGTCACGATGACGTCATCACCTGACATGTGACGTCATATTGAAAGTGCACATTTTGAAGGCGAATATCTACAGAACTACAGGTCTGATTGGGTTGAAACCTGGTATGTACCTAAACCGGGATGAGTTATAGATAAAAATACAAGTGATGTCACGATGACGTCATCACGTGACGTCATATTAAATGTACATATTATAAAGGCCGATATCTACAGAACAACATGTCCAATTGGGTTGAAAGTTGGTATGTACCTAGACCGGAATGTGTTATAGATAGACATTTAAGTGAAGTCACGATGACGTCATTACGTGACACGTGACGGCATATTAAATGTGCATATTTTGAAGCCCATTATCTAGAGAACTGTATTAGTCCTGATCACTTAAGCGTACATGTCCTATCAGTCTTACATGACATAAAACTACAATAAATTACCGAAACAGCTGTATGTTTGTACACAAACATAAGTAAATCTAGTTGATTAGTTGATTTTGATAGTCCCCGCGGGGGTAAACGAACTTGTGTTAGGTATAAAATCTAACCAAGCCTTTTGTACCGATTGATTTTGACTGATGTAGGCCACAGTATAATTGCTGTAACACCCTAAACCCCAGGGTAGGTCTGCCAAACCAAGTCCCATTTTAGTTCCACCCATCATATCTTTACGATACTGACTGTACCCGAGGTGCAGGTCGGTTGTATCGTAATCATTTCCGGGTACGGGCACATAAGAAGTGTCCCAGTAATATAAGCAATACCTTAACCATTAGAGTAGGAGTCTCTTGTCTGTTTAAAAGATTTATTTTGATTGAGGCCAAACAATAGACAGGTGTCGATAATTGCTCTGTGATTATAGTTGCTGTCTAGAGCGTTAAATGCGTTGTCTCCCGGTATAGGAGTGGCTAGGTCGTATTTTCTTTCTGACCGTAAAATACAGATAAAAGTTAAAGATGGCCCAAACGTATTTGTTGCCCACGTTTAAAAGATCGAGTCCAACATTTTTTTGCTCTGTTATTTCAATCAATGTGTTACTGCAGCGTACATTCCGATAATGTAGAAAAAGAAAGCATATGTTGAACGTTGTAATTATTAAATAATTTCAATTGTACTAAGACTGGTACATTTTGATAAAATGATCTGGAACCAGTCTTAACTTGCCTCAAGCCGGTGAGGAGACCGTGCGTTACGTAACCTTTCTGCAGCTGGGCTTATAAGAATTCTGAGTGGCAGCCACGTCGATTGTCTTCTCGAAATCCTTAGGAATGATTGATCCTGCCAAAGTTCTTGAATATAACCGCATAATGTAAGTACCTAACATTCAGGTGCTCATTAAACCTCGCGACTGTAGATAGAATGTCTTCATCCTGGATTTTGAACGCCTCAACAAAACATTAATACACATGGTCGGTTGTATCATAGAGCATGGAAAAGCTCTATGGTTGTTTACAATCAACGTTTGCTTTTATGCACTAAACCTCTGTACAGTTAAATTATACTTTTTTAATAATGTGGTACTTTTTATTCTTTTAATACTGTAATATAATGTAACCTGTTAAACCACAAACAATGTGTCAATTCGTTGTTGATATTGCAAGACATTATGGAATGATTCCCATATCTAGGAATAGTTTTTCCCCACAATGACCTATCATCAGCCATTTAGACATTAATATAGAAGCATTCCCGAAAAAAACATACATTTTCAGACCAGAGCACAGAGTGACAAGTGATGTGTACAGGTACTGAAAATATTGGATTTGTACGAAGAGAAACAGCACAGATAATGGCCCCGTTTTCCTTCCCACAGTGCTTGGTATCTTTTACACATAGCTATTGTCCAGAATCACTGAAGTGATTAAATATTTGCGATAAGGCTTGTCATGCTGCACATACACAGCCATGATGATACGTTAATACATAGTGTGAACACGGTGAAGCATTAAAATGCGGGACCATGTGGGGGGGGGGGGGGGTAACATTAAGCTGTTAGTAGCACGTTCTTAATTGGGCCTATTGCGACAACTTAATATGTTTTTAGGGAAACATTCCCATATCCTGACATCACTATTTTTCCCTACAGTGATCTATCAGCCATCAACAACGGATATATCCTAAAGTTGCATTTAGCAGGGACAAATAAACAGTGTAGAAACATTTACTGAGAAAACACTTGCAGTGAGTCCACCACCTCCTTTCTTACTCATTTTTTTCTATAACCTTTTACTCTTTCAAAAAGGATTGTTCTGATGACACCCACTCTTCACAAGACCAGCTCCAGTCACTTAAACAAGAATCTCATCTCATTCTCACCCATTCAAACCAACTTTTTCTCCTAGAAATAGTTTCATTTTTAGAAGTTATGAAATGGTGCAAAAATAATCATACTTTTTTATTTATAGATATGTGTCTTTGCCTTAGTTGTACCCAATAATAATAATGGAATAATTACTAGATAATTACTGGCGAAGCAGATTGTGTCAATCGTGTAAAAACTGAAATCAATGTAGTACACCTATACTGGCAAACTTATTTTAAAACAAAACCAATGTCTTTGATTATCAAATTACATAACCATAATTTCACAATAAAATCTTAATACTCGCATACCACCCCATTTCTCATCAGTTTTCATCAACACTCATTGAAAAGTTTATGACTTACAATGCCCGTCATTATTTATGATTACAACTTTTCACAAAAGAATGCGAGTGTACAATAACCTTTGCCTGTCTTGCATGAAAGTCTTCCATGAAATTATTGTGCGTATACAAGCCCAGACCTACGTCCCTCACTAAAAAAAAAATGCTCCGAAAATTGTCAAGAAGCCCCCTGAGTTTTGTAAAAGTACGGTACTGCCATGTAATGAATGTAAAGAAATTAGTACTCATAAATTCTGTGCATACCTCATTTCATTTTGCCAGTTTTGTAATAAACACATCTAAACATGTGGTGTTTCATGTATGAAGTGTTCCAATATGTCCTTCCTTTTAGTTTTACTCTCTTCTTCAAATAAAAAAGCATTGAAATACTTCGCTCTACAACCCCACCACCATAATTAACGCCAACTCCTATAGTGACATCAACTTCTGCTTAATCCATGAGAAACACCCCCTCCACCATGATAACTAAAACAAATTGTTGCCCCTTTCCCGGAAATATAAGTGAAAATGGTTAACGGGTTTAACAGAAATTGGCCACCCAATATATCCAACCCCAACCCCACTGGCTGGCCTCCTCCTTCCTATAATTAGTACGATTGATACCCTGTTGTATAGATCCAACTGAGTTTCATCTAAAATACATAATTGTAAAGTCAATGTATACGTGCTTTTTGGGTGTGACACCTCGAAAAATAGATTTTCAAATTGATTTGATAATATTCTAGCATTACATATTAGTTATGAGCTTTCTAATGAGACATAGCACGAGCACATTGGCCGGCAATAAGTCTTTCATTAATTTATTTCAAGTTTTAAATTAAGAGCGGGATGTTCCTAATGATTCAATTTGAATAGTGTACACAAATTTTGAACTAGAGCGCGCCATTTAAAACCACATTATAACCATATTAAGGCCTACAAAGAACCTCCACAGTCTGAGTGATTTCAATATCACCATCCCCCCACTATAAAACCAAAAAAAACATTCCTCCCTATCCGTGGAAATATTGGTGACCATGGTTCGTTAAACCTGTTGGTTTAACAGATATTGGACGTTCCAACTGTAATCTAGCACCCTATCCCCTAGCTGGAGCCTTCCTCCCCTATATTGACAATTACACAGAGTTTCATATAAAATACCTGATATGTCCTCGACCCTCGCACAATCTTTGCTGGTAACGCTGTGCATGTGTGCACGTTGCCAAATGCAAATGCAGTTTATAAAGGTGAGACTGGCAAGTTAAAAATAGGATCGCGTTCAGATGGTCTGACGATACGCCGGGTCAGAAAAGAAAGTCTGACACAACATACTGACAAGCAACAGGTCAGACAAGAAAGCTAACATTAATCGGAATTAGGTTATGCAGTAGTTCTTTAATTCATTTCTTAACAAGTAAGTTTAAATCTTAACATTTACTAATTCCCTCGGCTACACACCTGGCCTTCATCCAAATTCTCAGCTCTAGAAGCACACCTGCAATGCTGAAATCTTCATAAGTCAAACCTCAAGAGAACAGGTTCAAAATTTGACTTAACCAGAGTTTTTGAGTTAAGCAGGGTTGTATATCAATTGTTATACTACTAAAGGCAATGGATTCTTTGTTTGACTTAACAGTTGTTTTGAGTTATCAGAGCTTGGCTTATCAAGATTTCACTGTATAAACAATACAAAACAGTCAGCTCCACCCATCCTGCTAGTTCGCTATCAACAGTTGAGTACTAGCAAAATAAAATTCCCCAGATGGTCGACCATCAGACATCTTAAAAAAATCGTACCCATTTCTGCGCTCAAACCTGACCTCAGTAGAGAAAAAAACCTTAAAAACGGTATACCCTAATTTTTGGAATATAGGTCACCGGAGTATAAGCCGCAGCATGTGAAAATCTGCAAATTAAGATTTGAAGTTGGCGTATTAGCCGCACCGGCGTATAAGCCGCACAGACCGCAGCGGTTTCAATGCTCTGGACCAGTTCCATATACGCTACGAAAGCTATAAAGAGGGCCACACAAGTTATATCAAAACATTACGGTCGATGCTCGTTAAAAAACATATGGAAATTGACGATGAGAAATAAACACCGGGAATTGCTGCTGGCTTGCCTGGCTGGTCCCCTGCCTAAAAGTTAGGGCATGGCCCGGCAGCACGTGAGTCAGCGAATGACAACATTTTCCCGCATCACTCGGAGTATGCAACCCACAGTGTGTTGTCTGACTGGAGCACTACAAATCTTGTTTTGTGGCAACAGATGCTGATTTGTTTTGTCCTAAGAATAAATAGGTCCTTTTTTACAACAAAACTTATCAAATTGTTGTGATTACTAACGACTGTAGTAACATAAAAAAAATCCAGTTTTCGACCGTACTTTCTTCAAAAACCATCAACACGATGCAGGCTTCCTTATGGACGAATCCATTAATTTAGGGAGGGGTGATTTAGCCCCTGTTTTGCGATTTACATCGTTTCTTGAATACATTTTCAGAAAAAAATTATGTTTTGACGTTGAACAACTGATTGTCCAATAAAGAATCCATAAAAACTCCATAAAGGTATATGTTGTCTTGTTTTTTTAAACAGCGGAAAAATATCGGTAATTATTGTTACCGAAAAAGTACACCCCTTTATTACCACAAATGGTGTGGGCCACACATCAATGTACAGCATGCAACGGAGACGGCTTTTACTCGTACTCACGCATGGCTGGCCAGCAGGCCACACTTTTGGTACATTTTTGGGACGTACTTCTACTTATTGTTAATGACTCTCCGGTACCTCAAGTCCGGTAACGATTGATAATTCATTTTCAGCAACAGATCTTTTCTTATACCAGTACATAAATACACATTTGAATCTCATTTTTATTCTTCAAGGCTCGGTGTATAAGCCGCCCTGTGTATAAGCAGCAGTAAACATTTTCACGGGCAAATTCAACGTATAAGCCGTGGCTTATATTCCGAAAATTACGGTACTCAACAAACTGACTTTTTATATCAGCAGTGAAAAAGGACATATTGTCAACAACATGGGTGTGGGTATATAGTCATCAAGTTAGAAATTGTTTAGTTTTAAAATCGTTTTATATTAAAAAACATAAGTATAGATAATAAGCCAATAAGCCAGATTTTGTCACAATGCATGTATTTTGACAAAATCCTTTATACTTGGCAAACACGGGTCTGCTGCTTCTCAGTTACACTGTCCTGTACATGTAGTTTATTATGCTGTCTCCGACAGCTTTCATAATTGTTGGCATATTTGCTCATATATACACTCAATCTGCCCCCCTCTGTGGAATTAAAACACTTACAAACTTTGGGTATTTCAAAAGTTGGGATCCTGAGAAGGATCCTAGCACCATAGGCGTAGCCAAGGGGGGGGGGGGGAGGGGGGGGGCCAAGGGGGGCCATGGCCCCCCCTGCTGTAAAAAAAAAAATGACATTTTACCAAAACCCGACGTTAATTACGAGTACGAGTACGAAATACGAGTATGTGTATTTCAAGGATTGTCCGAAAATCATGTAATGGGGCCAGAAATGGCCTCAGATTGCACCACAGAGCATGTAGGATCAAAAATTTCCAGGGGCCCTTAAGCGGGGCCCCGGACCCCATGCCGTATTAAACAGGTTCTTGACCAAGTTGAATACAATTTATGAAAAATTCTTAATACTGTATACGATGTAAACTCAGGCAAAACAAAGGAATATCAAAAACATATAAGGTCGAATAAGAAGAAAAACATGTTTCTCGTCCAGGTTTTTGAAAAAAAGGAGGAAAAGGGGCTTTTTATTTTTTATTTTTTTCAAGATGGCCGCCATTTTAAAATTTCCTGCAACCATTGGTGTTTCCAAAGTTCAAAGACACTTTTAAAAAGAAAGACAAGTCGGACAAGAGAACTGAACATATTTACAGTGTCATTTAGAGTTGTATTTGGTATTGGTATTTATTTTCCTATGAGTTGGTGGACTAGTGTTTGGTGTTTGTTTACTGAATTTTTTCAAAAGTAAAAAATAATAAAAAAATCCAGGCGGCCACCAAAAAGGAAGCGGGTGGGTACGAGAAACATGTTTTTGTTTTTTTACTTTGCCGAAGGCAAAAGAAAAATGTATTTCCCCAATTAACAAAGTCCACTAGACATTTCCAAAGCAGGCAACAAGATGTTCGCTGGTGATCTGGGGGGTGTGGGGCGTGGGGCACCTTTTTTTCCCTTCAAAAAATAAAAGCAAGATGTAGAGAGGGAGAGAGACCCAAACAGAGAAGAAAGGGAAGGTAGAGACACAATTATTAATACGGCAGTTCACGTCAGACCGTAGCCTACTAGGATTAGTTGCACACAAGACAATAGGGGGTCTGTCATACTTTTAGCCTTACGAAAATAAAAAAGCGACAGGATCAAGAACTGCGACAAGACATCGCGTGGCGACGAAACCTATGCTAATATGTTGTACATTACACAGGAAAATGCACCCAGCCCTCTCTATAGCATGCAGGACGCACGGCGGACAAGCCTTTGGAATGGGTGTCAATCGAGGGGGGGGGGGGGGAGACATGTCCTTGAACATTGCACATGTCTTAAAGTCATTGGCGTCAATCCTGGGAGGGGGACAGGGGGACATCCCCCCCCCAACTTTTTGAAGGGTGGGGGACACAATATCAAATGTCCCCCCCCCCCAGATTTTTGAACTAGTGTCTCATTTACAGGGCCCTATTATTATATGCAGTGTATCTTTTGCTAAGAAAATAATGGGTAAAGTGGTCAGAAAATGCATAAGATGGCACCACAGAGCATTTAGAATCCAAATTTTTTGGGGGCCCTTAATAAGCGGGCCCCCGAACCCCACACCTTTAGCTGAAAATAGCTTACTCAATGACTTCAACCTCGAAAATGATGTTTAAATTATTATCTTTTGCAAAGAAAATATTGGTTAAAGTAGGCAGAAATTGCCTCAGATCGCACCACAGAGCATCTAGAATCTTTCTTTTTTTTCGGGGCCCTTCAGCGGGCCCCGAACCCAACGCCTTTAGCTGAGAATATAATAGGCCTAGCTTATTCAATGACTTCAACCTCGAAAATAATGTTTAAATAATATTATAATCTTTCGCTAAGAAAATACTGGTTAAAGTAAATTGCCGCAGATCGCAGCACAGAGCATCTACAGAATCAAACTTTTTGGGGGGCCGCGACCCAAAGCCTAGCTCAGAATAGCTGATTCAATGACTCCAACCGCGAAAACGATGTTCAAATTATTTTCTTTTGCTAAGAAAATATTGGTTAAAGTGGTCAGAAATGGCTTCAGATCACACCACAGAGCATCTAGAATCCAATTTTTTCGGGGCCCCGAACCCCACGCAGTAAGGGCTTCGCGCTTCGCGCTCGCATTAGTTCTGATCCAGGTATGTCCCCCCACTTTTGAGAAGCGATTCACGCCCCTGCTAAAAGTTGGGGTATCGTATCGTTTGTCCCACCCACTTTTTTCATCCCCGAATACATCTTGTAAAGTACAGTTTGATTTTAGAGTTTTCAGGATAGCTGATTCAATGACTCCAAACTCGATGTTTAAATGATGATCTTTTACGAAATAAATTGGTTAAAGTGGTTAGATATTGCCTGAGATCGCACCATGTAGAACATCTAGAATCCAAAATTTTCCGGGGCCCTTAAGCGGGCCCCTGACCCCACGCCACGCATTACTTTTCGTCACCCCCTTCTTTGGCCTTCGGTGTAGGCAACACAACTTGCCTTCATCACTTGCTGCTGGTTACATCATGGAGGAAGGAATTAACCTTCCTCCATGGTTACATTTCACACACACCCTTTTTGGACAATCCTAGTTCCGCCCCTGGTGGGGCGGGGGTTTGTACAGGCCGGTCGGACTTGGCCCCCCCTGCTCCAAATTCCTGGCTACGCCTGTGCCTAGCACTAATCATTCAATCGCAGCAAAAAAAATTAACCAATCACAGCGAAGAGTTTTGATCAATCAGACAAAAGATTGAAGCACTAATGATATGCAACAGTGGAACAATGCAAGCACATGCATTGTGTGTGTCATTCTGTCACAGCACTTTGAGCAAGCGGGATCAATTTGTTTTTGAGCAAGCTGGATCAATTTGTCTGTGAAACAGCAGGAGTGTTTTTAGTGGTTCAGTTTCAGGATTTGTGCAATTATAGCCTTTGGTGTCTCCAATTCTCAAGTCTAGTTGAATTAATTGACAATCATCACTTGAGTGTATTGATAATCTTGGAACTTTGACCTTGGATATATTTTGGTTGTCTCAGATTTCTTCAAATCCAATGGAATTATTTGACAGCATTGGCTCGGGCAGGGAGCTGGCAAAAAGTCCTGTTCCCAGCTTGCAGGGTCTCCAGTGGCCATTAAAATCAGACACTGGGCATTGGGAAAAATTCTGCTGGGAAGGACAGCCATACTCTCTGCCAGACTCAACAATGAAGAGACAGATGTTGTTATCGAAACACCCTTCTAACGCAACATTTTTTTTAACTCCATGACTCGAACCAAAGAATATAACAAGTTTATTTTTTATTTGGACAAAAAACTTATCCGTACAAAGTTTTATTATCTGCACAGTCACTATGAGAAAAGAGGAAAGAAGCCAAGATGTCAGACATGCAGCAAGGCAGTATGGGTTGTCATATAGGAGTGCTATTGTGAAAACTCAAGAAAAGGAACCAGCAGGTAAAGAGGAATATGTAAATGTAGTGGCTCTACAGGTAAGTTGAGTAAAGAAAACATATAAAACATTTGGATCACCTGAGTTCCCGATGGGGTATCTCCTGTCATTTGGACTATTTTGGAGAACCTTAGAAAGCAATTCTGAACATTCTGGTCTATTTCCTCTTAGATGATATCAGTACATGTAAAACAATATCATTTAAAATGATTCAAAGTTTAAAGAGTTCTTACTGAATCTGTTGCGATAAAGAATTGGGTTGGATCTTTCAAAGAAAACTTCATGTTCTTGGCTCGTTGAGCTGGTGGCATGTCCCTGCATATAAGAACAAAATATGATTTATAAATACCTGTGATAGTTTACCCATTCCAAGTCACCTCAGTGGTTTTAAAGTATTTAAAACCAATGATAAACACGGCCCCTTAATCAGGACAACAAATTTCTGCTTCACAGTCAGTAAATGTTGACATCTTCACTTTGAAGGGCACCTCCAATTGGCACATCAAAGATAGATGTGTTTTTAACCTAATTTGATTAAATCATGCATAATATTCATAATTTCAGTATGCACCGTAATGCCATTATGTGTGGGACAATGACATTTTGTCCAAGTAGTACAAAACATCGACATTTAAAAGGATCTCACGTTCATTATGATGTAAAGCTGAAACTGTCCTAGTTTCTCATAACCTTATCATCATATATTAAAATATCCTATGTTGTCTGTCTGTCTGATGTTTGTCTGCCTGCCTGATGTCTGTGTCTTTTTTTAAAGGCCTAATAAGTGTGTAGAAACACAAAATGCAATTGTTAATTGAGAGGCTTGGTTATATACTATCAATGGTTCCTCTGATGGAAAATATATATATATACACTCCGATTTCACTGTCCTCTGAAGTAACAATTGGCTTGTGAAAAAAAAAGATTTAGTTGCTTTGTTTTGCTTTTTGGGCAAATTTGTTTCTTGGAGACTTTGAATAGTTAAATATTACAACATTATCTCTATGATAAGACCCCAAAACATATTGCTATTATGCAAAAATTAATGTTCATGATGAAAAATGTGGCAAAATTGCTTCACCAAGGTTTACCACACCCACTTGGGGTCAACATGCAAATTGAGGTCAACGTAAGACGACTCCACCCAGTTAGCGGGTGCACAGCATCCTTCTAGTGTCATACAAATATGTACATGTCGAAACCAGCTTCATGTCATTACCAAGTTTAAAGTTCACAGAACACATATATAATGCTGAAACTTACAACATACCGATAATTTAAAATCTAAAAAACAGTGTTGGGGAATTCCCTCGACACTTAAAAAATGGCTTCTTAACTGTGGTTTGATTTCAAGTTGTGGCTTGGGAAAAACTTGCTGTGGATGTCAGCATGATGATGTGATTGCAAAGAGTGTGCCTGATAAACTAACCACACATACATATTCTAAACAACATCTTTTCTGATGGTCCCTATTGTGCAAATGTACAGCTGGTTTGAAATAACTGCTCATTCACAAAAACATTATTACACACCTGATTTGATTTTCCAAAACAACAGAAGAACTTTTTAACAGCTTCAGTTTTCCACTTGGAACAAGCCCTGAAAGAGACAATTCAACAGTTAGGTTTCACATGAGCAATTGGTGTGCCATTGGAAAATATTCATGGTTAAACTCCACCTGTAACGTCCCCCTATTGTCCTAGTGCTTCATTTTTTTGCACGAATGGAGCGTTTGGAGGCGATAATCTCCATTCGTTTTGGAAGGTAATAGTCCCTGGGATAGGGCCATTTAATCGCAACATTTTATGATTAATCTTAATATTATTTTCTGTTGTAGGGTACCTTGGGACATCCGAAAATGATGCTCTTAAGTTGCACAGCTGGTATTTTTGCCTTCCAGCTCAAAAAACCTGATATTTTGGGAGCTAATTTTTTGAGAAACAGCTAAACTCATATTTTGGGCCACTGCTCTCTCAAAAATGGTCCCGTTGTGAACTGTTTGCACTTTTTACAATCCTGATAGGATGGGTAAACAAGAAAATACATAGTTGGTCCCAAGTTTATCCGTATTCGTGTTTCCAGGGCATATATTGCTTTGCGGACACCCCACCCCAAATCCTGAAACTCACATTTTTTCCAAAGATACACACTTTTTTATAATTTAAAAACTGCCTGAGACCACAAGCAATATTGGGCACAGAAGTGCCAGAAATATAACGTTTTTTGGCCGTAAAACTGAGAAAATCCCTACTCACCAATGATGAAGGGTGATATAGATAAGAGTGCAGCCAATGGTGCATAAAAAAAGAACCAGACAAAAACAGGAAAAGACAATGTCGTTCCCAGGTCGAGCACAGGAAATGTGGCCAAAAAGAATCCACATCTAACTACACATCAAGTTGGACATAAAAAATGAGTCCCAGCAACACTGAAATATCGGCAACTTTGAGCCAGCTGGCCAAAACTATGACAGATTTGACAAAAGAGGTGAAGGACATGAAACAAGTTCGAAATGGAGAACGAACGTGAAATTTCTCAACCGGCTGCCTTCCCTTACACGGACTATTTTTGTCCGGCCCATGATACCGAATGGGACGATTACTATGGCGGTAATCAGTACTCTGCGGAGGAATATGCAGTGGAGGCACCGAAGCCGCACGATGACGATGAAGGGTCAAAGTGAGCGAGCATCGCTAACGTAAACAACATGGACGACAGCGGTAAAGATAAGGACAGCACTGCCACCGATGTGGATCCAATTGTTAGCAAGTTCAATGAATATCTCGCGGAGTTTATGACTCCAAAAGATGATACATGTGAAGCTGTGTCTGCTTCCCTAGCCAATGGGGTAAACAAAATGTTTCAGAAAGGCATGGATTATGAAGGGTTTCACAAGAAATCAGGGGAGATAAAGCGCCCTGAGAATTGCGCGGAACTTTTGCAGCCAAGTTGAGACTGACGAACTTGTGCACAAGTTACTGAAACATCAGACCAAAAAGTTCGATGAGAGAATGAAAATCATTCAGACTGCGGTCTTTAAAGCGGGCTGCTGCCTCACGACAATAGTTAATGGCATACAGAAACATGTAAACAAGTGTGGGGGCACGTAACCTCCATCCACTGTCCGGCTCCCCGGATACAGGGTTATATTTAGATTGACCTATGTTGTTGTTTACGTGTGACCTATGCAAATGTGGCACTTGTTAACTTAATGTCCCTTCGCTCTAGAAACAAGTAGGTCCATAGTTTTAGAAGTTTTTCTTCTACATTTTCTTCTTATGATTGTATAAGAACTACAATTATGCGTAAGTGGAAGTTCCTTTGAGCATATCGTATAATTTACGGGTGTAATTAATCCGTAACAGCATTTTGTTGAGGGTGCAATAATATTTTAGAGACGCTTGGTGGTGTGTCCAGCCTGATCTTTTTCCTGAGGATCTTTTCATCTTTATTTCGTGTACCATCTTTTACGGGATCCACACATCATACCAGCACATATACTGGGGGAGTTTTGGGATCAACATCTGTCAATTAACTGCAACTGATTCACTCATTGTTATTCTGCTGATATCTACTCTTTGCTGATGTATGCCTGATTAACTTAATTCTACTGATGATTGAATAAATTCTCTATTAATCGCTGAAATTGAACTGAACCGGTGATTCCCTGTGATTCCATCTGGGGCAGCCTCCAACACACTTATCCTGATTTAGTTTGGGATCGAACTCCCTTCATTATGCTGTGACACTGCAGTACTGAAATCACTTTACAAGGAAAACGACAATGCTGTGTTAATGTCAGTGTAAATGTCGCAAATGAGTTGACCGCGGTCGGCATGAAAGGACTTGCGATGCTTGGCCATGGATTTCATAACATTTGCCTACTCCGCCAAGAGCTGCAGAAGCCAGAATTGGCTTGGCGTTATGAGAACCTTTTCTCATCTGATGTAGAGCACAAATGCCTACTTATATGATGGAAACCAGAATGTTGAAAAAAATAACAGCGTTGCTGTTGAAACCCCTCAGCCAGAGTGAAGTTATAATCCGGAAACCATACTGTCCTTGAGTCCATGCATGGGCTGGGAGGGCCCCCGTGCACCCCCCCCCCCCCCCCCCCCGATCCTCCGCGAGTGGTATCATTTTGTTTGGATGACCCGTCTGAATGAGATTCTACATGTTACCAAGGAAACTGTTGGGATGTTTTTGCCTGGCTGCCATTTTTCAAAATGGCCGCCACGCAAATCTACTTTTACCTATATCTTGGTCTCTGAGAGCCGTAGAGGCATGATTCTGATGTCTGTACCCATGTTTTCAGGGCCAAGGAATCAAATAAGAATAGTGGTAACACCTTTGGATCGTTTGGAAGTGGATTGCCATCTTAAATTTCGAAATGGCCGCCAAAATTTCAAAATGGCCGCCAAAATTTAAAAATGTCAGCCAAGCACTTTTTTTCTGCCCATACCCTGGGCTCTGATATTTGTAGGCGACTGTACATCCATGGTTTCTGTGTCAAGGACTCCAATAAGAACAGTGATAATAAAAAGCCACTTGTTTTGGCAGCCATATTTATTTTTATAATGGCCATCATTGCTATTAAAACGACCATCACAACTGTTATTTCATTGTATGGACTACGGAAAGATGTGCACACACCATAAAGATACAACCGTTGAATAAATAATAATAATAATAATAATAATTATAACAACAGGTTCTTATATAGCGTTTTTAACAAAGATCAAAGCGCTTTACATTACTACATAGCTGCCAACTTTTCAAAATCCAAATAAGTAATCAACCCACGCGGTCATTTTCAACTGCTCGTACATTAATAGTCAAATTACTCGCACAAAATACAAAGTTCCTCCAAAAATTTCCAAAATAGTAAGAATTCTATGGTTATTACATTACTGGTCAATTTTCTATTACATTACTGGTCATTTTTTTGTTATTACATTACTGGTCAATGTTTATTACATTACTGGTCACTTCAATTAGTACATTACTGGCAAAAGTTATTACATTACTAGTTGATATTACATTACTGATCAATTTTTATTACATTACTGGTCGCTATTACATTATTGATCCATCATTACATTACTGGTCATAACACCCGAGTAAAACCCGTATTTTATGGGGGGAAATCGTACGGTCGTATTTTCAACAAATTCCCATACGAAATATGGCAGAATCATACCAGTTGGCAGGTCTGCAAATACTAAATCTGGGAAAGTAAAAACTGACAAATATAAGAATCCGATCAATTTAGAATAAAACAGGGACTGACCTAGAACAAATAGCAATATAATTTATGTTAATGCTATCATGCTAAGGAAATATCACTTTTTAACATACTGAAAATCTAATTTCATCAAAGGAGTGGAAAAGTGCTTTTACTCACTTTTTCGCTACTAATTTTTCATCATCAATTTTTCAGACACGACTGATCACAGCCGACGACTTTTCTATAGACACCAATTATTACAATTTATGGTAATTTACGCTGTCGCCAAATACTATAGGATATTTTCTTGGAAAAAATCAAGAAATTTGAGATTTTTGTATGCCCAAATTATTAAGAAGTAAAAATAAATCACTTTCTGCTCAATAAATCATTTGTTTCATGGAAAATCTTTGCATAAACAAGTCTACTTGAAACTAGGCCAGGCAATGATAAACACAAAGAGATCCATTTAAAGTTAAAATCTAAGTGTCTACGCCAATAGGCCAGAGTCCAATTTTGTGATGAATTCAGGTCATTGGCAAAAGGGGCCATTCAAAATATTCGATGTTTTTAAATTTTCGATCTTAAAATATTGATTTTCCATTCAATAAAATACATAACGAATGTCCAGTTCAGTGACAGCGGAATGCAGCTGCAGTCCATATACAGTACCTTTGCAACAAGACGACCCACTGGCATTCCCGTACGTATAGGGAATCCACCTGGAAACACGTAAAACTCTTGAGTCCATTCTAAACGGTAAAAATAAGTATCAGCTCGCTGTAAAAAACAACAACTTTTGTCTTGTCTAGCCCTACACATGACCTCGAGCCATTTGAAATCTCCATCCAAGGCCAACCGCTGGAACAGGTTACCCGTTTCTGTTATCTTGGCAGTATCCTGAACTCAAAGGGCAACGCTGATGATGATGTTAGTAACAGAATACAAGCCACTCATGGTGCATATGGCCGTATGTACCATCGAGTATTTGGGCAACATGGTCTGAAACCCTCTACCAAGCTCCAGGTCTACCAAGCAGTTGTTGTATCGACCCTCCTGTACGGTAGCGAGAGTTGGACTCTCTACCAACGTCACATACGTGCACTTGAACAATTCCACCAACGGAAACTCAGGGCTATTCTTGGTATTAGCTGGCAGGACAAGGTCACAAATTCTGAAGTCCATGCTCTTAGCAACATCCCAAGCATTGAGGCCATCGTAGCTCGCAATCAGCTTAGACGGCTTGGTCATGTTCAGAGGATGGAAAATAACAACCTCCCAAAGCAAGTGTTCTATGGCGAGCTGACGTCAGGGAAGCCACCACGCGGTGGGCCTCGGAAACGCCTCAAAGATCTATTCAAGAACACCCTCAAACGGTGTGGTCTTAACAACTGAGAAACCCTAGCCGCCAACCGCTCCTCCTGGCGTAGCAACATCCATGCTGGTGTTAAGCACTTCGAACAGTCCAGGATTGCCTCACTTGAAGACAAACTCCGAAAGCTGAAGGAAAGGGCCAGCATCATGGGCGTCGCGAGGGGGGGGCAAGGGGGGGCACTTGCCCCCCCCTGGAAAAGCAAAAAAAAAAAAAAAAAAAAAAAAGGAAGAAAAAAAAAAGAAAAAAAAAGAAAAGAAAAAGAGGCGCGACGACAAAGTGGTGTAAATTTAATGAGTTGGGGGGGGGGGGGGGCAAAATGTCCCTGCCCCCTCTTAAACTGATAAATCGAGAATGTGTTGAGAAATACACGCATTTTTGGGCAAAAATTTTTTTTGCCCCCCTCTAGAAAAAATCCTGGCGACGCCCATGGCCAGCATCCCCAGATCACCACCTAAGCTGAACTGTCCTAGAGGCGGCCGCCTAATCCGCTCACATCTGGGGCTCTACAGCCATATGCGGACCAAAGAAGGAACCTGAAGAGAGATCTTAGCGAACAACTCCTCGTTTCGAGGAAAGCCAGATGACGACGACCATGCGCTTGCATGCAGGTTGCCTAAGTAGTCTTGAACACAATTAGGTTTATTTTGTTGTCGCGATTCGTAACGGACACTCATGGCGTGTATTAAGACAAAATGAACCTGGTATCCCGCTCCATTTGCACGGCGCACTGATTTTACGCATGTTTAAGTCTAACTTTACTGGTCCCCATGCTTATGGTGCTTCGATGGATATATACACAATACACGATACATTGTACATGTACCGGATGCATACTGTACCCGTACGGTACGGTACAGGCAAAGGGTTTACGAATCGGAACACGGAGAGGTGAATTGGCAAGTCAAAAGGGCTATTTTCTATCTTTGTAATTGAAAAAGTGAATTTCGTTAACAAAAATTTCAATATATTTCAATAACCCACCCACATTTTCTAAATTTTTTTTTGAAATTTAAAAACACCGAAATTTTTTAAAGGCACCCATTGAATGGTACCCATCTTCCAAATGGGGGCGCTCTTCAAAACTGACAATTATTATTCAGACTGCAAATTACATGCCCATTTTCATGGGGCATTGTAATGTTTTGTTAACAGGTTTTCTTTTTTTGTCCAAACTCTCTAACCATTTTTGAAAATAATTTCTGAAAACAAATATTTGTACAAAAAATTCCGCCGGCAAGGTGCCCCCCTGCACCCCCCTCTGGATATGCCACTGTTATATAGGCATGCAAATCGAAGCAAGTCACCAGACAAATTGTTGGAGGACAAAACGTCCCAAATTTTAATCTCAAAAAAATGCTTGAAAAACACCATTCCTCTCCAGAGAAACAATTACATTTTGCACATGCTGTTTGTGTATTTATTTCAATTTGTTTGACGCTTGAATGTTTCCTTTGGAATTTGTTTTAGGTCTGAACTTAAATTGACCGGACTATAAACTGCAATACAGAGTGAATGATCAATAAATAATGCTTTTCTTACCAAGATCTGTCTCAGAACCTCCAGAATCTGTTGTTCCCAGATCTAAAACAACCTTGTAATAATAATGATAATAATAATCATCATTAAAACCTGGTAACTAAAAAAAATGTGCAATAATAGTGATTTCAATTTTGAACACTGCAGCTCTCTTTGCATTGAAGGTGGCAAAATCCCCCCCCCCCCCACAGAAGTGTGGTTGGGGTCTACGAACGAATACTTACCTGTAGAGCAACACTACTTATGCATATTCCCCCTACCGGCAGGTATTTTCGCTAAGAGTTATATACAATAGCGCCCTCCGGCGCCCTACCCATAACACCCCGCGGCATGCGTGCCTCGTGAGCGTCCTCTTTTCTCGAGCGTTAAGTCGGAATACAACAAAGTACCCAAGGCATCGAGAAGAGTGGGGTAGGAGGGAGGGATGCTCTACAGGTAAGTATTCGTTCGTAGACCCCAACCACACTTCTGTGGGGGGGGGAGTCTACTTCACTCTACTTACCTGTAGAGCAACACTACTTATGCATAGACTAGCACCGTCAAGGAGGTGGGCCATGCGAGATGCTATTGCTTACTCACAGGGGCATGAAACATGGAATGTAACCCCAGATGGCTCCCACTGTTCCGTCCAAAGGCGGACAGGGGAAAAACCAAGAACTGTACATGTAAAGGATATTAATTACCCTCACATGTTAATCGAGACGTCAGCCCTCGTTAGGGGGAACGTCTCATAATGTAAAGTATTATATAATAATAAATATAATATATAATACAGTTGAATCCTGCAAAGAAGAGTACTGTTAGTACACGACACTTCTTAAAGCAAGTTCTAAAACACTTCAAACCAAGCCCATGCACAAGGTAAACTGTATAAAAAGAAGGTAACTTGTCCAAGACCAATGACCTTATTACAAGAGTGTTTAGCTATACATTTATATTCAATACAATGTAATGTATAATGTAAATAGCCAGGATGAGGAGACTCACCTATTCTAGGGAAGCCCCGGGTAGGAGAGGATCCTGTGGACCTGATGATGCTCGGCTCGCCGCCTTCAGCACCACTCTCCCGGCTCTGCCTTCCGTCTGGAGGACATCCTTCAAATAGCACTCTGTAAAGGTGTTGGGGGTTTTCCAACACGCTGCCTGTGTGATATCTTTAATAGAAACACCCTTAAAAAAGGCCCAGGAAGTAGAAGCTGCCCTGACCTCATGTGCATGGACTGACCCAACGGAATCTGTTGTTGGTGAGTCTATTGCTGATTTGATGGCCGTAACCAACCAGCGGGAAATTGTATCACGCGAGGCCGGTCGGTATGGTGGAGTCGTTGTTATAAACAGCTGTGAATGGCCGCTTCGGAGCGTTTTAGTTCTATCAACGTACCACTTCAGGGCCCTGACCGGACACCAAAGTCTGTCACCAGAGACAGACGAAAAGGATTTGATGTCCGGCACAAAAATGTCAGGAGGTGAAAATGATTCTGACTGATTTTTGGTCAGAAAACCTGTTTTAGGAACCAGGCGAACACCCCCTGGTTCCCACCGGATATGACCTGTCTCCACCGTAAGCGAATGCAGCTCGCTACGTCTTCTAGACGTAGCCACTGCTAATAGAAATGACACTTTAACCGACAGCTGCACCAAGGTTGAGCTGCCCATTGGTTCAAACGGGGGTCTCGATAAGGTTGATAAGACAGCAAAGAGATCCCACGATGGTAATAGCCTACGTGTCGGGGGGCGTGACACAAACATCTCCTTGATAAGTTGGCTAAGATTCTGATTATCTGACACCGAGGAACCGTCAGAGAAACCTCCATGAATAGCCGCTATAGCCGAACGATAATTCTTAACTGTGGCTGTAGCAAGATCACTGTCAAAGAGGCCTGCTAGGAAGTCTGCAATCTCTCCTATAGAAGTATCGGAGGGACGCAGAGACCTGGCTCTACACCATTTGTAAAAATGGTGTAATCTACTGTTATAAATTTTCCTGGTAGACTCCCGCCGGCTGCAGGCTGCAATGGCCGCAGCTCGTTCAGAAAGGCCCGCCGTGCGGAAGGATTGCTTGATAATACCCAGCACGTCAGGTGGAGATCCTCCGGGGCCGGGTGAAGAAAACCCGAGCTGGGCTGGAACAGTATGTCTGCCCTCTTCGGAAGAATCACCGGGCGGTGAACCAAGAGCTTGATGAGTCTCGGGAACCAAGGCTGGCGTGGCCAAAATGGAGCTATGAGGAGGATCTTGCACTCCTCCTGTTCCACTTTGGTCAGTACTCGCGGTATGAGGGAGAACGGGGGAAAGGCGTACGCAAGTAGTCTGTCCCACCGTATTGCCAGTGCGTCTGTCTGCCATGCGCAAGGGTCGTTGTGTCTTGCGCAGTATACCGGTAACTGGTGGTTGTTTCGAGAGGCAAACAGGTCGACATGAGGCCGATCGATCAACAGAAAAAGTGATTGGACAACCTGCGGACGCAGTGTCCATTCCGTCGGAACGACCCACCCCCTGGAGAGAGCGTGGGAGATGAGTTGCCACGAGTGTTACTCCGTGGTCCATACACCAGTGGAAGAGACTCCACGTGAGCGCGCATAGTTGGGCGGATCGCGTGCCTCCCTGTCGATTGATGTAGGCCACTACTGTGGCATTGTCGCAACGAATGTTGACTACCTGGTTTGTCACTGATGCTTGAAAACGTTGGAGAGCATTGATGACTGCCAACATCTCCAGCACATTTATGTGCTTCGAGCACTCTTTGGGCCCCCACCGACCCGCTACTTGGCGCGGGTGGAGGGTGGCCCCCCAGCCAAAAAGTGACGCGTCTGTCGTGATGGTCACTGACGGCCTGGGATTGTGAAAAGCGCGCCCCTCCGTGAGATTGGCATTGTCGAGCCACCAACGGAGGTGCGGTATTAGCCAAGGTGTGGTCGGCACCAGATGACGTATGTGATGACGACTGGGCCGATAGAAGGACAGCAGATGTAATTGGATGGGACGCATCCTTAGTCTGCAAAAGTTCACCACATCTACCATACTGGCCATAAAGACCGAGCAACCTTAGCCAGGCTTGCGCTGGGGCCATGGTCGTCGGGAGAAACAGAGACACACACTGTTGGAGATTTACAATTCGTTCCTCCGTAGGCCGAACCAATCCCCTCCGGAGATCGAGTGACGCTCCCAGAAAGATTGGGAATTGGGATGGATGTGGATGGGATTTCTCGGCGTTGATAATAAACCCGAGATCCGCCGCTAGATGCCAAGTCAGATTGAGTGCCGCCGACGCGGCCGTCTGAGATTGAGCAAGAATGATCCAATCGTCCAGATACATGAAGATCATCACACCTTGTTTTCTTAATGCGGCCCCGATTGTCTTCACCACACGCGTGAAGACTCGGGGTGAGGTGGCTAGACCAAACGGAAGAACCATGAACTCGTACTGGACGTTCTCGTACTGAAAACGAAGAAACTTCCAGTGGTCTGGTCTGACAGGAATGTGTAGATACGCATCTTTCAGATCGAGACTGGCTCCCCATGCAGGTGTACGAATCGATTGGAGTATGATGTTGAGCGTATCCATGCGAAAATGTCTTGAAATGGCCGAATAAATTTGTTGAGGGGTTTTAGATTTAAAATCGGGCGCCACATGCCGGCCTCCTCCTTGGGTACCAGAAAGAAGGTCGACATGAAGCCCGACCGCGTCTCCCCCGGAGGGAGCGGGCGATCTCCCCTTCGAGGGAGAGACGTTTGGTAGGATCGGACGGAACTACCGTCGGTCGAACGACCATGTCCGACGGGGGGGTGCTCGAGAACTCGAGTGCGTAGCCGCACCCGATCGTATCGAGCACCCACCGGTCGGACGTAATTAAACCCCAGGACCCCGCAAAGTCTCGGAGACGGCCTCCCACGGGTCCGATGGCGGGAGGCCGCCACGAGTCTACTAAGTCACTTGCGCCAGCCCCCGGGATAGCGGGGGGCCGGTGCCCGGAAACCACGACCGGATTGGGGCTGTTGTTGTCCAGAGAACGTGCGGGCCTGCGTGGCGCGCGCACCGGAAGAATTGTCCGTGCGGCCCCGAAAACCACCGCGACCAGATTTCAGAGGTTTGCGGCGGGGAATGACAAATGTTTTGCCCTTACCACGCTGTTGTTTGGACGCCGGTGCTGGAGGCTTCTTGAAGTTGATTTTCTCCGTCCTTCAGACGTTTGGCCTCATCTCGCATCTGATCTTTGAATTTCCCGTCAAATAGATCCGTGCCCGTCAGGGGGAGATCTTCAAGTCTTTTTCGAGCACCCTGCGACGGGAGGAACAGTGCATCGAGCACGTTACCCCGGCGGGTGGACGTTGATAGGGCCGACACTCGTGCGAATTGATCAAGCACTGAGCGTAGACCATGGTCAAGGCAATGAAGGGCCGCAGTCAGCATATCCGCTGGAATCGGCGAGTCCTCTTCATAGCCCACGGCTAAATATTCAGTAAGAAGAAGTAAGAAAGACGTTGACCGCGAGCCAAAACGTGAAGCTGTGTCTATCTTCTTCAAAACGTCTTCAAGTTTACAACGTGATTTGTCCGCAAAGGGTCGCTTGGAAGACGAACCACTCTCATCGGCCGCAAGTTTATCTTTTGCTGCGTCGGGGAGAGTAGGCGGAGTGAAAAACTTCGCAAAATCTTCAGCTGGGAAACGAAAATAATCTCGTTCCCGTCTGAGAAACGGACGCCATCTATCCGTTGACATGATGTTGTTGATATGTTCCACGCATACTTGATCTAAAGGAAGTATGGGGAATATTTTATCACTGCTAGATGTGGAGCCCGTCCTTCGCTTGAAAGATTTATGATCGGGCGGAGGGGGCTCATCAGCGGAGGGTTGATGAAGTACTCGTATCATATCCCTCTGTACTAAACGGAGCTCCGTTTCAGAGATAGACAGCCGTTGTAATCGGTCTGGTTCCTCTCGTCATCGATGCTCCGATCACTCAGCCGATTGTGAGGGCCGAGTTGACTCCGGTGAACGAACGTCGTCTGGAGGGGCGAGTTGTACCGAGCCACACGCGCTAGCGGCTGGACAACTTCCTCAGAGCCATACTGCATGGATGATGAATGCTCAATACAGGCGGGGATCCCAGCGTACGCGGTAGGTCCCGCGGCCTCTAATCCACCCAACCGTGGCTCACGGCCGATGCATGCGAGACACTCGCTGCAGGCCGGCCTCCGGTGTACGGTCAACCACGTGTGGTATATCCCGTTGTGCCTGGGCCACCCAACCGTGGCCAACGAACGACGATTGTGAAGTTCTCACCCCAGGCGGGGACGCGGGAGCACGACTAATTGTGTGCGGTATGTCCCTTTGTTCCCGGGCCACCCAAGCGTGACCGGTGACTGAAGACTGCGATGCGGGCCCAACAACCGATGGCTGTGGGCCGTAGTCCACCGCTGCAGGGGCCCCCCAATGGGGCCCGCCCGGCGGCCTGCAGACATAGCCGATAGAGTATCAGAAATCGACTGGAAAGCCTGCAGGAAATCTGCTCTGGAAACCGCGTCCTCCCCCGGGAGCGTTTGCCCCGGCGGGACCGGTCAGAGGAGTCGTCCGACTCCGAAGAAGAACGGCGTGATCGACGTGTAGCCTTCTTCTTACTCTTCTTCTTCTTAGAAGAACGGCCCCGAGGTGTGTCCGAAGAAAAATCGGAAGACAAGACACCTGGGACACCGGGACCCCCGAACAACGGAAAAATTCCGATGATGAGGGTAGT
>NW_024037052.1:11077885-11176020 GCF_015706575.1 Patiria miniata | reverse complement strand
TTGGGAAATACAAATAAATTTGAGTGGCATTTTATTTGTAATTACTAATGTGAAGAGTAGGTGGTCTCCATTTATTACATCTCCCTCAATGTCAATCCCTGATAAGCCCTTGATCACGATTGGGTACATTATACTCACAACGTCACTGCTGTATCGGGAGGTGGCTTCATTCTCCTTTTTCATTGCAATCCTCAGTGCTTCCACTTCAGTGAGGTCCTTCAAATTTTAAACAAGAATTCAAGTCAGTAAGCATAAACAAATGCATAAAGAAATACAAAAACAAAGAAGTGAATCATAATCAGTCAAATAGATCAATCTTAGAATTCTGTTTGTCTTATCTATTTTCAACTTAGGTTGTGTAAACGACAGCAAAAGCGGATATCTGTGACACAAAAAGTTTGTTTGCCAATGGTTAAAAAGTATTTGTTTTTATTGGACTTACCAACTGATTGTCTTCAAATTCCGAATTGCTGGGTAATTCTTCAAAATCATCTTCATATTCCTTTCAGCCAAAAAAAAAAAGGGGTCAGTTTTTGGGGGGCGGGGCTGGCAGGCAAAAACATTTTGTAGCCGCCCCCCCCCCAAAAAAAAAACAATAAAAAATAAAACTTGCACTAGCAAAATGTAAGAATGTGACGTACATGCGAACAGTCTCCCCCTAAATGAATAGTCGTGAGAATGGTGCATTTGTACACTTTTATTTAATATAGTGTGCCTGATTGTAGGATTTTATCAGCGCTCCCCATTGAAAATATGGCGGCACGAGGCCCCCCCCCAACCCCCGATTGATTTTCGAAGGCCTAAGTGTCCTGAGAAAATAACCGTTCTACATTTCAGCACGCCTCCCTGAAACAATTTCTGGATCCACCCTGCAAGCCCCCCCCCCCCAAAAAAATAGGCTCTAGAACCACGTCTGGCTCTCTGTAGGCAGCTTTCATCAGACCAACTCAGTGCTGTCTGTAGAAGCCATGAGCCAGACCAGGTCAGTGCTATATGTAGCAGCCGAGGGTGGCACAAGCTCAGTGCTCTCTGTAGTTTTTGTCAGACCAGCTCAGTGCTCTCTGTAGGTTTTTGTCAGACCAGCTCAGTGTTGTCTTAAATAGAATTTTGTCGGACCAGCTCAGTGCTAGCGGTAGAAGCCATGCGTCAAGACCAGCTCAGTGCCGCATTTACCGGTATAGGCCTTGTCACACTGTCCAAAATCTCCGGGTTGGAACAGGTTCCACCACCGAGATTTTTTCCAACCCTCTCCCACTTCTAGAATGTCAACCCAGTTCCGACCCCCTTGGCATGCTCTAGCCGGATCAAAATCAAAATCTCAACCAGATCAAAATCGCAATTTTCGGCCTGAGCCGTGTTGAGAATGATGGTGTGAACCGCTCCGAGTTGAGTTCACTCCGCGGCAGATCCGTGTTGAGTTGAGGCGAGACATTCTACCGAAAGTGTGACACACCGTGCATATTTCCCGCCACTATACCCATCATTACCATTACAAACACCAGTCAATCACAAGCCAATATCTTCTTCATTATCATCCAAAAACGTCTCCGAGCATGGAGCATCCTTTGACGAGTCTGGGCTTGTATTACAAAATGTGCAAAAGAATTTCTAACATTAAATAGTACAAATGAAATGTGCGGAGCCATTTTGGAACTGGTATGTTGCACAACTGGTCTCATAATCAAAAATCAGACGCCCATGTAAATCGGATTCCTTCACTCTATAATTGGTCAAACCCTCTCACGTGACCAGTCTTCCTAATTATCATACTTGGGCATGCACAATACTACCAATGAGTTTGTATTTCACCGAGTAGTAAATTCAAGCTGTACACCTGCAGGTTAACAGGCCTCGTACACGTGCATCGGAATGCATTATGGGATCGAGAAAATCATCACAGCGTGCCATGCCGAATGCGATCCGTGTTGAGATTCGTAGTGTGAATACACAGTGGCCCTATCCGGATTGAACGTTACATGGTTCATGCAGCAGCCGGTTCGTGTGAAGAAAGTGTGAACATTGTGTCTCTCCAATCCATGTCAAAAACAACTCGGGATGAACTGGGTTGGTTTCAACATGGTTCGAAACGGAAAAAGTGTAAAAAGGCCTGATGTAATGATCTCGCCACGATCTGGAAATGATCTGCATTTTGATCTGGTAGCGGTCTAACAAGTTTTAACGAACTGAATAAGAAACTGATTGTTCGGGGTCAATAGAGTGGATGACGCAAAAGACTCCCAAAATAATGTCAAGAAGGAAGTTGGTCAAGAATATGAGATGGGAGGTGTTTTATTCTTAAATCTCTGCCTCATGCAAAGCTTCACCATCAAAGAGGGAGTCGGCGAGGAAAGTCCTCCTGTTGAATCACAAGTATTTCACCGCAGCAAAACACTTCACGGAAATAAGTATTTTCTGTACAAAAGTTCAAAAGACAAAGATCAACGATGCACAAAAGATCAGAGCATCAAACTCTGGTCTCATCAGACTCCAGCTGATAACCCCACTGCTTCCATAGTTCCAACTCAATTTTCCAACTAAATGTCAGTGTTTATAAACCCCAAAATTCTTCCATCTGAACTTGGTCATTGCATAAAAGAGACCAACAAGAATATTAGTAGGCCAGCCAAATGTGGAAAAGTTCTCTAGAAAATAATTTCACGACATTTTGGCAATAGCTGGCATCCATGCTAGATCAATTCTTTGAACCATAACAAACAAAATGTGGGTGAATGCCATCGTTAATTTTGACCCAAATATACCTAATTTGCATAAATCGTCAGAACCTGCCGTGTAATATATTTGCCCCCATATTTGGGTATATTATGTACTTTTTATTTTTTGAAAATTTTATTTTGTTGATTCTACTTGCACATCCTTACTTCAATAACATTTTCTAAATCATATAAGTGACTAATTGTAGACAATTCCACACCAAAGTGGACATGACACCAAAAAACTCAAATGAATGTGACTTAAGCAAATTTGGTGTCAAATGAAAGCTAAAAGCCTATATTTTTAAGATTTGGAGTCGGCATTGTATTTTTGATACATTTTGGTACCCAAAAATAGGATTATGTAATAATCCTGTTTTAATCCTAAAAATGTGGTTAACAGTGACATGAAAGTATTCTACCATTACATACACAACAATGTGTACTTACGCCATCAATTTCTGTCATGAGAAAGTATAGGTCTTGAAAAGCTGACTGCAACTTTTTTTTTACGTTTTGCGTAATTTGTTTCGCTTCGGTGACTTCTAATATTTCAGCCTTCAAAAACATCCTTCCGTTACAGAAAAAAATACATATTTTAAATTTATTTTAGAAACTTGTAGTTTGAATCAGAATGCAATGAAAGTTATTATGTAAAGCAAGTTTAGATAGGCCTTCAATATGACATTATAACTGACACTTCTGTACTTCTCGTTTTTTAATTACAATTAATTAAATCACGTTCTTCCGTTACCAAATTGGTAACGGAAGGACGGTAACGGAAGCACAAATGTTATTTTCATCAAATGTTACAACATTTGTGCTCCTGTTGAAAAATGAAAATCACTGCAAATACATGCTTGTATAATGAGCATTAAAAGAACATTTATGTGACCCACCTTCACAAAGGTGGTATAAGCAGAGCAAGGTGTTCATTACAAAGGATGGCATAGGCATGTACAACATGTGCAATGTACATATATACGGTACATGTATGTATGTATATGTACCCAAATCATAAAGCAGAAAATCAAATCATAAAGTTGCTGCCATCGCCATTCAATTTGGACAATAAGGAAAGATAAAATTTCTGTGAAGCCATTCCACAAGCAAAATAAGTCAAAAATGAGATGGCAGGAAGTACTATTGGGCACTTTCATACAATTTACATGTGTAAGACATGTGAGGTGCAATTTTTTACAAATTATGCCACAGTTAACAACCTCAGTTTGGATGTTTATAAGTTAATTATTGTTACTACCGGTACTCTAAATTGTTATAATTTGATTTCAAACATTGAATTTAGAGTTCAATTAAAAGCAACATCTAAAATTTGAAATGTTTTTGAAGCATAATCATTCGGATGCAATCAGGTCTACTGGTAGATGTTTTGAACTAAAATGTAGGCTGGTAGGCCCCCCCCCCAACCCTTTACATGTACATGTAGGTAAAACACTGAACTTATTATTAAAAGTTGTTGGTGAACATGTAACCAATATACTCAAGTGTTCAAATACTGTGTATTTTAACTTTTAAGGATTGAGGTGATGGGTTTGAAGTCTATTTCTGTAGTAGTCTTGTGTTCGTGAATTATGTGTTTTTGGTTGTTTTCATTTTTCATTTATTATAATTAATTAGAAGGCACCTATCTTTATCTCAATAGTTTCTTGGGTATAATTATTTATGCCAGGTCTGCATATTGTTGATTTCACATTCAGTTACACATTTCAGCAATTTGTTTTACTTGTATAATTAGTGTAAATTCACATTTTGTTCATGCTATGATTGAGTAAACCTTTTGTCCTTCCGTTACTGTCCTTCCATCACCAGATTACAATCCACTTAAGACGCTGTAATTATATTACCGAAACACTTAAATTCAAATGAAAGGTGGCATAGTATAGTTAAAGCTTCAGGGATTCCATTTCCTACCTTTAAAATGTAATTGCCCCATAAAATTCACAGAGTTTATGCAAAACACATGTAAGTTGGAAAACCCTTGTCCGTTTTACCGTCCTTCCGTTAGCAACCTCATTAATATTCATAATTCATGAACGAGAGGTATTCATGCCCCCAATAAGTGTGGAAATTGAAGGTAGCATTACGGCATAATTATTGTGACACTTGTTTGATGTAACTAATAACAGTGTCTGTGATACACACATTTGAAATTTTGTATAATGAGTGAAAACGTCCTTCCGTTACTGTTGAATTGCCCTTATGAGGCCATGGTAACGATCCAAAATGGCTACTATTATACCCAAAAGTTGCGTGCATTTACTTTGTCTCCAGATATCTTCATGTAGTCTTGTCAAACCTCAGTGTTCAAGTTGCAACTTTCAGTTTATCAATAAGAACAAACTGCTTGAACATGTAAATTGAATTTAATCAAGCTAAAAGTAAAACAGGCCTCCATCCTCATTGTAACTTCACAGCTCGGCAGTGTTATTTCATGACTAAATTAATTCATGCAGTCCTCAAAGTTTCTCCTTTTTTTTTGCTCTATGTAATTTTAAAGAAATGTTCTTGGTTTTAATTTAGTCCAATTTCAATTTCAAGAAAAGGGCCTGTAGGCCTACGTGTACATGTGTATTGTAAATAAAGCATCGGCACATCGGCAGCGCAGCAAGACAAATTGCATAAAACAATCATCGTAGTTCGCCATGATTGCAATTCCCTCACGGTACGACACAATTTTAAGGTGGATTCGTCATTTGGTTATGTAAAAACTTACAGGAAATAGTTGTAGATGATGACATTGAGAAACAGATATCGGGAATTGGGGTATACCTATCCCAGCGTGCCCAGCCCGTGCCCGACATGGAAGCCAGCCCCCGAAGCCACCGGCGAACCACGATCATTTTTTCCCGCTTGCACTTGGGTAAGCAACACCACCCTCCGTTTAGCTTGCCAGAGCATGTCTCAATCGAGTACTAAACTTGCCTTTTGGTAATAACTGCTGATTCTTTTTGTCCTAAAAACAAACTGATCCCCTTTAAGTGCCAAACTTATCAGATTTGTATTTTCAGTAATGCGTGTAACGTCAAAACCCAAATTTTGGATCGCAACTTTCTTCATAAAAAAAGACGTTTTATAGACGGATCCATGTCTTCAGGGGTGTTTCAATATTGTTTCAGGACTTTACATCATTTTTCGAATAAGGTCTTTACAAAAACTATACGATGACGTTCAAGAAGTCATTTTCAAACAAGGACATGTTTTGGATGCCATGTAAAGTATAATTTGAAATTTAAAAGCACGTGGAAATGCTGGCAAATGGCAAATGGTTTGTACGGAAACACACCCCATGACCAATGGTGAGGTCCAAAGAGCAGTGCACAACGTGTGTGTGGCACTTCATACACCGCATATAAGCTGCACATGCTTTTGGTAGAGAATACATCGTACATATGTTAGTTTATGCACGGATCCTACACACAAGGATTAACGACTCGGCTCAACTCCTGGTTAGATGCGTAATAACGGCCTGTACTGGTGGCAAATACCATGAATACTTTTCAACAAAGACCACTGCGCGCGGTGGCTTTCAAATTTGCAAGGCTCTTTGCCCGATCTGGCCTCGAAGTCTGTCAAGCCAGCGAATTATATTTTTGAATATTCATGAGTCTACGTTTTTGGTCTTTATTATTGAATTCTGATAAGTGATAACTACATAACCATGGTAGTGCCAAGCACAATATCTTTAGCTTTAAGATGAACAATGAGATGTCACTTTTCTTTCATCGGTTCGGCATCCTATCTCTCTAAAACTTTTTAATAAAAGCCCGTAATTAAAACGAAATTTGGGTAAACGGTGTTCTCCTCGAAATTTGACATTTATTTCCCGGGTCAATACTTCATCTATGACGACAAAAACTGCACAATACCATCTGTTATATCCTGAAGTATTTATTTTTAAAATAATTTGGAACAATTATATCTAAAATAAGAAGTAGTTTTACTTACAGTTTTATGAATATTTCCGTATTAGATGTTGTGCAAAAACCCAACACAATGGCACACCTGGAAAATTCGCGATTACGCGCCAACAGGTATTAATGCCCGTTATCACCCATCTAACCAATTAAGGCAAGTCCATTGAGTGCATTTTGTACTAGAGCTCAGAACAGTCGTTTATCCTGGTGTCTAGGATCCGTGGTATATGTAGGCAACGTATGGAGTAGGGACGGTGGGTTCTTGAGGTATGGTTCTTGAGCTTGCTGTGTCATACGGCCAGTACGCAATGTTTGCAGGCCGATGTTTAATATCGGCGCCTATCTTTTTCCCCTTTTTCCCCTCCTTTTTTTCTGTGGACTCAATTTGACTGGGGGCATGTGCCCCCGCGGCCCACCCCTGGATTCGTGCCTGCAGACAAGAGAGATCAAGATCTGTAAATTAACTTGCAAAAATGTTCGTTTTCTTGGCATTTTTACAATGTCTAATCTGACCAGTTGACAGTGCACCGCTGCCATGGATACAGCATAGCATGGATCCGTGCCTGCAGACAAGAGAGATTAAGATCTGTAAATTAACTTGCAAAAATGTTCTTTCTCCATCTGTGTTTTCTTGGCATTTTTACAATGTCTAATCCGACCAGTTGACAGTGCACCGCTGCCATGGATACAGCATAGCCATGCATGGACTGGTTACCGCATTTCCATCATGCCATCTAAATTGGCCCTTGCACGGCGCGGCAGGAACCAGTCATCGCTGCAATGAGCATTGCAGTACGCATGCGTGTTTCATATCGTCACCGCGACATCGACAATTGCGAACTAGTTATTGCGATGCTAACTTGTAAAAACTACGGAGGTTTCTTCTAAAACAATAGCGAATGTAAGTAGGAAAACAAGTAAATAGAAGCATTTTTTGATGCAAAAGTGTTGTTGAGGTGTTTTGTGAAGACAGAAAAGACAACAGGATTTTTTTTAAAATTCATTTATGTCTATTATATATTTTTTTTTTACTTGCTGATAAAATTTTTAGGGTCGCATTTTTAGGTTTTGGCCTTATCCACAACGATAATGCAACATTTTGTGAATTGTAATTTATAGATATCACAAACTCTGAGAAAAAGTCAACTGGTCTTGCCTACATATATGCAGTGCATTAATATCTGGAAAATAATCCAATACCTCAAAGTCGTCTTCATAGCCGTCATTGCCAGCAGTTGTCCAGGAATGAGTTACTTGTATTCCATTGTCTCCATCATCCTATCATGAAACAATCAAGGTATGACCTTTTAAAAGGGCCCATGACATGAATTTTACTTGAAAACATAATTTGTGCAACATTTTACTCCTCTTACATGTAAACTACGTGTATTCGCCAACCTTTTTTGGTTAAATCTTGGTGAAAAGTGGACTTCTTCAAACATTTAAAACATTTCCTTGCTTTTTCTGACAAATGAAAGTGCTGTTGGAGTGATGTCATTTCAGGAAGACACTGTTCAGTTTAGGGGTTTTCTGTTCAAATTGTGAACCCAAAATTTGCTCATTGAAAACATTTGTTAGCACTGTCATTTACGAAAACAACAACAAATCCCCAAAGGAAAAACAAAATGTTTGACACCAATAAATCCGAATTTCTAGCAACTTTTGGTGCTGAATAAAAAATCACACATTTGCTCATCAATATGCAAATTCATATTAGCATAAAAAGGCACCTTAATGCACTTAAAAATGGCAAAATGAAAATTGCAAGAAAAAATAAAAAGGATAAAAAAGTGCATACCACAACTTTATTAAAAAACCATTACATTACATGGGTCCTTTAAAAGTCCAAGTGCACCTTTGGTAATTGCATTAAATGCCAAAAATTGTGTGTTTATTACTCAGTCAATTTACAACAAAACAGGGCCTGACCTAGAACTTATTTTGAGTGTGTATGGGGACCCTACGTGCACCCCCAGCCCAGAACTAACCAACACCAATTTTTTTTTTGGTGCATTTTAGGGTCCTAAAACACATTTTGGATGTTAACATTAAAAAAATCCGATGCTCTAGTGATATCCAAGATGGCCGCCAAAATGGCCGCCGAAAATGGTAAAAACTGGGGGGAAAAAGGCATATACATACTTGTATCAGCCAAATAATGTGATAAAAGTATAAATAAAATAGTTAGTTATATGTTTTAGACCCTGAAAAACTCATTTCTGGTATTTTTTTTGCTATCATGCTTCAAATTCATAAAGGCCGCCAGTTTGACGACCGCCATATTGGTAGTATAAATAAAATGGTTAGTTATATGTTTTAGACCCTGAAAAACTCATTTCTGTGATCTTTTTTGCTATCATACTTCAAATTCAAAACGGCGGCCAATATGGCTGCCATATTGGTAAAAAATAATATGATAAAAGTATAAATAAAATGGTTAGTTATATGTTTTAGACCCTGAAAAACTCATTTCTGGTATCTTTTTTGCTATCATGCTTCAAATTCAAAACGGCAGCCAGTTTGGCGGCCGATATGGCCGCCATATTGGTAAAAAATAATATTAGCCTAATAATATGATAAAATCATAAATAAAATTGTTAGTTATATGTTTTTGGCACTCACAAATTCATTTCTGGTATATCTTTTTTGTTATCATGTTCAAATTCAAAATGGCGGCCAATATGGCGGCAAATATGGCCAATATGGCTGCTTTATTGGTAAACACTTTTGAATCACATGTACATGTAAGTATGCACGTGTATGCTCTTCACATGTACACACACATGTACATGTAATACCCATACTGTATACATAGTGAGTGTGCATTGTTATACGACACTGAAGTGGAACGCATGTTAAAGATGTAAATCCCCCCCCCCCCACAATGGTGTGGTTGGGGTCTACGAGCGAATACTTACCTGTAGAGCGAATACTACATATGCATTGTTCCCTATACCGGCAGGCAATTTGCTAAGAGTTTTACACAATAGTGCCCTCACATGTCCTACCCATGACACCCTGTGACATGCGCACTACGTTAGCGTCCTCTTTTTCTCAAGCGCTACTTGCGTAAGCACTCAAGGAATCGAGTATAGTGGGGAAGGAGGGAGGGGTGCTCTACAGGTAAGTATTCGCTCGTAGACCCCAACCACACTACTGTGTGGGGGGGAGGGGAGTCTACATCACTCTACTTACCTGTAGAGCAAATACTACATATGCATAGACTCGCACCGAGTAAGGCGGTGGGTATACGCGAATTACCGTATGTCTACAGGGGTGTAGGACATGAGGCGTGTCCAATAGGCAAACAACCCCAAACCAAAACCTACACCCCAGACGCTCTAGGCTTCACCTCGTCAGGGGAACCCAAAGAGCTCGTGCGCAAAAAGTCAGGGGGGTGTAACCATTATGGGGATGAACACATGATAGGTACACCTAATTAAACTTAATGCCCATAAAAATATATACATGTATATTTATATGCTCACCCGTTAGTGCTTCCGTGAGGCTCGACTGGCCGCCAGCAGCACTTCTCTTTCAGCCTTGCCATCTGCCTGGAGGACATCCTTCAGGTAGCATTCGGAGAACGTGTTTGGGTTCTTCCAGCAGGCTGCCTTGACGATGTCACCTAGGGGGACACCCTAAAAAAAGGCCCACGAGGTGGACACTCCCCTGACCTCATGCGCTCGAATGGGTCCCTGGGTCGCTGGCCAGCCGCCCGGTACAGAACGGATAGCTGTCACGATCCAGCGAGTGATTGTATCGCGGGACGCCGGCCCATGGGGCGGGGTCGTCGTGATGAACAATTTGTCGCGTCCCGTACGAAGTGACAAAGATGTCCGGGGGCCAAAGATGTCCGGGGGCGTAAAGGTCTCCAACTGGTTCTTTGCGAGAAAACCGGCCGTAGGGATCAGGCGGACACCCCCCGGTTCCCACCGGATGTGTCCTGTCTGCATCGATAACGAGTGTAGTTCGCTACGTCGTCGGGATGTAGCGACAGCCAATAGAAAAGCTACTTTGATGGAGAGTTGTAACAAAGTTGAGCAATTCATTGGTTCAAAGGGAGCCTTCGCCAGTGTAGATAATACGCTGAAGAGGTCCCAAGATGGGATTAATGTGCGTAATGGGGGACGAGTATTAAACATCCCCTTGATCAGTTGACTAATTGCAGGGTTGTTGGAAACGGAGGAACCGTCCGAAAATCCCTGATGGATCGCGGCAACGGCCGATCGATAATTTCTGACCGTGGCCGTCGTGAGCCCACTGTTAAAAAGGTATAGGAGGAAATCCCCCACTTCCCCTACAGAAGTATTGGGGGGATGAATGGATTGCCGTCTACACCATTTAAAGAAATGGCGTAGTCGGTTATCGTACACCTTTCTGGTTGAGGCTCTAAGGGACTGGGCTGCAATTGTTGCAGCTCGTCGCGAAAGGCCTGCTGAGCGGAGGGATCGCGTGACAATACCCAGCACGTCAGGTGAAGATCCCCCAGAGCCTGGTGACTGATTCCCGAGCTAAGCTGATAAAGGAGATCAGCCCTCCTTGGTAGAATTACCGGGCGGTGAACCAAGAGTCGGACAAGCCGGGGAAACCTAGGCTGGCGAGGCCAGAACGGGGCTATGAAGAGGATTCGACAATCCTCCTGCTCGATCTTGGTCAGCACTCGAGAAACGAGGGAGATGGGTGGGAAGGCGTAGGCCAGTAGGCCGTCCCACCGCACCGACAGCGCATCGGTCTGCCACGCATTGGGGTCTGGGCCCCTCGTGCAGTAGATCGGTAGCTGATTGTTCATTCGCGACGCGAATAGGTCCACATGCGGCCGGTCGATTAGGCGGAAGATCGACTGAGCCACCTGTGGGAGCAGTGACCAGAGCGTCGGCTGTGACGTTCTCTTCACCCAGGATGTGGACTGACGACAGTGCTATCCCGTGATGTATGCACCAGAGGGTGAGATCCCACGTTAGTGCGCACAGATGGCCTGACCGAGTGCCCCCCTGGTGATTGATGTATGCCACCACTGTGGCGTTGTCGCATCGTACCAGGACTGCTTGCCGTCTGACTGAAAATGTTTTAGGGCGTTGGTGACCGTCAGCATTTCCAGGACGTTGATGTGGGATGATTGATGTTTGGGGCCCCATACGCCCGCCACCTGTCGCGGGTGGAGGGTAGCCCCCCAGCCGTACCCTGACGCGTCAGTCGTGATCAGTACCGACGGGCGGGGCGGGCGGAAAACGCGGCCCTGCGTTATATTGGCATCGACTAGCCACCAACGAAGGTGGGGGACTAGCCAAGAGGTAGTGGGCACCAGATGGTCGATCGGGTCCCAGTGGGGTCTGTAGAAAGAAAGCAGGTGAAGTTGAATTGGCCTCATCCTCAACCTGCAAAAATCCACCAAGTCCACCAAACTGGCCATAAGGCCCAACAGCCTGAGCCAGGCTCGGGCCGGAGCCACTACCATCGGGAGGAAGAGGGACACGCACTGCCGAAGGTTCAGCAGGCGGTCCTCCGATGGACGGGCCAGTCCCCTGCGAAGATCGAGGGATGCACCTAGAAAGGTGGGAACCTGCGAGGGGACTGGATGGGATTCCTTGGTGTTCAGGTGCTGATGAGAAATCCAAGGTCGGAAACAAGGTGCCACGTTAGTTGGAGCGCCGCTTCCGTTTCCCCCCGAGAACGACCCACTACTAGCCAATCGTCGAGGTCACTTGCGCTAAGTCACTTGCGCCATGCCCCGGTGTACCGGGGAGTGGGCGCACGGAAACCGCGTCCCGACTGGGGACGCTGTTGTCCGGTATGTGGTTGTGAATAACGCGGGCCAACCGTCTTATCGGCGCGCCCACGAATTCCACCACGGGCCGCCCTGACCGGGGGGCGGCGCCGGGGAATGACAAAAGAAGGTTGTTCCTTTGTCTTGTCCGCAGTTTTCAGCTCGGCCGGTTTCTTGAGATTAATTTTCTCAGTGGCCTTGAGGCGCTTTGCTTCGGCCTCCATGGCCTCCATGGCCTCCTGGAACTTACCAGAAAATAAATCCGGGCCTGAAAGCGGAAGTTCGTCGAGACGCTTACGTGCTCCCGGTGACGGGAGGAAAAGCGCATCTAGCACATTGGCGCGGCGTGACGATGTTGCTAAGGTCGACACTCTAGCAAACTGGTCGAGAGTGGAGCACAGGCCGCGATCGAGGCAATGGAGAGCAGCCACCATCATGTCGGCTGGTATCACCGAATCTTCTTCATATCCCAGTGCCAGGTACTCTGATAGGAGAAGAAGAAAGGACGTCGCACGCATACCCATGCGTGCCGCCGAGTCCATTCTACGGGTGACATCCTCCAGTTTTCCACGGGTCTTGTCCGTAAAAGGAACTTTGGATGAAGCCGTCCCTCGGTCAGCGGCGAATTTGTCGATGGCCGAGTCCGGCAGGACTGGAGTTGAGAAATATTTCTCGAAATCCCCTGGGGGAAAATGATAATACGAGTCTACGCGCTTAGCGTAGGCACTCCATGTCTTTGCGTGCATTATCCCGTCGATGTGGTCAACGCACACGCGGTCCAGGGGCATTGTGGGAAACGCCCGGACTGATTCTGTCGGCGGTCCCAATCTCTTCTTGAATGACTGACGCTCAGGAGGAGGAGGAGGTTCGGTCCCAGCAGGAAGATTCAGAACTCTGATCATATCCTGTTGGACCAAGCGGAGTTCGGTCTCAGCCACCGATAGGCGTTGCATGGTGCGAGTCAGTTCGCTCTCGTCCGCCGAATTGTCAGAGTCCGGGGGGCGAGTTGTCACCGGGGAATGGGAACCAGGCCTCGGGGGCGAAGCAGCGCCGTCACGGTGTCCCGGTATCGAGACCCGCTCGGACTCTAGTGACACCGATGGGTGTAAACTAATACCGGGCGGGGACGCCGGTGCACGGCCCTCCGTGCACGGCATTGTCCGCTGGTCTGTAGTCACCCCACCACGGCCGTGATGACTGGCGTGTGGGGGCTGTAATTCTGGATGGGACTCCGGCGCACGGCTAACCGTGTGTGGTATGTCCCTTTGGCCCGGAGTCGGCCAACTGTGACTGTAATCTCCCTGTCGGCCCGACAATGAGGCCGCGAGGGAGTGAAAAGCCTCCAAAAAATCATCGCATGAAATCGGGTCGCCACCCTTGTGGCGTTTCCCACGGTGTGATCGGCCGGGTGACTCGCTAGAACTCGTCGAAGAATGGTGGGAACGGCGGCTCTTTTTTGATTTTTTCTTTTTTGAAGAACGACTGCGAGTAGTTGTTGAGGATTGCGGGGACACGGGGATGCACGAACAACGAATAAAATCCGATGTAGAGGGGCCAGGGACAGGCACGTAGACGTGCCAGGGACAGGCACGGTGCGTCCCGTAGCGGGGCCACCTTTTGCCGTACGTCCCTTTTTGGGTACTGCCCCGGCGTCAGACAATTTCTTTGTCTTGCCGGTGCGTTTCCCCTTCAGTTGGGCGGACCCGAGAATATTGACCGAAGACGGTGGGGTTGTACGGCCCCCCGCTTGGTCAACGGGTCCGTCAGCTCCGACAGCCGGCAGTGGCTGAAGGGGCCGACTAGGGGACTGCTGCCGCGGTGACGTACCATCACCGGTGCAGTCCCCCGAGAACTCGGTCTTGTCTGGTGGGATGTACGTCCCTCCATTATCGACACACCCAGTCCTCCCCAACTTCCTAGATTTACTCATTTTTCCAACTCACTTCACTTAGAATAACTCACTATGATAACTCTACAATAAACACTTTCTCTTTATACCTGATAAATAGGTTTCTCCCAGCAAAGAGGCATAAATAAAACAGTGAAATTCGGGTCGATCAAAATTTCACGATATACCTCGCCTGCGGCTAAGAGAAAAAGAGGACGTTAACGTAGTGCGCATGTCACAGGGCGTCGTTGGTAGGACATGTGAGGGCGCTATTGTGTAAAACTCTTAGCAAATTGCCTGCCGGCATAGAGAACAATAAGTAGTATTCGCTCTACAGGTAAGTAGAGTGATGTAGACCTAAGTAGTTTTTTGGTAATTTGTTTTTATTTTTTTATTTTTTTGAGATACTGACTAAAAGCAATTCTGACTTGAGTCAAGTCTACTTTACACGGCAATTAATATCAGAATATCTTTTCCCTGACTTGTCACTTTAACATTTTTCCATAACTTTTCCAGGTCTGGAAACTGATATATCCAAATTTCTATTTTCCAGGTTTTCAATGACCATGGGAACCCTGTACCTAGCATAAAAACATGCATAAGTTTACTTTGCAACATTTTAAAACTGAAACTGGCAGTAAGTTTGGATAAGCAGAAAATATGACATTACATGTACATGTATGTATAGCAGAGTCACTGGGATCTGGTCGCTAATACCAGTTTCTACAAACCTGGGTACATTTACTCATTTTGAAAAGCCTCACCTCAATTTGTCTTCTTTTTTCCTTTTCTCGTTCTTTCTTGATAAAATCATCTTTTTTAGATCTTTTTCCTTTGTCTTCTGTTTGGTTAAGCCTATCTGCCTCTGAATGATTTATGTCATCTCTATTCCGACTTCTAGCTTCATCATAATCAACACTCCCTAAAAAAAATAGAAAGATCTGGTAACTTCCACACACTCTCTTCAAGCAGGCCAACTTGGCAAAGGAAGGATTTTGGAGGTAAAAATTGATTTATTACACTGCAAAATCGAGAATTTTGTTTGGCAAACATTAACATTGTTTTAATGTAATCACCTTTTGGGTTTTTTTTTGTCTTTTGCTTTGAGATTTGCAAGACAGGTTATCAGAATGCAAACATGCCGGTATCTTGCTTGCCATATATGCATAGATTTGGATATTCTGCTTACAGGTGCTAGACTTACCAGATTTAGCAAAAATTTTCCAATCAGCATAAATTCTTTGCACCTGCAACCTCCGGAGTACTGTACCAGAGATCAGAGGTTTAAATTTCACTCTGGTCAATTTCTGTTAAAGATATAATTTTATTTTACAAATCATCTGTAATTTACAGGGGAAAAATGCACATCCCAAAACACAACTGTATTAAAGTACACTTACTGTGACCTTTCTCAGGTGCTTTTTGCGGTTGATTGTATTTCAAATGTTTCTCTCTTGCCCCCTCCTTCCTTCTGTCATCTTTGTCCTTTTTTCTGCTTTTAGCATGCTTATGTCTTTTCTCTGAATCATCCATTGCATTCTGTATAAAGAAAATATACAGTGAATAAAATAAAACTTTGGGGTTTCATGCACTGAACCTATAAACACATAGGCCTCTAATCACTGACCAAATCATTTTGTGGACTTAAGAGTAATTTAGACACCGTTTAAAATTCCCTTAAAACACTGGTTGAACTCGATTTGGTGTAATTTTCTTGCTAAAACGATGTCTGAACGTTTTTTTATTTAGACCGAATTGGGTTCAACTCGAAAATAAAACGGCAACTAATTAATCTGCACAATACACAGCCTTGCAGTTAGAGCCATAGTCGAAAATCTATTTAAGCTGTTGTGCATTTTAAACGTATATCTGTTTATCCCTTCTACTTAATTTGTGCGCATGTGCCAAAATCTTGGTAATGCCAGTGGTTTGTCAAAATGGCATCACCATGAAGACAAAAGACTTGTCAATTTTCATCTGAAAACATCATACCTTTTGACAAGATTAAGTGAAATACATGCGAAATACAAACACAGACATGTTTGCCAGGTTTAATAATATTGGGGAAGAAACCCCACAGACAAAGTTTGCTAATTCAATGATAAGCAGTTTATTTAAAGTCAATTAAATTGATTCAAATGTTGATCACACTATTTAATACATTCTTGTGGACACATTATAGGCCTACTGTCCTCAAGCTTTGAAGTCTCACGTGATTCTGAATGGAGGTACATTGTAATGGTGAGGTAGAATCTCCAAGTTAAACCAGAAACACAAAGTTTGATTAGGATTCTACTGATCCTTTACCGTGATGAGCCACGTGCCACCCACCCTATTTTCTCTTTTTAGGGACATGGGTAATGCTCCCCCACCCTGGTCATTGATACCAATGTAATGTGCATACATACTTTTATTATCATTTATGTAGAATTGTAGGCTTCCAAGTCACAGTGTTTTATTATACTTTTGTCAATCCTGGCCAGCTTGGATTGGGTTGTTTTTGTTTATTTTTGTGGATTGCTTGTTGTATTTTGTAATTTGGCCGAATAAATAATAATAATGATAATGATAATAACTTGATTTAGGGTAAACTAGGGTAAAAAATGCCTGATTTTTAAGTTTTTGTTAAATATCTCAGTACAACTTGGAGACACTAGGAAATAAATATGTGGTTTTATGCAATACATGTCTCCTCTATCAGGCGCAAATATAATATCATGGTCATAATATTGATAAGGGGAAATTTGCCCCCCTTTTTGGGAGGAAGTTTGGTGGGCGTTTTTACCCGGGCCTCGGGGTAAAAACGCCCACCCACATAAAGAAATGTCTATACCACAGGTTTCCCTGTAGTATAGTCATATTTTTGTAATTAATTTAATATTGAGGGATACTTCATCAAGTACAAATAACTTTTCAAACACAGCTGGTTAATTATAACTACAAACTTGATCATTTGAAACAGGTATTTTTATGTTGAAGGAAGTGGAACATTAGCATACATAATTTGCCCATAACAAACTTGTAGGGTTACATACATGTAAAATACCTGCCAACATTGAAAATCTAGCATAGTTCCATGTTATTAGGCATATGTTTCTAGCCTACGGTACTGCTCAGGGCTTGAATTGAACGACGGCCACGACGGCCAGTGCCGTCGTTGCCTTCTTACTGGCCGAGGTGCCCCACAAAAAATCCCTGTCTTCACGGCCAGTTTTGCCTTGCCCCATAATTACCTTGGCCGCCGTGCCCTTTTTGCAAAAACATGCATCAGCCTATTAAAACCACTACAATTCTTGATTCCAGTTGTTTTTCCACAAATTGACAATGTATTTCGATGCCATGCCAGCCCAATCAGTTGTCTTAATATCTCGCTGAATCAATCACACGCGCGCAGTACGGCCGTGGCCGTCCCGCCATACGCCGTCGATTCCCCACTGTACGATGTACACACACGTACGTTCTGTACATGTACGTATGTACACTGACAACTGAATCTCCAGTTCCTGTATGTGCCGATACTTCAAGTAGCGACACCCCCGCCGCAAAAATATATGTCAGTATTCGTACACACACATACCAGCAGGAGTACGTACGGCAGATCTTACGTGCAGTCAACCGACTTTCTTTTTCCCAGTGCTTGCATGCGCGGTACAGAACGCATTAATGTTCGTGTACGAGGCAAACGAGCTTGGGGCATAGTCAAAACACGCGTGCACGTGCGTTCCGAATTCCGATTGTCAAAAGCGGACATTGTAAATGGCGATCGTGTATTAATTATGGGCCTGATTCCCGTAAGAGAACAAAATCAACTTTTAATCCACTTTAAGAACATGCAGGTAGGTTATAGATAGAGGGAAGGGTTTCGAATTTTGAGGGGAATTTGGAGGGAAAACGACAACGAAAAAACGCAACACGAAAATAGAGATGGCGATCGCATGTCACCAACCATAATTTTAACTGCTTTAAAAAACGTAATTTCTATCCCCAAAAAGTGTTCAAAATTACAAAACAGGTGCAATATAAGCTGAGAGAAGTCCGCTTTAGGTTGAAAAGGTACTTTTTTGAATGATAAAAACACCTTTGGCTCAAATTTGATCGAAACTAAAGGGGGGCCCTAAACTACATGATCGCTAATATAAATGCGCATTTCTTTTAACCGGCCTCTGTGCCCCTTCTGCAGATATTAGTTTGGCCTTGGTGCCCTCCCGACTGGCCGTGGTGCCCTCTATAATTTTGCTCCATTCAAGGCCAAAGTGGCCTTGCCCTAAAAATTCCCAAATTCAAGGCCTGACTGCTGATAACCTAAGGCTTTATCAAAGGAGAACTACTAAGATATGCACATTTCTGTAACAACGAGACAGATTTCTTGGAGAAAGGAAATGCGTTCATGGAGAAACTTACTCTGTAACCACAAAAAAAAGAGGAAATTGCCAGTCATAAAAGACATTAAATTTGAAAACTGTGAGTGTGAGCAATACATCATGAATGAAACACTACCAAAAGAACTACCTCTAGTCTTCAAGATAATCTACACACCACACATCAAAACCCAGCAGCTAATTAAAGCATTGCTGAAAGAATGGCATTTAATTTCGGAACACCCGAAATTATGCAATCTGTTTCCCAGCAAACCAATTCCTGCCTATAAAAGGGCGAAAAATCTGAAAGGTTTACTTGTCAAATCAATGTTTATCAATAACTGGGAATTGGACTCATTACAAGGTTTACACAAAAGTGTATTAGATGCACTTATCTACATGTTTGCACTCCTACATTTGACACGACTTTAGCTGAATATTAAATACCGGTATTGGCTTACTACTGATGAAGCTCTGCTATTAGAGCATGAGAGCAGAAACCGGTCTAGTCGGGTCTTAGAACCATTTCTAGTCATTTTACTTAAAAATAAAAGTACGTTCAAATCACCATAGCTCTAGGTGTTATTTTGTTTTTTCCTTGAGAAAATGCCATGATCTCATGATTTCTCGGGCATTCCCTACCAAATGCCAGATACCTTACCACTAAGTAATGTCCGTTAGTGATACCGCCTACATGTACCTCCCCACTTCACACAATACACTGTTCAATATTTTTGTGGTAGAACTCTTATAGCTAATACTTACTCATACAAGAAACATATAGGCCTATGGCTGTAGAAAGTTGTAATAGTGAGGTTTTGAAGATAAATGAGGCTGCAAAAGTGTTTGATGTCAAGGAAAGAACTGGGCGTTTTTACCCCGAGACTCCTGATTTTGCCCGGGGTAAAAACGCCTACTCAGAAAACATAATTAAGCAAATGTAAAAATATCTGTTATTATTTTAATCATTTGTAATTATGTAACAAACCCTTCTTACTGTAACATATATCAACTAAAGAATAATAAAAAATAAAATACTTTTTTTTATAAAATAATTGTAAGCGATATACATGTTATACAGCAGTTTCAGCATTTTTCTTTTGTGTGACGTGACACTTTTAACACTGAGCACAGCGCTACTAACTGGCGGTTCCTCATCATGCTCTCGCCCGTGTACCCAGACCTAACAGACGAAGTGGTAGTGTCGGCTTGTTACATGTATCGAAATGGATTCCCCCAAATCAAGGGTGATTTGGGAGTCCGCGAAGGGAAGATACTTACCTGTTTAAACCTACAATTGCATATTTATCTAGCCGTAGGCTTTCACGCTAGATTCTTTTTACCACACCGCAATAGCGCCCTCCATCGTCCATGGTCCCTAACTCGGTCCATTAAGCCAACTCGTCCTCTTTTTCTCGAGGTGTGGGTAAAAAGACACAGTAAAAGCCGAACCCAAGTGGGGAAGGAGGGTGGGAGGTTTAACAGGTAAGTATCGTCCCTTTGCGGACTCCCAAATCACCCTTGATTTGGGGGAGTCCACTTCAGGGACTCCCTTACCTGTTAAACCTACAATTGCATAGACTGGCACCGTAAAAAGGAGAACGGTCAACGGGTGAGGCGCAAGGTAACAATAAAACAACAAATCCTTGGTAAAAGAGATAAATATCGTCCCTTCGCGCTCTTCCGAATTTCTTTAAGCAAGATGGAAAGAAAGGAAGCCAACTCACCGAAAAATATAAATCCCAGAGTGAAGTGATAGAAACAACTCATCACTCCTGGGGGGCTGTCATAGAAGGCTGGAGTACACTCAGAGCACTACGGCCGACTCTGCCTCCAGATGACTCGACATCTTTGAGGTAGCATGACATAAAAGTAGTTGGAGTTTTCCAGGCTGCAGCCTGTAAAATATCTTTGAGAGGAACACCCTTAAGGAAGACCCACGACGTGGCCATGGATCTCGTCTCGTGAGCATTCACCGCCTGAGCTTCTGCTGTCAGGCATGGCCAGGAACTAAAGGATGAGCGTATCGCCCTTACAATCCATCGAGAAATGGTATCTGGCGAGACAGCCTTATACGGACTGGTAGTAGTAATGAACAGTTGGGAAACATTACCTCTGAGAGACTTGGTACGAGCAATGTACCACTTTAAAGCTCGTACCGGACACCATAGTCTGTCCTCTGCTACTGAGGACAAGGACTTAATTTCAGGAATAAAAATATCAGGGGGCGTATAAGACGGGGTTTGATTTTTGGCCAGAAAGGACATGTTGGGAACCAGACGAACACCACCTGGTTCCCATCGAATATGACCTGGATCAATAGAGAAAGCATGGATCTCACTCCGTCTCCTAGCAGTGGCCGTAGCCACAAGGAAGGCCGTATTCACAGCTAAATCTATAGCTGCGGCCTCAGATAAGGGTTCAAAGGGTGGCTTAGACAATGCTTGAAGGACCCCCCCCCCCAAGATCCCAAGTCGGAAAGAGTTTCTTGTTTGGAGGACTCTCAATGAACATACCCTTAAGCATTTTGGTTAGAGAGTTATTATTAGAGATGGTATTACCATCTGGAAACCCAGCATGAGCTGATGCAAGAGCTGAACGATAGCCTCGAATAGTCGCCACCGTGAGGCCCTGATTGAAAAGTTTCATAAGAAAATCACCAACATCTTTCAAAGGTGCTGAGCACGGATCCACCGAGTCGACTCTGCACCATCTATAGAAATGTTGAAGGCGGTTGTCGTAAGTCTGTCTAGTGGATTTTCGACGGCCTCTGGCAACCATGTAGGCAGCGTCTGCTGAAAGGCCTGCTGATCAGAAAGAATGCTGGACAACATCCAACACGTTAAGTGGAGATTTTCTGACCCCAGGTGAAAAATCTTCGACCGAGGTTGGCAAATGAGGTCCGCTGGTTGTGGAAGTAAGACTGGGGGATGTACAAGAAGGCAAATAAGTCTTCGGAACCATGCTTGGCAAGGCCAAAAGGTTGCAATGAGAAGAACCCTGCACGCTTCCGCTTCTATCTTGGTTAGAACTCTTGGAATTAGTGAGATCGGAGGGTACGCAAAAGCCTACATGTTTGTCCAATCGATCGATCGAGTATACCGGCAGCTGGTGGTTTAGGGCTGACGCAAACAGATCTATGTGAGGTCGGTCGAATTTCTTGAAGATAGCCTCAACCACAGTTCGATGAAGAGTCCACTCTGTGGGGATAACCTTGCCCCTGGATAGGCCGTCTGCCAGGGTGTTCACTTTCCCTGCGAGGTGAGATGCAGATAGTCGCACCTTGTTCGCTAGGCACCAACATAAACATAACGGGGGGACCGAGTCCCCCCCTGTCAGTTGACATACGAGACGACTGTCGAGTTGTCGGACATGATCCGAACATGATGACCTGTCACCAGTTTGGAAAAATGAATTAGAGCTTGTTGGACTGCTAACAACTCTAGAGCGTTGATGTGATATAAACTCTCTTCTGGGGACTACATTCTGGCTGTGGTCTCTGCTCCCAAGTATGGATCCTTGTATGGATGCGTCGGTCGTCAGAATCAAGGTGGGTTGAGGTCGAGGGAAGGTCACTCCGCAACTGAGGTTTACCCGTTGGCGGCACAAGTTGAGATGTTGAAGTGCTAGGGGCCGAATCGGAACCAAAAGCGAGAGAGAATCTCGTTTCGGACGATACAAGGCCAGGAGATGGAGTTGTATGAGAAGCATTCGCATTCTGCACCAAGGAATGAGGTCCACTAGACTTGCCATTAGTCCCAGAAGGCGTAACCAGGCCATTTACCTTTAACTCACCACAGTGACCTTGACCTTTTGACCTTTTGACCCCAAAACCAATCCCAACTTGCCTACTCCCAAGGGCAACCCCCTACCAAAGTTACAATCCCAAACAACATTTCTAACTCAAGTTATCATCTGGAAACTAAGCTGCCCGGACGTTCGTCGGTGTTTACGAGGGTATACTTGTGTGTCTTTCTTTTTGTACAGAATGTATTTGTATGTCATTTTTACCCCTCAGCCGAGAGGCTCGAGGGGTATTGTCATCGCCTACGGCGTCCGTCCGGCTGGCTGTCCGTTCTGACCATACCACCCTTGTGGGGTGATGTTCCTTTCAGGACACATCACCCCACTTTTTTCACAATAGAAAAACATCACCCCAGAAGGGAATCTTTAGAAAAAGGGATAATGGGAACACAATGCTATCACCCCACAATTCCGTCTGGCTGGAACGTCCGTTCTGACCATACCCCCTTGTGGGGTGATGTTCCTTTCAGGACACATCACCCCACTATTTTCACAATAGAAAAACATCACCCCAAAAGAGAATCTTTAGAAAAAGGGATAGGGGGCCTAATGGGAATACAATGCTATCACCCCACAATTCCGTCTGGCTGGAGCGTCCGTCCGTATGTCAGTGCGTACCGGACGGACGGACGCAGTAGGCGATGACAATACCCCTCAAGCCTCTCGGCTGAGGGGTAAAAAATTGCACCTCACATGTCTTACACATGTAAATTGTATGAAAGTGCCCAATAGTACTTTCTGCCATCTCATTTTTGACTTAATTTGCTTCTGGAATGGCTTCACAGAAATTGTATGTCTATGTACGAGTACATAGACATACATACATTTGTACATGCCTGTGCCATCCTTTGTAATGAACACCTTGCCCTGCTTATACCACCTTCGTGAAGGTGCGTCACATAAATGTCCTTTTAATGCTCATTATACATGCATGTATTTGCAGTGATTTTCATTTTTCAAACATGAGCACAAATGTTGTAACATTTGACCCAAATAACATTTGTCCTTCCGTTACCGTCCTTCCGTTACCAATTTGGTAACGGAAGGATGCGATTTAATTAATTTTAATTAAAAAACGAGAAGTACAGAAGTGTCAGTTATAATGTCATATTGAAGGCCTACCTAAACTTGCTTTACATAGTAACTTTCACTGCATTCAAACGGCAAGTTTTTAAAAATAAATTAAAAACAAGAATAGTGTTAAAAAACACAAATGCCCCGCAACCATGCCTATTTCCATGACATAACACCACTCTATTAACATCAACTTACCTGGATCACATGGAACGTTCATTGACATCGTTATTGAGGGATTTGGTTCAAATTGGACGGGTGGTTTTTAAATTTAAAAAAAGAAAAGAAATGATATACCCCTAGAGGGCGCCCTTTCAGATGACATCATAATTTTTGTGTCCTTTATTCCTTTCATAACACTTTCATAATTTATTTGAATATAGATAAAAAGCTTCCGCTTTCGAGTTATATTAAATTTTTATTGCACTTCCGGTAATACCAGAAGTTAAAGTCAAACGGTTTTGTGCCCGGGAAAAAGAATTGTTGCCCGAGGCACCAATTAAAACCTGCTCGAAAAACGAATACGATACTCTATTTAGTTCTAAAGCTGAAACTTTTTTCTCAAATTTGGCTCTTAAATTGATTGCAATTTGACACCTGATGACATCACGGTGACATCAGATAATTTTTTACATCTTGGGATGGGGGTTCAAGTTCATACCAGGTTTAATCATATCCCCTAAATCGTTTGGGGAAAAAAATGGTTCGGTTTGAGTTTTAAGCTTCTGTCTGCATTTTTATTTCACAAATACTTTAAAGGGAAAATACAACATTTGCAAACATCAAAAAATAAAACTACCAAATCATTTTGAAATACCTTGCTGGACTGTTAGTGAATGACAGTGTAAAGCATCCTGTAAAATCATGGCACCTGGTATACTGTCATTTTCAAGAAAAGTGGTATTTTTGTATCAATTTCCAACGCTGATCGGCCGATCAGCGTTGGAAACAACTGGCTTTTTTTTCAAATACTGGCCCCAATTGACCATAGCACTTGTTTGCAATCGATTACAAACCTATGAACGGGTACGAGCCAGCTAAACTGGTTCCCTGACCTTACAATTCCCCAATGTATGTAAACTGCTCTGTTTCTTTTTATATGGAGTCAGGGAACCAGACTACAGGAAAATGATCGTTTTTCTTGGTTTTTATAGCATTTTCGAACCAAAAACCTCCAAAAAGTCAGTGTAACTATATTTGCTATAAATTTCCAACCCCCCAATTCCATCCATTCCTGGAAATTACAGCAAAAGCAAATGATGTATATTCCCTTTAACCTTCTGGTTGACCCGGAAGTAAAGGTCAAGCGAGTTCAAGTACAGACAAAAAATGTTTATCAATGAATGGTCTATCTGAATACAACGTATGAACATGATTGATTATTTTGTTTGAGAGTTATAAGTGAAAGATGTTCGTCATTTTTTTCAACAAAAATCGCTTGTAATTTGACACCCGATGACGTCATCATGACATCAGAGTTATATGCACCACTAGGAATGAGGGTCAATATATGTTAAAGTTAACAAGTACATACCATATACCGTTTAGGGAAAAAAACACAGAGAATTATTGTCCAGAAAAAAGAAAGAAAGATAGAAAGAAGATTTATCAGAATTATTCTAAACAGTGGTCAAGTTGTGCCCGACCACTCAATGACAAGGATCTACCGTATATCAGTGGTATAAAACAAATATTGAGTGGCTTTAAATTGTGAATTGAGAGGAATATTATCTCTCGGTAAAATCTGGACTTTCAGTTCAGCTTAACCATTTAACACTGCGTTCCGACTTGAATTGTGAAAAGGTGGATCAAGATCCGGCATTTTGGTGTGATTGTTATCTTACCGCAACAAAACCGCAAGTCGCGTTCCCACTTATGCTTGATCCACCTTTTTGAACGGAAATGTCGAGTCTGAAAGGTCACTGAGTTCAGTATTACGCATGCGCTAGCTTGCTGAGCGCGCTCTGTGGGAGTACAATTGCATGTTGTTGCATGCTAGGATGGGTCAATTTTCAAACAGCGCTATCAGAATTCACCGACATAAATTACACGAATTCACCGACATAAATCACGGATCCGTAATAGATCCTTGCATAAATTAACTATTGAAATCGAAAAGCGCTGCTCATTGTGTGATGTCACATTCTCGCGGTTGAAACCAATGCATTGATAAGGAATTCCCCAGTTCTGAAGCTTCTCATTGGTTAAAAATGGTCACATGATGTACTACGACATCATTTTCCAATTTTCTATAATCAATTCTACAGATTTGTCACCTCTGTACGTACCGTGTTATCGGCACTATTCTCATCGCATACTCGTAAACTTTTCTATGATTCTGTACTGTGCCAAAGTGACGTGTTTTTGGCGAGTGCGGGCTTTACACTAACACAGAGTTATTTATGAATGTAAAAATAAGTAAAATTCACAAAAGAAAAAGGTTTGAAACGGACGAATACCCAACGAAAATTGTACAAGGCCTAGTGTAGCTTTATTAGGATATACCACGTGCGCTGCATGCATGCATCATGCATGCGTCGTGACACATTTTGCAAGCCTGTAGTTCGGCAGTTGTTTATTGTGCATGTTGTGCAAACTGGAATTTTTCTTACGAGCTACATGCCTAAAAACGTGTTTCTTCATTCATAAGACCGCACAATTTTCGTGCCACTCGTGCACCGGGCGGATGTTGACAGGTCAAATTGCCGCATCAGATCCACCTTTTGCATTCCCATTTGAGCATGATCTGCCAATTGCAGGATCTGATCCACCAATTGGGGGATCTGTATCCTAGTCCAGAGGTTGATCGAGAAAGGTGGATCTGATCCTGATCCACCTTATAAAGGTTAGCGTTCCCATTACACACAATTGCTGGATCTGATCCACCAATTGGGCGATCTGATTCGGCAATTTGGCAAAAGGTGATCAGATCCCCCAATTGGTGGATCTAGTGGGAACGGGGTCTCAGTTAGAGAGAGTTGGCTGTATGGCTTGTTTGAATTGTAGCCATCTTGGAGGTGTGTGCTTATTTGTCAATGGGGACACGCATGAGTAGACCTCTTGTGCATTCATTGTTTAATGAATAAGCTTCAAAACCTCCAAGATGGCTGCTGAATGCAATCAAGCCATACTCAATGATCCTTGTAATCTTACCTTGATGGACCTTTCCAACTCATCAGCCTTCCATGTGTCTTCTTTGCTTTTCTACATTAAAAATAGAGCGTAAAACAATGACACTTAGTGGGAGCACTTTCAAAAAATAACAGCGTTGCTGTTGAAACCCCTCAGCCAAAGTTTGTCGAAAAGGGCAAACTGACATTCCATGCAGAAACCATTAACTCACCACAGTGACCTTGACCTTTGACCTTTTGACCCCAAAACCTATCCCAAAGTGCCTACTCCCAAGGGTAACCCCCTACCAAAGTAAGACACCAAAATCTCATTTCTAACAAGTTATCATCCAAAAACCATTTACATTTAACTCACCACGGTGACCTTGACCTTTGACCTTTTGACCCCAAAACCTATCCCAACTTGCCTACTTCCAAGGGCAATCCCCTACCAAAGATACACACCAAAATCTCATTTCTAATTCAAGTTATCATCCAGAAACCATTTACCTTCAGCTCACCAGTGACCTTGACCTTTGACCTTTTGACCCCCAAACCGATCCCAACTTGCCTACTCCCAAGGGCAACCCCCTACCAAAGTTAGACATCAAAATCTCATTTCTAACTCAAGTTATCATCCGGAAACCATTTCCCCTTAACTCACCACGGTGACCTTAACCTTTGACCCCAAAACCAATCCCAACTTGCCTACTCCCAAGGGCAACCCTCTACTGAAGTTACAATCCCAAACAACATTTCTAACTCAAGTTATCATCCGGAAACTAAGCTGCACGGACGGGCGCTCCAGCCAGACGGACGGTCTAGCCAGACGGAATACTGTGATTCATTTTATTTGACATTCAAAAATGCCCACAGGTGGGTTGCACGAGGTTCTGAGAACCTCTCCAGGTGATCTTTTATTTTCAGGCTCAAAGTGATGTTAACATTATTAAAAAAAATAGGCCTACTGCAAGTAAATCTTGGGAGGATCCTCCTGGCAAGCTTGCAGTTCGTACATGTACAGGGAGTTAGCAAGGACAATTTTCAGTGTACCTAACCAACATGGAATGTGTCATGACTAGCAACAGGGATTAGCAAAGAAATGGGTGGGCAGCAGTGGTGGGTGGGCAATGTGGTGTCACTTGTGTGTGCCACTGAAGTAAGTGAACACCCCTAAGGCAAAAAAAAAAAGAATAGTTCTGCTTCCGGTTACCCACTCAACCCTATTTTAGGCTGCAACCCTAAAAATTGTATCGGCAAGCAGTGCTGTAGGTCTCGAGGCAGTGATGTAGGTCTCGAGGCAGTGATGTAGGTCTCGAGGCAGGTCTCGGTATCGAGACCGGTCTCGAGACCGATTATCGTAGGTCTCAACAATTTCAAGGTCTCAACACAAACTCCCTTGCAGTACTTGGGCACAATCATAACTTGCGCACATGTAGCCTAGAGAGAGGCTGGGAACACAGTCAACACCGAAATGCGTGGCGCCAAGGCTGCCATTCAGCAGTCAGGCACTTCAAGAACGACAGACAAATTCAACTGGAGACAAAGAGAACAAAAAGGAAGCTGAAGTGCACAAGCACACAAGACCCTATCCCAGGTTTCACTAGCCCAAAGTATGGTCGAGTGTGTGGATCAAGACTCCACTCCCATGCAAAAACCCAAAATAGGACTTAACTCGACATAATTGCTGTGTATTCATGCGTTGGCAACGATGTGAGACTCCATCATCAATGTATATATGCACAATGTACATGTACACAAAACATATTTTTGTCCATCATGACCATGTGTACTACGAGAATGTGGTAGGCGAAATATCAGCGAGCTGCGTAGAATTACACCGAGTACAGTTTCCCATTGCCAAGCTCATGCAATCTCGGTCGAATGTCAGTTGTAAAACTGCAAGCGCCCTGTAATTTTGTAGAGGATAATAAAAACGGTCACGTGAGGATCAGAAATACTCTTGCATTCAAAAAATTGAAGACAAGTTTGACATATTTGTCGAAGATAATAAAACTCCTAAAATCTGTAATAACCACCGATCTGCAGAAGATTTTGCATGCATAAAAAATTGTTACAAAGATTGATTTTTTGTATCAAATTAAATCTCATTAAAAATCGAATTAATTTTTTTTTTATCATGACTTTAGGTTAATTTCCCTAAACCCGTGTTGGACCAGGATCATACAACATTTTGAGCCAATCAGACCGAATGTTTTCTAAATAGAAAACTTTGAAAAACGTCCTTTCATGATGACGTCACATGCCCCATGATGACGTCATCGTAACAATATTTCTCCTTGCACATTATTCAATTGTGGTTTTAGTTTGTACCAAGTTTAATGCCAATTAAATGAATAAAAAAAATTGTATGCAGAATATAATTTTAAATTTTCAACAAAAAAAAACATTAAAAATCAACCAATGACGTAATCATTATGAAATTTCAGAATTTGTGGAGGCCAACTAAAAGTACTAGTACTTTTATCTACCTACCCACCAAGTTTCATGATAATTGGATTTTCCCTTTTTATATATGTTTTAAAAAATCTCAATTTTTAATAACGTCATCATGACGTCACACATTTTGCAATTTTTACCTATTGCTTAACAAACCTAATGCAAAAAGAATTTTAAATTTAGCAAATTGCATTCGTGAGATATGGCAAAAGTCTTCAAATGACTTTTTGGTAGTCATTTTGGCACCTTGTTTTAACATGCAAAATGTGACTGTTATGGAGAGTTTTTGTGTATAAGGCAGGGAGAAAGGTTCAAAAGAGTTTCATTATGTTGCAGTTCATCAAACTCAGATTTTATGGCATATTAGAAACCATGAAGAGGAAGTAATGTGATTGATGTAACGTGAGTGACGGTACCTCCCTGCAATCTAATGTCCCTTGCATCTAAAATACGCACTTATTTGATTCTACAGCTACATGTATGGGTTGAATAAAAGGTCAAATAATGTTACTCCTGTGTTGCAGACTACAGTTTGAAGAGACTTTAGGCCAAAACAAAAAATACTTCTGCTTCTGGTTACCCAATCGACCCTATTTTTAGGCTGCGATCCTAAAAATTTTATCAGCAAGTCCAAAAAAATATAATAATAAATGAATAAATAAATTTAAAAAAACAATCCTGTTGTCTTTTCCGTCTTCACAAAACACCTCTCAACAACTGTTTTGCATAAAAAAAATGCTTGTACAGTAAACTCCGGCTAAGTCAGCACTCTCGGGACCCGAGAATTTGTGCCGGCTTACATGAATGCTCTTCTGCAATGATTCATTGCACTAAAATTGGCTTCGATTCACCCTGGATTGTCTCCTTAATGCTTGAGTTGAATCCAGCAAATTAATCCTCGAATTGTGTCATCACGTTAGGGGTATTGATAGTGGAGACCACGATACATATGGGCAATTCCACGGTTCGACGGACATGGCTAAGAAAAAAGTTATATTTTTTAACCCAGTTTCACATTTTTATTACAGAGTATACATTCAAGTATGAGAAATTAACAAAGAAAACCCAATTTTATCAAACATTTTTTGAGAAATCGTGTCGTAAAGTGAAAAATATTTTTTCACTACAAAGAACTCAAAAAATTAGGTAAAGTTTAAACATTGATTGCTATTAATGCAATTGGAGATATCATAACCTTATTTCTAGCATGTACATGTGTGATAGTCATAATCTCTGAAACATATGTCAATTCACAGCCGTCATCCATTTGTAGATGTCAAAAAGTAGCATTTTATACCTTTTTTTGGTCAATGTAACGTGAGTAACCGAAAAGATATAAAAGTTTTTTTTCACCAACATTTATAATGAATTAAATTTTGGTATTTAGGATTATCATTCTTTGCATGAACATAGATATAAATATAAGTGCTTTGTTGACACTAATACACACATTTAAGAATAAAAGGCAACAAAATTTGGTAACGTGAGTAACTTTTGTAACGTGAGTAACCAAAAATGTAACGTGAGTAACCAAGTTTATTAGCCCGAGTCACCCAAACTATACCCAAACTGACTTTTGCTTGATGATGTTGATTTTGTTGATAACTGTTTATCTTAAACCAAAGAACCTCAAGCATTAAAAATACCTTTAAGCATATTTTTTCCTGTTTATGGTGCAAAATGGTCTTTGAGACAGCATAATTTGAGACAGTGCTGAATGACTTCATCCCTACCTCCACTGCTGAAGTAAAGAAAGTTATCATGGGGTTCACCAACATCGACATGTGAGCTAGATCGAATTCCCACGGGTCTCCTCAAGGAACATGTTGATGTCTTTGCCCCATTCATCGCAAAGATAGTTAATAAGTCCTTCCATTCTGCCACATTCCCAACGTGTATGCAACATGCTCTTGTGAAACCTCTCTTCAAGAAGCCACATCTCGACAAGAATGACCTCGCAAGTTACCGTCCTGTGGCAAACCTCAGCTACCTCTCTAAAGTTATTGAGCGAGTGGTGTCCATTCGCCTCCAGTCTTACCTAAAAGATAACAACCTTCACGACGACTTTCATTCTGCATACAGAGTAAATCACAGCGTTGAGACAGCCATCCTACGAGTACAAAATGACATACTCACAGCGATGGATGGTGGAAGGGTAACTGGGCTTATCCTTCTGGATCTGAGTGGTGCATTCGACACTGTTGACCATGAAATTCTGTTAGAAAGAGTACAGCAGATTGGTATTGGGGGGAAAGCTCTCCAATGGTTTGGATCCTACATCTCCAACAGGTCACAAGCTGTATGTGTTCGAGACGCTACCGCCGACACAGTTCATTTAAAGTTCTGTTCCACAAGGATCGGTTCTCGGTCCAAAATTGTTCAATATCTACACGCTCCCACTACACAGCATCATCAAGAGTCACAACCTCTCCTATCATACATACGCTGATGATACCCAGCTGTACTTCTCATGTCCTCCAGTACAAGAACAACTAGATGCATGATAGTGTGGCCTTCCCATGGACCCAATATTCTGTGCTATAATGGCATAAATTAAGTTTTAGCAGACTCTCAGAACATGAGAGGTTTGTTTTGATGGCTCAGCATTAGTTAAAACAAACCCACTAAATTACAGCTGGACTTAAGAAGAAACATCAAATTCCCGATCAGGGGATCAGTATGCACTGTAATAGTGTCAGAATAATGTCAGATGAAAACCTTTATCTTGGAGTAGGCCTACTTGCCATTGGAGATCCAAAATGCAAATTTAAGTCAGAATTCTGAGATGGGTTGGACAAAATGTAACGTGAGTAACTGTAACATGAGTAACCATGTTTTTTGTGGATTGCAAAAAAAAAATGGGAGATTTTGGAGGATTTGTTTTACTCTTATTATGTGTGCCCCATGGCATGGTCTTTTATCCATTTAAAAGAAATTTCCACAGGTTGCCTGTATGAGGACACTTTTTGATCAAAGCATGTTTTCTTTTTATGCATGTCCAAAAATGTAACGCGAGTACCCGATTTCGGGCGTCTTGTTTAGGCCCAAAAAAATGTTCTCCAATACCTATGTTCCCCAATACCGATGTTCCCCCGAAATTCTTAGGATTAGAGTTAGGGGTAGGGTTAGGGTTAGGGTTATAAAAAACATCCTCGACTCTAATTTGATCAAAACTAGATAGGGGCCTAACACTACACGATCACCTGAAAATCACATCTGAAAAAGGGTGGACTACTTTTCTATCACTTTAAAGAGGGTAAGTGTGCTTCTAAAGTGTAAATAACCTACAAACAAAGTCTACATGTGAAAATAAAAACTTGACAAAGTTCTACATTTTAGGGTACATGTTCCAAGTGTGGCCTTTATTTACAGAGGTAGTCCAGTAAATTGGCCACATTTATGTAGTTCTGACGCCTATTGGGTAGAAAAATACTAATTATGATAATTTAGTAAAAAAAAATCATGCCAAACAATTCTGAGATGGGTTGGACAAAATGTAACGTGAGTAACTGTAACGTGAGTAACCATGTTTTTTGTGGATTGCAAAAAAAAATGGGAGATTTTGGAGGATTTGTTTTACTCTTATTATGTGTGCCCCATGGCATGGTCTTTTATCCATTTAAAAGAAATTTCCACAGGTTGCTTGTATGAGGACACTTTTTGATCAAAGCATGTTTTCTTTTTATGCATGTCCAAAAATGTAACGCGAGTACCCGATTTCGGGCGTCTTGTTTAGGCCCAAAAAAAAAATATTCGGTCTCTGGTCAGACCAAAGTTCCGGAATTGACGCGACGACGCGGCTTTTTTTTTTCTTTTTTTTTTGCATTTTTTTTTTCTTTCTTCAAGCTTGAATTGTACAGACAAGGTGGGGTACTATTTTGCTTTTTTGGTGTCCTCATGTACATTGGTGTCCTCCATAATTTGCCTTGGTGCTTTCGATCATTTGCCTTGGTGCAATTTCCCATTCCTTGTGCTCTTTGGTAAAAACAAGGAGGGGTGGAAATAGAGGGCGCTGTTGGAGCTACCGCAGAACATTTGGGGGAAAAAAAGAGATTGACGCGCATGTTTAAAATCGACGCGCACGCTGACCAGAGATCAACTGATTTTTTTTTTTGGCCTTATCATACATAACACATTTTTCTGGATGTCATCTTTGGTGCTAAGGTAGGGCTAAGTCTACTCTATCTACCATGGGAATAACACTTATTAAACCTTTTCAGTAAGGTAATTACAGCCCAAGGAAACTCAAAAGTACATCAAAAACGTAACGTGAGTAACCGTGGAATTGCCCATATGTACGTGCACAGTAACAAATTAAATGGGTGTGTGGTCCGGTATATACCACGCACGCATTGACTGCAGCACTGGTCATTCAATAAGACAACCCCTAAAATGGACAGAGCGCATACATGTGTATAGACTAGAGGGCGTACTGATATTGATATGCTCACGATGCATATGTGATGTATGCAGTAGGACACCCTTTTTCGACACCGATGCATGCAGCGATCACAGGCCGTGCGAAACCACTTTTCACTCAACACTTTGCCAATCGCAGTACAGGAAGTCGATGCCAATGCGTGATTTGTTGAATGCCGACTTACACAAAGGATTTTGTGATGCTTTTTATGGAAATGGGACCGAGAGTAACACGACGACTTGAGCGAAATGGCGACTTTTAAAAGCCAACTAAGAAATAAAAAATTCAATGGAAATGCATTACGGACAATCGGGACTTTCAAATGAACTACAAGCAAAATCAAAATGTGAAAATAAAAACTTGACAAAGTTCTACATTTTCGGGTACATGTTCCAAGTATGGCCTTTATTTACGGAGGTAGTCCAGTAAATTGGACACATTTATGGGGCTAGTCACAACGAACGTGTTCATGGTACTCTGGTACCCTGAGTTAAGTTGCGCATGCACAACACGGCGGGAGTCCCACCAGTTGGTACCCGACCACCTGTCTTACATGGCAGGATGACCGTAATACCATGTTAAAATTCTGCTTCACTCCAAAAATCTGTCAAATCACCCAGGAAAAAAAAAAAAAAACTAACAAAAAAAAAATGATAAATTTTAAGCAGGGACATCAGTTTGGCCTCTTTGTCTGTTGCATCTAGCCCATGTAAAGCTGGTACTGGTATGTCATTTCCCGAGTCCAAGTGGCGACCATTTAAAAAAAAAAGCTGGTGGCCATCTTGAAAAATAGCCCGGTTGGGTGGCCATTTTGGAGGGGAACAAAAAAGGGGGCCTCCTTCCTTGTTTTTCAAAAAGGCAGGACACTGAACATGTGGTTTTTTTACTTGGCCTAAGAACATACGTACAAGCCTGTACATTGTATGTCACAGATAAAGGACAGGGTTTTGAATTTTGAGGGAAATTTGGAGGTAAAATGACGATGACGACGACAAAACACATCACGAAAATAAAGATAGTGATCACCGGTTCACAGTACGAAGCACCGAGAACACACAAGGCGCCCTGTAGCCCGAATGCCTCTGATAGTAGAGTACGGCCAGAGGCATTCGGGCTAGGTGTGCTGAATCGCATGGCACCTGAATCGAAATTTCTACCCCAAGAAACTGTTCAAAACGTACAAAAAAAGGTGTCATTATATTGAGAGAAGTCTGCTTTATGTTAAAAAGGGGGTCTACCCGATCATGGGCGATGTTCTCCAATACCTATGTTCCCCAATACCGATGTTCCCCCGAAATTCTTAGGATTACAGTTAGGGGTAGGGTTAGGGTTAGGGTTATAAAAAACATCCTCGACTCTAATTTGATCAAAACTAGATACTACACTACACGATCACCTGAAAATCACATCTGAAAAAGGGTGGACTACTTTTCTTTCACTTTAAAGAGGGTAAGTGTGCTTCTAAAGTGTAAATAACCTACAAACAAAGTCTACATGTGAAAATAAAAACTTGACAAAGTTCTACATTTTAGGGTACATGTTCCAAGTGTGGCCTTTATTTACAGAGGTAGTCCAGTAAATTGGCCACATTTATGGGGCTAGTTGTGACGTATTTTTCATCAAATTTCTTGGCAATGACAGATCCAACACTCACATAAATTAACAGAAAGCCTAACAAGTAAGTGATTAACCTAAAGGAAAATATTACATGTAGTTTTAAACTCTTATGTGAAATAACGTGCCGCATGACAATTTTGAGTGTATTTACGCCTGGACGGAGCGTGGTGTTGTTTACAACGCCATGTTCACGGGTCTAGCTAGACGCGACTCTAGGCTAGGGTGAAATGATTGTAGGTCAACTCGCGGCCATCTTGAAAATGGAGGGGAACTCATTGCCCGCGGTTGCGGCGTGAAACGCTATGGAGCCATAAACGACAGTTGAAGAATTTCCGGTACAAATACAAGAAACTAGTGATCATTTAATAAGAATTTGTGTTGGGAAAACCTTACCAAGTCGGAAATATAGGTTGATGGTGTGAGCTTAGGCACTGACCGATATAGCGCAGCGTGAGTTTTCGAGGAGTGCCCATGGGGCCTGTGTGCGAAGCTGCCGGTCAACTTCGCGGTCTGTGCACGTGCTGCCAACATCTTTGGACAGGCACCCCATGACAAGTAATTCTCTCCCACTACATTTTTATGCCAACTTTTCGATAACAATAAACAGGAACTTGATGGAACTTCTTCTTTTTTCAAAGCTTGGATTGTACAGACAAGGTGGGTACTATTTTCCTTTTTTTGTGTCCTCATATACATTGGTGTCCTCCATCACTTGCATTTGTGAAATTTCCCCATTCCTTGCTGCTCCTTGTTACAAAAATTTGAGTTGGTGCGGCAACAGAGATCGCTGTTGTAGCTACCGTGGACAATTTTGGGGAAAAAAAGATTGACGCGCATGATTAAAATTGACGCACGCGCTGACCAGAGACCGAGTATTTTTGGGGGGGGCCTATAGCAAATAAATGAAAGATTCCTATTTGAGTTTTGACTTCAGACATTTTGTGAAATGTTAATTTATTTCAAATTGTTACAACTCAATGATTGCCCCGAGTAAAAGTCTAGTTATGGAATATTGCTTCACGAATCTACTTGCAGTATTACTTGCACTATTACAGTAGTACATTATTGTAGGCTTTTTGAGTTTTGACTATCAGAAATGTTGTGAAGTGTAATTTATAAGAACACCCATAAAACACCCCCCCCCCCCCCACCCTCCAAAAAAGAAGGACAACTAGAAGGGCATCGTTTTCATCCTTGTCCCAGCCCAAACAAATAACTTTACTAATATTTTTTGTACATTTTAAATATAAATAGTTAAAACACTTTTAAATCTTTGTAGCGGACCACGTACATGTACACATAGGCGCTCCATACTTTTGTATCCATTGATTAACCTTTGACCTTCAGATGAATGCTGGGAATTGTGTTGTGATGTAAGAAGGCGGATTGTTTGCAATCGCGGACGAATAAAGTATCAATATAAATCCAGTAAGATCGACTCATGTCACAAGTTCCTGTTTAGGCAAATCATCAAGTAACTTCGCCTGTTACATCTTTAACGGAAATAATGGACTGCGAAGTTGACCGGCTGCGCTATATCGGTCAGTGCCCAAATGTGCTCCCACTGTCCAACACAAATTCTTCAAAATTTGTCAAAGGACTTTGTGATATTAGGACCAGAAAATTGAACATTTAACCGTTTGTGTTTTTTGCTTTATCCATGTGTTGTCAGTCATCATCCACATAGATCGAGAACTGTAGCGATTGTAGCGATTAACCCAATTATTGTTGTGAACAAGAAACTGTTACTAAACGTTTGTGCTGTTGTCAGGAAGACTATTCAGCCATTCTGTTGTCGTAGCTATGGATAGATCAACCTACCTCAATCGCTTTACCGCCGACCACATTGGCCAACTGTGTGAACTAAATCATATTGATGTGACCACCATCAAAACCATACCAGAACACATAACTTGTCTCGCCGAGTTGCCACACATGGTAGAAGAGTTTCCCATGCCAAACCGAAAGTAGAGACCCTTGATCTGCTCAAGATAATTCAGGAACTTAAAGCAAATCGACGCCAGGACACTGAGAAACTTTGTCAAACACTCGCTTGTGCTGTTGCTACCAAAATGCCTCCCGTCGTGAATGTGGGCCCCAAATTACCTGACTTTCACAAGCTAGGGCCTGATGATGATGTGGCATGTTACCCGAGTACCTTTGAGCGTGTGGCCGTTGCTGCCAAAAAAAAAAAGAAAGATCAGTGGCCCCGCCTATTGGAACCCTATCTCACCGGCAAAGCCCAGAAAGCATTCCACTCCTTGAGTGATACAGATAACCAGGACTATGACAAGATCGTCGAGGTCGTCCACCTTTGCTACTTCTTTACCCCCCAAGGCGTATCAGCTGAAATACAAGACAGATGTGAAAAAATCGGATGAGACATTCGAAGAGTTCGCTCATTGTCTTGAGTGGAACTTTAACAAATGTGTTCAACTATCAAAAGAAAAACTGAACGATGCAGACACCAAACGAGCATTCAACCTTGTCTTGACAGATCAATTCCTGTCTGTCACAGGGGATGAACAGCTTTGTCTGAAACTGAGGGAGAAAAAGTTTGCCTCGCTGATGGAAACTGCCAAGACAGCCGATGAACTCATCCTTCATTGCCAATCAAACAATCTCCAGACACCTACCGGACCCCAACCGAAACCTGACTCACCGCCAACCACCATTACTGGCCGCACCGAACCATCTACTCGACCTACTACTACCACCAGACCAGACCAGACCAGACCAGACCAGCCTCATCGTAACCTGTACAACATCGTGTGCTACAAATGCAACCAAATTGGACACAAGGAGTCCGAATGTACCTACCCTGCCCCACCCCAAAAAGCAGACTCATACTCCCTTGGTGAAAATGAACACTAGTCCGGGTAGCCGAGTGAATCTCATCCAACAACACACCCCACCCCTTGATGTGGACTCAACAATTGACCCTCGCACACGTCGTGCATGTAGCCCTCTGATTGAGGCCAAGATAGGCGACAGTTTCCGAGTGATTGCTTTGGTGGATACTGGGTCCACACTGTCATTTGTCACTGACGAGTTTTGTGCTCAACTGCCAACATCCGTGCCTGACTCGTCCCCTGTTCAGACACTTACTGGATGGGACTTACAACACTGGGAACAATCACGTTGCCTGTTGACGTTGGTGGAGAAACCACAAACATTGTGTTGCACCCCTCCGCTCATAAAGGAGGACAATCATCAACTACAAGCAGTCCCTAAAGTGCTCCAGGCTGAAAGTGTTGCCCCAAAGCCAGTGCCAGGTGCGATGGAGCATAACCCCACTCATGCTGAACAGTTCCAGCAATACTTACGCCCCTGTGTCGTAAGAGACACAGAGACAGCCTGAGAGAACCCCTGTGGCGAAATGGAGTTCCGGGCCCTGATGTCTGCACCAACCCCATTCCAGCCCACAAGCGTCCCCATGAGGAACAACAGGAAGATCCAAGTTGGCAAGTGTCACTGTGTCATCTGAAATAGTCATCGCCCATGTCGACTGCGTCTAACTCTGCATGAGACAGACTCTCAGCCGGAACACTGTGATCATCAGCGACTCTGAACACTTCTGTTCATGTACATGTGTTGTTCTAGCTGCGCTGGAATTTGTTGAGGCCCAAAAGTTCATGTTTTGTTGTTAAAACCAAAAAAAACCAAGTCAGGTGTGTTTACAAACACAAATGCCCCGCAACCGTGACTGTTTCCATGACATAACACCACTCTTTTAACATCAACTTACATTGTACATGTACCTTGGTCACATGAAACGTTCATTGACAGCATTAGTGTCTTCTGTAGGTATTATATGAATTAATCCCTAATCCCTATGATCTCAGAATAAATAGGGCCTACAAGATTTCTATTGTTTTAGCCACTGTGACCTTGACCCTTAACCTTTCGACCCCCAATGCGATAGGCCTATTTGGATTACCAAGAACGATCCACAAACCAAATTTGAAGTTCACATGTAAAGTATTTCTCAAGTTATCGCGCTGACAAAATTTCTTTTGTTTTAGCCACTGTGACCTTGACCCTTGACCTTTTGGCCCCAAATGCAATAGGCTTCTTAGGATTGCCAAGGACAATCCACAAACCAAATATGAAGTTCATATGTAAAGTATTTCTCAAGTTATCACGCTGACAAAATTTCTTTTGTTTTAGTCACTGTGACCTTGACCCTTGACCTTTTGGCCCCAAAAGCAAAAGGCTTCTTAGGATTGCCAAGGACAATCCACAAACCAAATTTGAAGTTCATATGTAAAGTATTTCTCAAGTTATCGCGCTGACAACATTTCTATTGTTTCAGCGACTGTGACCTTGACCCTTGACCTTTGAGCCCCAAATGCAAAAGGCTTCTTAGGATTACCAAGGACACTCCACAAACCAAATTTGAAGTTCATATGTTAAGTATTTCTCAAGTTATCGCGCTGACAAGACACACACACACACCCACCCACCCACCCATACTTGTTTCACATGACTAGTGTGGACTTTCCATTGCTTTCGTGTAGTTAAGAAAAACCAGTGAAAAAACTCATTTTTCTCAAACTGTGAAAACTCTTTCAACCCAATTTTTTTTCTATGATTCCCTTTAGTGTTTCTCTTCATTCTGCTACAGATAAACCTAACCCAAAAATGCCTCTAAACCTGTTTTCCAGAAATGGGGAAACACTGTGTGGACGTGGGGTAAGTCCACACAACGTCGGTGCTACCTACATTATGTGGACGTCTTTTGTTCGGAAGTCCACACTGCGTATGTAAGACAAGCTCACCCATACACACCCACACCCACCCCCCCACCCACCCACACACCCACCCACGGAAGGACAAGGCGGAAACAGTATGCCCCTTCGGCTTCGCCGCGGGGCATAACAAAACGCTAGAGACAATCAAAGGAAGAACACACTAATTTCTTTTGATCCCTTTTGATTCGGTCAGCTTTAATTCCAGTATTAGTTCACCTGCATTCCTTGTTTTTTGATACGGCGATTGTTCCGATTTACATTAGGCTTTTACTTAGTCATGCCAGAAACTGAAGTTGGAGAAGTTGTGCGTACTACATTGTATCTATGCCAACAAAATAAGTTCTCTAGTAGTACAACATTCCACCCAGATGTGTTCCGTTGGTACGTGTGGACTTAAGTTGCAAAAATGTTTCTTAAGTGTAGACATTATGAGATCACCTTAATTCCATTTTTTATGTATGTACTTATGATCACAACTCTAGAATTTCCATCCCTCAGATTGAGTGACTGGACTTTGGAGGGGAAAGTGTAGCGGACCACATACATGTACACATAGGCGCTCCATACTTTTGCATCCATTGATTAACCTTTGACCTTCTGATGAACGCTGGGAATTGTGTTGTGATGTAAGATGGCGGATTGCTTGCAATCACGGACGAACAAAGTATCAATATAAATCCAGTAAGATCGACTCATGTCACAAGTTCCTGTTTAGGCAAATCATCAAGTAACTTTGCCTGCTACATCTTTAACAGAAATAATGGACCGCGAAGTTGACCGGCTGATGCACGCATGGGTGAAAAATCACACTGCGCTATATCGGTCAGTGCCCAAATGTGCTCCCACTGTAGAACACAAATTCTTCATAAAGGATCTCTGGTTTCTTGAATAATTTGTATCGGAAATCCTTCAAAATGTTGTTTAAATAAGATAGTGGATATATTGCCGGCGGTAATCCCGGCAAGCTAACGTTTACTAAAGGTTTGCCGACGGAAATTCTTATCAACAGAGGGCGCTGTAGTCTCTAAGATAGGGCTGAATTATAAGATAATTACCACCAACAGTTGTGTAGCACCTGTAGTCTAGTGGATAAGCAACGGATCTCATACATGAGCGGGAAGAGCCGAGTTCGATCCCCGCTGGCGACATTTCTAAGGTTTTTTTTTCCCCATTTCCCCAAAATAAGAATTTTCTTTTTTATATTATTTTAACATGTCTCAAACATTTTATTGAAGAGTAGATTACATTTTCTTTTTCAGATTTGTGGCTCTGGAGGATTTTTTTTAAGGCAGTGGATATTTAGCCGGCGACGGAAAACCTTTAACTTGCCGGATATGCACTGAACATGCGCAGTTAGTGGTTACTGTTTATTTGTTCTAAGACATTTTCCAGTGACAAATTTTAGTCTGGTTCCATGCCCACATTATCGTTGAAACTTCGCATTCACAAGATGGGAATCAGACCATTTTACAATTTCGGACTTTATTTCCCTTTAAAAAAAATCCTCCAGAGCCACAAATCTGAACAAGAAAATGTAATACATTGCAATAAAATGTTTGAGACATGTTAAAATAATAAAAGAAGAATATTCTTATTTTGGGGGGATGGGGAAAAAAAACTTAGATATGTCGCCAGCGCGGAACGGAATCGAACCCGGGTCTTCCCACTCATGAGATCCGTTGCTTATCCACTAGACCACAATTGCTACACAATCGTTGGTGGTAATTTAATATCTATAAGAGAGAGTTTTACTCAGCCTCCGAGACGATGTTGCTCCTAAAAGGATCCGAGACCGCGGGCTCCCGGGGTGCCAAAATCGCTCCACATCCGTGGGAAAATGCGGAGGGTGTCTTCCGCCGGGTCAGACACTTCGGGTCGTCCTAATTTTCCCATACAAACTGGCGATCCGCTTCGTCGATTTTTCGTGACTGCGTTTTGCGCAGGAATTTGCCGTCATCGTGTGTGCTTTCACATTGACTGCCTGGCCGCCCCCTGTGCTGGCTTTTCTGAAAGTCTAGACTGTGCGAGGTCAGCGGCTTCGACGTAGGGGTTCCGTTTACATGTTCTACTTGGCCGTTCTGCAAGTGTTCACCAAACGGTTGTATGGGGTGACCTTGGTAAAATATTTGTTTGTCCATGGTGCGTGGCCACCAAGTGTCCCTATTCTTTCATATGCTTTGCTTGTTGCCCCTGCGCTGAGTGCAACAAATACTCAGAATGACTACACATTAGTATGCCTTGCGCGGTCCGACCAATCGAAAGTGAACACTGTGTACTTCCGGGGTCTGCGTAAAACCGTCGATGGCAACGCGTACTGCAGCATGCTCCACACCCTGGAAACGAGGTTGGGTCTACGGTGCTCGCCATTGCACAAGCATGTGACGTCGCGTGATGGAGTGCTGTTGCTTCCATAATGTGTTTACAGCTCCATGCTTTCACTAGCTCTATGCTTCCACCAAGGCTGAGCGCTGTAAGTTCGCTGCCCGCCACGTCACGGTATAATTCAGTGTCGTGTTTGGGACCAACAAAGGATCGATGCATTGCTTCAAATATCGCGATCTTGAACGCAGGCGCAAAAAAAACGACAAAACAGATAGCCGGTCCGTAAGGAAAAAATAGGACAACCTGAAGTGCTTGATTTAGAGGAAGAAATTCTCCGTATTTTTCTATGGACGTGGAGCCATTTTGGCGTCGCGGTCGCGATCTTGAACGCAGTCACAAAAATCGACAAAACTGATCGCCGGTCCATACGGACAAATTAGGACGACCTGAAGTGCTTGATTTGGCAGAAGAAATTCTCTGTATTTTTCTATGGACGTGGAGCCATTTTGGCGTCGCGGGAGACCGTGGTCTCTGATCCTTTCAGGAGCGAACATTTCTCGGAGGCCGAGTAAAACTTGCTCTTATAAAGATGGTTGATCAACTTGTATAAAAGTTGAATCGACTTTTTCCTCGCAGACGGTCTCGCAAATTGTGAGAAGTTTACGTTTGTTGAAGAGTCCAATACTGAAAGTAAATTATGACCTTCCTCCATCATTCAGACCCTTTGTAATTCTTCCCCGAATAAAAATTGTAGCCTACTATAATGATTCTATTGCTCAGAATACCGTGTAGCTGATTCAATTACCCCAAGCTCGAAAATGATGTTTAAAAGATGATCTTTTGCTCAAATTGGTTTTAGTGGTCAGAAATTGCCTCAGATCACACCACAAAAATTGCTTTTCTATAACTGCATGTCTCCTCAATGATCCCCCATTTACATTTAACTGCCCACATTTTCATCCCCAACACTATGCCCTATATACCCGATCTATGATCGGGTAAATCAGCTTGTATCTTATAATTCAGCCCTATCTTAGAGACTACAGCGCCCACTGTTGATAGGGATTGCCGCCAGCAAACCTTTAGTAAACGTAACTAGCTTGCCGAGATTACCGCCGGCAAAATATCTACTATCTTTTTTAAAGGGAAAAAATGTCTGAAATTGTAAAATGGTCCGATTCCCATCTTGTGAATATGAAGTTACAACGATAATGTTGGCATGGAGCCAGACTAAAATTTGTCACCGGAAAATGTCTAACTTTAAGTAACAAAAAACAGTAACTGCGCATGTTCAGTGCATATCCGGCAAGCTAACGTTTAGGCCTACTAAAGGTTTGCCATCTCCGGCTAAATATCCACTGCCTTTATAATTTGGCTCCATAGCGTTTCACGCCGCGACAGCAGGCAATGACTTCCGGCCCCTCCATTTTCAAGATGACCGCTGAATGTGCAGCCATACTGCCAAGTGCCATACTGGGCCTATACTCGTGTACCCTAACGTGGCGCACTTCGAAGCTTACCCGACTTTCCTCGTGTAGTGTTGCCAAACCTCTTTGTTGACAAACCTCAAATTCATGCAATGAAATACTAGTACTTTTACCTTATCAATGCTTGCTATTTTACCTCTGTGAACAATTTCAGTTTCATAAAATTTAATCCGAAATTCAAAAACGGTGGTGTCCGGAAATTGGGCACAAAGTGGCGTAGCCCCACTAGTGTGGCCGTCGGTATGCTGCGCTGAACCTTTGGCCACACACCGTGGTACCGCGCGCTACTGAGGACGAAGTTTTCATAAAAATTCAGGGCAGTTTCTTACATTCTCAGTTTCTTACTTTCTTATGGTTGTATTCTATGATGTCTCACCTGTCACTTCTGGGATGCTTAGGTCTAATGATGTTCCATTTTCCGAGATATTCTTCAATCTTTCTGGAGCCCATATGCACTCGTGAAACGTCTGGTGGTGGCAGCCATTTTGAATGTGACAAGAGATGACCTCAAGCTGTGACGTCGCGTTTATGCAAATTGCTTGTCGAGCGCGCGAGGGCGCGAGTTGCAAATGCGACGGCTGTTTTCTGTGCCGTAGATCCTGAATAGAGATCGGTGCACGTGGCCCCCTGACGATAAATGCATGGTACAGGAAACAGCCGTCGCATTTGCAACTCGCGCCCTCGCGCGCTCGACAAGTAATTTGCATACACGCGACGTCACAGCTTGAGGTCATCTCTTGTCCCATTCAAAATGGCTGCCATCACCAGACGTTTCACGAGTGCATATGGACTCCAGAAAGATTGAAGAATATCTCGGAAAATGGAACATCATTAGACCTAAGCATCCCAGAAGTGACAGGTGAGACATCATAGAATACAACCATAAGAAAGTAAGAAACTGAGAATGTAAGAAACTGCCCTGAATTTTTATGAAAACTTCGTCCTCAGTAGCGCGCGGTACCACGGTGTGTGGCCAAAGGTTCAGCGCAGCATACCGACGGCCACACTAGTGGGGCTAAAAGTGGCGGAGTGTTCCCTAACGTGGCGCACTTGAATAAATCTTGGAAAATTCCAAATTAACACTTACGAATTCCTGTAAACTTGATAAATTCTGATAAGTAATCAATATCTTTACTTACATACCCAGCCAAATGTTTGTCAGAAAATTATTTTCTTATTTTTCAGGGCATTTTCAAAGGGTTCACTTTGCACTTGAAAATAAAATCGGAAAATCACACCAAAATAGCTTTCCTTCTAACTTTGTTACGGGTAAATAAACTCGCGATTTATGAACAGGACCGTTTAGAAACTTGATGAAATTTCACTTTCTGTGAAATTTCAGTTTAAATTTTTGCTCTAGCCTAGAGCAAAATTTTAAACTGAAATTTCACAGAAAGTCTAGGTAGGCGCTACCGGCGAAAAATCCAAGTGCGCCACATTAGGGGCCGCGCCACGTTAGGGTACATCAACAATACTTATCCAGGGGGCGAGTTGGTCAGGGGGCGAGTCGGTCAGTGGGCGAGTTGGCTAGGAGGGGAAGGGGCGAGTCGGCCAGGGGGGAGTCGGCCAGGCGGCGAGTCGGTAAGGGGCGAGTCGGCCAGCGGGCCAGGGCCCTGGCATGCCAGGGGGGCGAGTTGACCTGACACCGGTGTCCGTTAAATTGGGCTAGGGCTAGCTGGAGTTACCCAGCCCTGAGTTTTATCATTGGGTTGTCATCCTAGATGACAACCCAATGATAAAACTCAGGGCTGGGTAACTCCAGCTAGGCTAGGGCCTAGGCTATAGAATATATACCTTTCCAGTGAAGGACATCATACAGCTAGCTGCCTTCGCTGGAACTGCACGCGGTGAATGAAACACACAAAGGACAAACGTACGACTAATGCTAAGTAAGGTTAAGAAGTTGGTCTAAGTAAGTCAACCCTTGTATTAGTGCGTGCGGCGGGAACCGGTACCCGCCGTATATGCGCACACTTACTGCATGCGGATCGGAATGCGATCTTTGAATTTATATTTATTGACGTATGACATTATGATCGACGCATGCGCGCGTGCCATCAAGGGCCAGTGTCATATGAAAATTGAACTTCTATGAAAGTCGGACTCCTTTGCCTAAACCCTCATGTGATGTGCACGTGACCAGTCACTCTCCCATTAATATGGCGCTATGCACCAACCTCGTGCCCCGTGGGTACGATCTTGCAGCGCCATGTTGTTTCCCATCATGCCTTGCGCGATCGTAACCCCTGGAATTATGTAATTTAAATATACCAAAATACAGTACATTATAATTAGGGCTGCAGTTTATCCGTTTTACATGCCGACGCCATCTTTAAAATGTTAAAAGTTGTGATTTTGAAGAATTAATCCTTTCAAACACAACGTTTGGAAGTTGTGTTAATTAGCAAAGATTTGTATTAAATGTACGTATCCTTTCTGGCCTTTACAACCACAGATACAGGGGGTTTGACATAATCCATATCGTACAGGCATCGCGACTTTTAAATCATAATTATTTTTTTTGTACGTGACGTTACGTGCAAAGCTAAGCACGCGAGCGCGAGCGCATTATGGGCGCGCCCGGCGTGCAATCTTCGAAATACCCGCGCAGTACGCTGTGAATAGCCATTCCGCGTCATTTACCTCATCATCACAGCCAGGGGTTAGTGTAAGGAACGAGCACGCGCCCCTGGAGCCGAGGATGTCTATGCGCTCCAATTATCATACTCACGCATGCGCAATACTACTGATGAATGCGTATTCCAGAGAGACATAAATTTACGCTACACCTGTCGCAATTTGGAGGACGCTAGCGCTGTCGCCAAGGAACAACTGGTCTTGATTCAAGACGTCACCACGTTATAACCCGTAGAGTTAAACCATAGAGCTGTAAATACTATATTATATTTTGTTGATGTGCCCTTTTATTTCTAACGTGGCGCACTTGGATTTTTCACCTGTAGCGCCTAGATAACTGAAATTTCACAGAACATGAAATTTCATCACGTTCTAAAAACACTCTTGTTCATAAACGCGAGATTATACAAAGAAATGTATTTCCGCGTGATTTTCCGATTTTTATTCAAAGTCTACAGTGAACCCTCAGTGAAATTGCCCCCAAAATAAGCAGTGTTGTAGTACTCGTACTCGAATACTACTTGCGTACTTTTTTGGAGTATCGTATACTCGCACTCGAATGTCAAAGTACTCGTACTCGATAGCTCGTACTCGGACGTTCAAGTACTCGTACTCGGAGACCTGTTCTTGTATGTACTCGGAAGCACAAGTACTAGTAGGTACTAGGTGCTCGGCAGTACTCGGTACTCGGCAAAAAGTACTCGACTACAACACTGCTGTGCACCTACATGTCTTCGAGAAAAGTCATGGGCAGATTTTTATTTTATTGTTTTTAAGGTATAAAGTCATCATACCACTAAATTGCATAATAAATTTGTAACTGATGCTTTTTCCAAGAAAAATATGCAAACAAATCAAATGCACATAAAGAAGTACCTTTTATAAGCCAAACATCACCAGGAAGAAACGTGACATTCATAGAAAACGATGAAGATTTGACTAAAAAGGCTGATATCCTGGTCCTTACATCTATTAGCAACAACTTCAAAATGAAACGGAAGTTCAGGAATGAATTTGATTTTTTGGGCCATGTCCCTGTTTGCTTGGAATTGCCCATATGTACGGACGAATAATCGAACGCCTTGACCAAGGCTAGAATGACATAAAAGCCGTACTTCTATTTTAGAAGCCGATGCTAAGGGCGGATCCAGAACACAACTTTTTTTTTGTGGTCCCCCAAAAAGTGAGTCCCTGGCGTGGGGTTCGGTGCCCGTTTAACGGCCCCAAATTATTTTGGATTTTATATGCTCTGTGGTGCGATCTGACCACTTTGAGTAAAGGATTGTAGTGTATGCAGTGACTGCGGCCTTTATTGCCACGTCACTTTGGGTTCTTTTTTTGGGGGGGGGGGGGCATGGTCCCCGTTGGCCCCTTCCCAGATCCGCCCTTGGCTGACGCCGACTTGTTATTTTATTGGAATTGTATATTTGGCGACTAACCAAAGTCAAGCCGCGTTCGCACTGGACTTTTTAGGGGGAATAAAAACGGGGTCTACCCGATGTTCCCCAATACCTATGTTCCCCAAAACCGATGTTCCCCGAAATCCTTAGGATTAGGGTTAGGGTTAAGGTTAGGGTTAGGGTAAGGATTTCGGGGAACATCGGTATTGGGGAACATAGGTATTGAGGAACATAGGTATGCACCCATAACAAAAAATCTAGTTTGCTCAAGGTTTAACAAATCATTAGTCAAGTGCCTCTCCTATCGTTCTTAAATATTATTTTTCTTTAAGGCCTATAGATTAAAAAAGAAGGGTGGGCATTTCTCACTGATAAAAACACCAACATTCTGCTGGTGAGGGTTTCTTATACCCAAACAACTTGGAGAAGCCCAAACAATCTAACCTCATTTCCCGCTTAAACAAATTCCGCCTTGATTTTTTACTAGTAAACAAAAATTAAATTTGGTTCATGGTATCAAACGTTCATTTTTCTGCTAGTGGAAATTCTGAAATTTGGTTTGGTCATAAACGCAATTTCCGATTTTCTGCTATTATTAGGCCTATAGTGGGAATTTGGAAATTTGCTTTGGTCGTAAACACAATTTCTGATTTTCTGCTAGACAGTAAATTCGGAAATTTTGTTTGGTCGTAGACGCTTTTTCCAATTTTCTGCTCGTAGAAATCGGAATTGTTGATAATAGAAAACTAACAATTCAGAAAGAGGACTCCGTTTCAACCATAATTCTGTTTCTGTTCTAGCAGAATGTTGAGAAAATGGGTTTACGGTCTTCCACTTCGAAATAACTTCGCGAAATCACGCCAAAATAAATTTCTCTGCTTAATTTGTTACCGGTAGATAAACACGCAATTAATGAACAAGATGTAATGTTAAGAACTTAATACAATTTCAATTTCTTTAAAATTTCAAGTAAATTAGTTTGCTCTAGCAATAGGCTACAGGCGAAAGATCAAAGTGTATGAGGCGCCCTTTATGACTTTATTACGAAACAAAGATATATATAGAACGACACAAATATTTATAGAACGAAACAAATATATATAGAACGAAACAAATATATATAGAACGAAACCAATATATAGAGAACGAAACCAATATATATAGAACGAAACCAATATATGTAGAACGAGAAAAATATATCGAGCGAGAATTAAAATAATTATATAAAACGAAGCAAGTTGCAAATGGACTCAATTTAGGGTGACTGTAAGGTCAATGCCAAATTCTGCTAGATGTACTTCCAAAATCTGATTGATTAAACAAAAATCTGCCAAATCACTTATGATTTACACGAAATACATTATAAACACCTATACTCATATGCAGATGTTATAAAATGTCCTTAACCCCCCCCCCCAACAACAACAAAATTATGAAATTTCCTTTACAAAAAAGTTATTATTCTTTTTTTAAATGGCTCTTGTCTAGCCTGGTTTCCAATGTCTACAGTACTTTACTGTGTTCTCGTACCTCAACGCTTAGACTGGCCAAAAAAGCTCCTTTTTTTGAGGAAATCAGCTCTGCTATATTTTGCCGTCCAAATCACCAATTTTGCAGAATTCTGCTAGATATCTGCTTAAAAAAAATCATTTGCTAGATTTTCTGTGAAACTTTTTTTCTTCAAAAACTGCTATATTTTCCCGTCAAAATCACCAGTTTTGCAGAATTCTGCTAGAAATCTACTAGAATCAATTCAATCTTCTAGATTTTTTGTCAAACTTATTTCCCCCCCCCAAAAAATGTCAAATTTAGCCGAAATTCGGCTAAAACGGTCAACCCTATTGAAACGTTAAATATATAACACGAAGCGCCCGCTAAATACATAGAATCAAACTTTAAAATACATAGATCGAAAAAGTAAAATAATTATGGGTGCAGACCAGTAAATCGGCCCGAAATTGCCTGCGCCGGCCAAATCGCGATTTGCATGCCCTCAAAATCTTCGGTATTTGAGCATGCTGTGGGCCATGAACTTGAAGGTTTGTAAAAAATATGGGTGGAAGCCGTGCACAGGACTGGGAGCTTGCAGTTCTGTGTAAATTGGATGTAATTTGGACCCTAAAAGCGCTCTATTTTGCAATGGAGTGTAGGCATCGTTTTTCAAAATGGCGATGGGCTTCAGGACTATTTTCAGGGGTGATCGTCTTCAGATTGAAGTTTCTCCTAAAAGTTATCAGTTGACCCCCCGTAAATTGAACAGAAAATGAAAGATGATGAAATAAGCTTTAATTTGATGTGTGTCTCGAACACCTTGGAGAGTTGTGAGTATTTTTCCCGAATTTTTGAAGTGGGAGCATTTACCATTGGGGTCTATGGAAGTTTATTTACTGGTCTGCTACCTTATATAGATCGAAGCGCCCTCTACCGTCTACCTACGGAGAGTGAACATCTGTGGTCTACATGTGTTGATACCACTGATCTCTATATAAAGACTGGATAGCGGATAAGCATACAACATTCACACAGTAGACTTCGCATATATATATAGTTCGTCCTTCGAAATTCGAAGATGACAGCCAACATCTCCATACTAGTTGGTGTTGTGTGTTCGCAGATGGCTAATAAGTCCAATTCTAGCCAGGAAGCTACGGTCCTACACTGGACACACTAGGTTGGGGGTGGGGGTGGACACGTAGGGAAGCATCTAGCTGACGAGATTTTCGTTGCTGTCGTTTCAGCTCAGCCTCCCTGATGCGACGGGCTTCGAAGCTTGATGCACCTTCGTGTGATAATCTTCTCCATGCCGTTCGATCATGGGCATGTTCTTCCCAGCTACTCACATTGAAGTTGCATTGCTTCATGGTTGCTTTAAGGCAATCCTTGTATCTCTTGAATTGACCACCAGCCGATCTTTTGCCTGTTGTTAGTTCACCGTAGAAGATCTTTTTGGGGAGTCGATCATCAGGCATCCGTACTACATGACCTGACCAGCGAAGTTGAGCTCTCATGATCAAAGCACCTACACTGGGCAATTCCGCTCGCTTGAGGACTTCAGTGTCTGGGACCTTGTCTTGCCATCTGATGCGCAAGATCTTTTATAGATCTCTATATAAAGACTGGATAGCGGATATGCATACAACATTCACACAGTAGACTTCGCATATTGACCAATTCGCCCCCGGTCTCACGAAGATGGCCGCGCATAATACGAACGTTCTACGCGTAAATACGCGCGCGTTGTATCAACAGTTGACGCTCGTTTTGGTCACGTACACATATTATGATGTTCTAAAAGGGACACATTTCCGTAGTGATTATTATTTCAAAACGCCGAAAAAGTTATATTTGCGGCATTTTAGTAACCACGACGTTAGAAAAATTGTAGTTAACCTTGGTCAGTGATGGTGGTCAAAATATAAGTCAAGTGAACCGCGAAGTTACAAAAGAAATCATGCTATAAAAACGGCAACTTGTCCTTTGTAGATCACCAGCCGGTCTCACCAATATGGCGTCAAATTCGTACATTGTGCGGCTCTGTATTAGCTACCAGTCTTTATATAGAGATCAGTGGTTGATACCCATAGAAGTCCAAAAGCCCGACTACGCTCACGCACAAACCGCCCTGTAAGGTATGGAGTCTGGGAACAGTCGTTTTTCTAGTTCCGGATAGCAAACATCATTCAGGCTGCTTAGTGCTTTCGTCTAAACTACTCCACGTGACAAATTCAAGTGACATTGATTAAAAACTTTACCTTGAGTGATGGAGATACTACACAATAATTTTCCAAATTTAAGTTCCTTTTAATTTGACTTTACGGCGTCAAAAGTACCGATGCCCTTTTTCCTAGTTCCGGATGGGTTCAATCAGTTCCGAGTCGATCAAACACCAACCTCGTCCCCATTGCTTACTTTTCAACCACGCTTCCCTGGATAGGAAACTTTATTATCCTGTATCCTGATTCGATACCGCTATAGTAATGGATTTTTAATTTTGTATCGCCCTTGAGTGTCAGGTGTTGTTACTCACAACGCGCAGTACATGTTTTCGCGATCATGATCGTCCACGCCTTCTCGAAAATACTTATTTCCTTTCCAATTTGTTTATATGAAATGTTGTCTCGTTAAGATCGTAACAGTTTAATTAGATAAATCGTGTTTTCGTATGGCACGCCATGCTCGCGCTGCGACGAATTGACTATGTTTTTACCCCAGACCCCGCATACAAAAACAAACGATAACTTAACGCACATGCAGGCACCATTCTTTTCCTCATTTGCATAAGTTTTCAAAAATCGTGCACATGCAAATTATCCAATACCAGGGTGAGAGAGCAGGTAGTGATGGGCGCGCACCGCTCGACACCCTGCTCAAACACTGCTTCGCGCGAAAAAAAAAAAATCCGCACACGAGAAAATCAATTTTCAGCCAGAAAAAAAACCGAGTCAAGCACATTTCTGATAAGGTATAGTATTTAATTTTCCAAAAATAGTTAATTCAAGAGAATTCCAGCAAATTTTAAAAAGAGAAAAACGTAAATGCTTTTGAAACTTTTGTCTGCGGCACAACGGCACGAACTCACACACGGACCGAAATCACTTTGACCATATAGAGGAAGAAAATAGATCTATTTTCTTCCTCCATGATTTAGCACACGAAAACGTCACAACATAATCGACTATTAACGCGCGTGTAGTTGGGTCTTAAGTGCACACGCGATCCGGAACTAGGCAAAAACATACGGTCATTCATTGGCAGATTTTCAAAACTTAATTATAGAGACTCTAAAACTTATTTTGATTCAGTCAACAAACATTCGATGAAAGAGTATATACGACTGTAATGTTTGAATAAAATATTCGAAATCACCGGTATGAGTGATGAACCGAGGAGAAAATTTATCGTCGATTCGCAGCTTCTGTAATTTGCTACAAACCGTCCAAACATGTCAATAAAGTGCGAGTCGGAAATCTGGCCAAAATTTCTCTTCTGAAGATTTTATCAAAAAGCTCTTTGTGTATGAAGAAACTTACATTTTCCTTTCCAAAATGCACTGCGTCCGAAGAAATAATTATCGGAGACTATATCAAAAATAACAATAAATAAAAAGGTACATTGAAGCGATCCGGAACTAGGAAAAAATCCGGAACTAGGCGGAAAACGACTGAACTACTATAATTCCCAGATTCCATACCTTACAGGGCGGTTTGTGCGTGAGCGTAGTCGTTTTTTTGGGTTACCATGGATTACTATGGGTACAACACATGTAGACCACAGGAATCCAGATGTTCACTCTCCGTAAGTAGACGGTAGAGGGCGCTTCGATCTATATATTTTACTTTTTCGATCTATATATTTTAACGTTTGATTCTATATATTTAGCGGGCGCTTCGTCTTATATATTTAACGTTTCAATAGGGTGACCGTTTTAGCCGAATTTCGGCTAAATTTGACAGATTTTTTGGGGGGAAAAGTTTGAAAAAAATCTAGCAGATTGAATTGATTCTTGTGGATTTCTAGCAGAATTCTGCAAAATTGGTGATTTGGACGGAAAAATATAGCAGAGCTGATTTCCTAAAAAAAAAAAAGCTTTATTTTTTTGGCCAGTCTAAGCGTTGAGGTACGAGAACACAGTAAAGTACTGTAGACATTGGAAACCAGGCTAGACACGAGCCATTTAAAAAAGAAGAATATTTTTTTTTGTAAAGGAAATTTTATAATTTGTAATTTTTTTTGGGGGGGGGGGTTAAGGACATTTTATAACATCTGCATATGAGTATAGGTGTTTATAATGTATTTCGTGTAAATCATAGGCGATTTGGCAGATTTTTGTTTAATCAATGAGATTTTGGAAGTACATCTAGCAGAATTTGGCATTGACCTTACAGTCACCTTGAATTGAGTTCATTTGCATTTTGCTTCGTTTTATATAATTATTACAATTCTCGTTTGATATATATTTCTCGTTCTATATTTATTTGAGTTTCGTTCTATATATATTTGATTTTCGTTCTATATACATTGGAGTTACGTTCTATATATATTTGATTTTCGTTCTATATATATTGGTTTCGTTCTATATATATTGGTTTCGTTCTATATATATTGGTTTCGTAATAAAGTCATAAAGGGCGCCTCATAGATTCTTCCGTCTGTTAGGCCAAAAAAAAAAATAAGTCGGTCTCTGGTCAGCGCGCGCGTCGATTTTAACCATGCGCGTCGATCTTTTTTTTTCCAAAATGTTCCGCGGTAGCTCCAACAGCGCCCTCTATTTCCGCACCTCCTCAATTTTTTTTCCACAGAGCACCAAGGAATGGGAAATTGCACCAAGGCAAATGATCGAAAGCACCAAGGCAAATTATGGAGGACACCAATGTACACGAGGACACCAAAAAAGCAAAATAGTACCCACCTTGTATGTACAATTCAAGCTTGAAGGAAAAAAAAAAAAGCCAAAAAAAAAAAAAAAAAAGCCGCGTGGCCGCGTCAATTCCGGAACTTTGGTCTGACAAGAGACCGAATATTTTTTTTTTTGGCCTTACGGCTATTGTGCCGACTGAGCTGTCCCAGACCATTCCTAACCATTCAAAGTTTTGTGTTGGGGTCCAATGTGATTTATCTTTGTTCGGAACAAATCAAGCATTTATCAGACTAGACTTTACAATCTTAGCAGTGTTGTAGTCGAGTCACCAACGTCAAGTCCGAGTCCTTGTCACAAGCCTCGAGTCTGAGTCCGAGTCTTGAGTCACAAGCCTCGAGTCCAAGTCCGAGTGAGGAGTCACTTGTTAGTTGTTCACCAAACTAATCATTTTGTTTTTCAATTATGTTTCCCTCATCCATTCTGTCTTTTAGGTAAATCCCAGTGTATGGTTTACCATACATGCTGTTTTGACCTAAAATGTGTTTTCCTTTCGATAATCCGAAGGTTCGAAAGTCCGAAGGGCCCATTAGCCCGAAACTAGAATAAGGTTAATTAATCCGAAGGTTCGGTAGTCCGAATCGACAATAAGGTTCGATAGTCCGAATAGATGATAAGGTTCGATAGTCCGAATGGGCAATACGGTTCGTCAGTATGACACTTCGGACTATCGGACCTTACTGTTGATCATGTTGATTCGGACTATCGGACCTTATAGTCTTTTCGGACTGGAACCTTATTGTCAATTCGGAATAATGAACCTTCGGACTGTTGAACCTTATTTTCGTTTCGGACTATTGAACCTTCGGACTGATTAACCTTATTCTACATTCGGACTATCGAGCCTTCGGATAAATGAACCTTCGGACTAATGAACCTTCGGACCATTGCATCAAATGTTCAGATTAACGAACCTTATTTCATTTTCGGACTAACGAACCCCCTCTTATGGAAATGTTGTGCATTCGGACTACCGAACCTTCGGACTACCGAACCTTCGGACTATCGGACCTTCGGACTATCGGGCAGCCCCCGTTTTGTCAATGAAGTAAAAAAGAATGCTACGTTCGTCGCAAAAATACGTAACGTTGGTTTTTGTTTCTTTTGATGAAAATACGTGCCTCGAGTCACGAGTCACCAAGCTCGAGTCCAAGTCTTCATGGTCGAGTCCGAGTCCGAGTCATTTTCTCATGTGACTCGAGTCCGAGTCCTGGACTCGAATCCTACAACACAGAATCTTAGTGATATTCAAGGTCGAAATCTCATCTGGGGACCTCCACCATCCGTCATCTGTAGCCTATACAGAACAAAGAAAATACCTTGGGATCTCCAATGTTTGACTAATGGTCGGAGACACTTCGTGAAAACATAAGGTGCTGATGATAACCCAAAGGGAAGAACTTTGAATACGTAAAATTCAGTGGCGGTTCAATGGGTGGGGGGGGGGGGGAAGCCCCCCCCCCCATTTTTGTTGGTCTAGCCCCCCCCCAACAATTCCATAAAAAAATTGCGCTAGAAAAATGTAGGAATGTGACGTACATGCGAACGGTCTCCCCCTATAAAATAAATAGTCGTGAGAAGGGTGCATTTTTACAATTTTAGTTTAGTGTGCCTGATGTAGGATGTTATCAGCGCTCCCCTTTGAAAATATGGCACGAGCCGCCCCCCCCCCCCTATTGATTTTCGGAGGCCTAAGTGTCCAGAGAAAATAACCGGTTTACATTTCAGCACGCCTACTTGAAAAAACTTCTGGATCCACCCTGCTAGCCAGCCCCCCCCCAAAAAAAAAATATAGGCTCTAGAACCGCACCTAGTAAAATTGCATGATGTTCTTGTCTGTCCATGAAAACCTAAGAAAGGTTTGACGAGGTTCAAAAATATCTATGATGATACCCTGACTTGAGGTCGAAAGAAAACAAAATCGTCTTTGAGGAAATAAGAAAATGCAACTTTCCAGTCAGTTTCAAATCCAGAATTAACCTAAGTTTACCGGAACTTTGTGTGGAAACTGAAAGGGGATTTAGGACTGTGGGTTTCTGTGATACCTAGGCAACTAAACTCTTTGCTAACTAATCTTGTATGGCATGCTGCACAAATTCTGATTAGTCAAGTGCGGATCTGTTAAATTTTCAGAAAAGTTGGAGGTAGCGTATAATTTAAGTCTTTCTTTGACAAAGGGTTCAAATAGTCCTTGTTCACAGTCATAGAAATTCTTCTTCTGGCCTTCGAAGTTGACAATTTGGAGAGAATCGGGGCCGTAGAGCAAGTCACAGGTATTGAACTATTCGTAGATCACGAACTATGAAAGATAATTTGGTTTGTTTTATTATAATTTTACTTTGCCGTCTTTCCCGTTCAAGTTATCATTCTTGTTCCTCTGCAGGAATGTTAATATCAATGTGCAATTAAGAACTCTGTATACCACACACAATTGTGAATGAAATTACTCAGAATGTCGTTAGAATACTCTGAAAGAACCAATCCAGTGATAAATTCAGTGATTCTGATATTGTATGGCCTGACTGTGCAGTGTCGTGCGAAAAGCGTGAGTGACACGAACGCATTCAAGCTACTACCTATAGGCTTCCAATTCTAAGACCTATTGTTATTTTAATAACTCTCTACACCTGTCAAGCGTGCTTCTTCTTCTTAAGAAAATTGCACCTCTGTTCGAAGAACTGACATTTCGGACTATCGGACCTTCGGACTATCGGGCAGCCCCCGTTTTGTCAATGAAGTAAAAAAGAATGCTACGTTCGTCGCAAAAATACGTAACGTTGGTTTTTGTTTCTTTTGATGAAAATACGTGCCTCGAGTCACGAGTCACCAAGCTCGAGTCCAAGTCTTCATGGTCGAGTCCGAGTCCGAGTCATTTTCTCATGTGACTCGAGTCCGAGTCCTGGACTCGAATCCTACAACACAGAATCTTAGTGATATTCAAGGTCGAAATCTCATCTGGGGACCTCCACCATCCGTCATCTGTAGCCTATACAGAACAAAGAAAATACCTTGGGATCTCCAATGTTTGACTAATGGTCGGAGACACTTCGTGAAAACATAAGGTGCTGATGATAACCCAAAGGGAAGAACTTTGAATACGTAAAATTCAGTGGCGGTTCAATGGGTGGGGGGGGGGGGGGAAGCCCCCCCCCCCATTTTTGTTGGTCTAGCCCCCCCCCCCCCAACAATTCCATAAAAAAAATTGCGCTAGAAAAATGTAGGAATGTGACGTACATGCGAACGGTCTCCCCCTATAAAATAAATAGTCGTGAGAAGGGTGCATTTTTACAATTTTAGTTTAGTGTGCCTGATGTAGGATGTTATCAGCGCTCCCCTTTGAAAATATGGCACGAGCCGCCCCCCCCCCCCTATTGATTTTCGGAGGCCTAAGTGTCCAGAGAAAATAACCGGTTTACATTTCAGCACGCCTACTTGAAAAAAATTCTGGATCCACCCTGCTAGCCAGCCCCCCCCCCCCCCAAAAAAATATAGGCTCTAGAACCGCACCTAGTAAAATTGCATGATGTTCTTGTCTGTCCATGAAAACCTAAGAAAGGTTTGACGAGGTTCAAAAATATCTATGATGATACCCTGACTTGAGGTCGAAAGAAAACAAAATCGTCTTTGAGGAAATAAGAAAATGCAACTTTCCAGTCAGTTTCAAATCCAGAATTAACCTAAGTTTACCGGAACTTTGTGTGGAAACTGAAAGGGGATTTAGGACTGTGGGTTTCTGTGATACCTAGGCAACTAAACTCTTTGCTAACTAATCTTGTATGGCATGCTGCACAAATTCTGATTAGTCAAGTGCGGATCTGTTAAATTTTCAGAAAAGTTGGAGGTAGCGTATAATTTAAGTCTTTCTTTGACAAAGGGTTCAAATAGTCCTTGTTCACAGTCATAGAAATTCTTCTTCTGGCCTTCGAAGTTGACAATTTGGAGAGAATCGGGGCCGTAGAGCAAGTCACAGGTATTGAACTATTCGTAGATCACGAACTATGAAAGATAATTTGGTTTGTTTTATTATAATTTTACTTTGCCGTCTTTCCCGTTCAAGTTATCATTCTTGTTCCTCTGCAGGAATGTTAATATCAATGTGCAATTAAGAACTCTGTATACCACACACAATTGTGAATGAAATTACTCAGAATGTCGTTAGAATACTCTGAAAGAACCAATCCAGTGATAAATTCAGTGATTCTGATATTGTATGGCCTGACTGTGCAGTGTCGTGCGAAAAGCGTGAGTGACACGAACGCATTCAAGCTACTACCTATAGGCTTCCAATTCTAAGACCTATTGTTATTTTAATAACTCTCTACACCTGTCAAGCGTGCTTCTTCTTCTTAAGAAAATTGCACCTCTGTTCGAAGAACTGACATTTCGCGTGAACGGTATCAGCCGTGTAGTTGCGAAGGCGAAAGCGTGTCAGTTGTCAAGCAAAGCTAATCCGATTACGTACTTAGACGCTGTAACAGTGCAGTGGAACTCGTGAACCCCCCCAAAAAACATGGCAAAAACCAAATTCTAAACTTCATGTCAGTAAAAAAATCGCCGTCATCGATGCCGAAACGTCAATACCGGTTACCTTCAAGTCTGGAAGAAATCGCTCGAAAACTTCCCCAAATCTATGTATTTACATCAATTTCTAGGAATGTCTTCAAATTGTTATTTCACGAGTAGTTGAACAAATATAGCATCGAAGTACGTGTACATTCCGAATTTCAGTTTAATCTGTTGTTGCAAACTCTAGTGTTACACTCTTGAACTACTTCCAAGGAAAATTTCGACAAAGGATTTTTTTGGCCGGTCCAACCAACGTTCATTGTTCAGCAAAGCGCCGTAGGCGCTACGGCCCGGTTGACCGATTGCGGCCCGGCAACACAATGACGACGGGCATATTAGCATATTCATTAGCGTCACTCGGCGTGACTTGGCATGGATTTCGGTATCGACCAATGACCGCCGGCAAAAAGGGTGATATTTATCGATGTAGGTGACCTCGTCGATCTTCGTGAGAATCACGAAGGGCCTGTCCCACCAGCATTGCAGCTCAGGTGTGCCACCAATTCTCTTTCGAGGGGTGTAGAGCCACACCGCATGTCCTGGCTCATAACCAGCACCGCTTGCATGGCGATCGTACTGCCGCTTCTAATACACCTGGCTTCTTCGCAAGTGGAGATGGGCAAACTCATGGGCACGCTGCATCCCGTCCCTTAGTCGTCCACATACTGATGTACTTCCACAGTTGCATCTTGTCCCCGGGAGACGAGGTGTTCATACGGGAGGTGTTCATCCCAGTCATCCTGCTGCTCCCTGACAAACTCAGCATCGTCTTGACCGTGCGGTTGAACCGCTCCACCATTCCATCTGACTGTGGGTGGAACGGTGTGGTGCGGGTCTTGTGGATCCCCAGCAACTTGCAGACTTCCTGGAATAACCCTGCCTCGAACTCCTTTCCTTGACCCGTATAAATCTCTTGAGGGGTGACGAACCGTGTGATGACCTGCCAATTAGGTCGATCGCTTTGCACTCCATCGGTGAGCCGACCACATATTGTTGAAGGGGGCCTTTAGGGGCCGCGCAGGCGGCTTCTTTGATCCACAGGCGTGGCACTTCTGGCACCATTCTTCTGCTTGTTGTCGCATTCCTCTGCAGTAAACCGGAGCCTGTCTCAGTCAAGCAATTGTCCGGTTAATCCCCAAGTGCACTGGCGTCCTGCTGTCATGCGCCAATCTCAAAACGTCTTTCACCTTCGCCCTCGGAACCACCACCTTCCACTCTGGTGCTTAACCAGCCGGTTGGTCCCACCCAATCTGTAGGACGCCTTCCACCAAACGGAGTGTCTCTAACCTTGTCCACCAGAACTTGGTGCCCTCGTCAAGCGCGGCGACGTCACGCCAACCGGGTCTGGGATTCTCTTCTCGCAACCACTGCATGACCCTCCGGAGCTCGGGGTTGTTTTTCTGTTACCTTCCCAGTTCTTCACTGTCCCAGATTTTGATGAGCCCGTCCCGCGTAACAGGATCATTCTCTTACTTTTCATCGTCTGGTTCCTCCCGCCCTGTCACGGCTCCCACCAGTGACGTCTCCCATTGTGCTCCTCCAGCGATAGGTGATTCTTGTCCCTGCGAGTTAGATTCTTGGTGGGCAGAAGGAACATCACCCGTGTAGCACTCTTGGCTCCCATTTGGAGACAATAATTATTAATAATAATAATAATAATAATAGTAATAAAACTTACTCTTATCGCCCCAATAGGGTGACTTTCCCATAGACTTGTGCACAAACCTAAACTGTCACCTAACCCAAGTTTACCTTATGTTTTTTTTCCACGAAAATTAGTATTTATACTAATTGGACCATGAGGAATCGATCTAGATGGTTTTCGACAGCAAAATTCCTTGTCCTAAGGGTCGTTTTCATAAAAGGGCGACAGTTATTTTGTCGCCTCAATAAGGTGTATCGCCCTATTGTGGACAGAGTTCGCAAAACCTGTCGCCCTATAATAATAATAATTATAAGTAACTACTACTACTACTACGACAACGACAACGTAGACGACGACTACTACGACTTCTACGACTACTACTGTGGTGCACTGACGGGAGTAATCGAGACTTGACTCGTTATTCTTTGATGCTCTGGAACCAACATGTTTTATTACAACAACAGAGGGCGCTATAACAGTTCACAGTGATAATACACTACACTCCTCCCCTACTAAAAAATGTGTTTGTTTGAAATCCCATACAACCGGGTTATAAATACATTTAATTTCAGTCTGGGTAGATTTTTACACAATGTCAATTTTTGCCAATTTGTTAACATGGGTGATTTTCCTTTTGTTCAATTACACACTCTTAATACAATGTAGTCTGGTTTACAATTTAACTAACTGAATTAGTTGCATTTTTCTAAATTTGTCACATTGAACTTAAAAAAAGAAAAATGTACATGTACTTGCATGTTGCTTTTACAGAACAAAACCTAATTAGTCAGCACAACTCCACTTGAATTGTATAGTAAAATTGTTGATTTGACTTGCTTAGTTGCTTTACCTATGGTTCGAATGTTCACCCATGGAGTTTAATACAAAAAGTTAAAGTCAATAAAATATGTTTCTTAAATGTAAAGCATTTACATGGACTCAATCAGTCTATCAGGTTTCTTTATCACTCTTTTGGGGTATCTACCTCCTGGAGTCTGTGTAGTCTGGAGCTTTGGAGATGACTGAACTGGAGGTGATTCTGGAATGCCCTGCACATTTGACTGATTTTTCTCTGACCCCTCTGAAACCCCTGAATCACTCTGAACCATCTCAGACGGTGAACTCGGTTTATGAGTACCTGTCTCATGATCAACTCTTTTGGGAACAAGTTGCACTGGCTCAGGTGCTGTTTCCTTTTTGCAACAACTCCCACTACATATTTCTCCTTTCCACCTCGGAAGTTTTTTTACCATGACTCTTTCCGACTTCCCAAATTCTCGAAAATCCACTTTAGTAGTGTCGCTCTTAGATTTCGGTTTTTCTCGTTCCCGAATGCTAGTGTTTACATATCTGGCTTAAGCAAAACTAAACCTAGTCCTTGGTGCATGTTTGAACAATAATTCGTAGGGAGAGTAGCCTGTCGAAAACTGAGGGGTTACTCGATATGACAATAAAAAGTTGTCATTGATGTAATGACACTCCTTGATTTTTCCCAAGCTTGTCATCCATCAAATACTTCTTCAGACTTTGTTTCACAATTTGTACACTCCTCTCCGCAGCACCATTTGAAGCTGGGTGATACGGGGGTACTAGTGTATGTTTGATTCCATTTTTGCTCAGGAATACCTAAAATTCTTCTGACCTAAATTGCGGTTCACTGTCGGACACCAATTCTTCAGGTAATCCAAAAGTTGTAAACCAACCCCTCAATACTTCCACAGTCTTGGCACTGGTAGTGGTCTTCATGACCTCTACATTTATCCACTTAGTATAACTATCAATCATCACAAAGTAATTTGTACCCTCAAGTTCACAGAAATCAACATGCACTCTCTCCCAGGGTTTTCTTGCGTGTGACCATGGTACAAAGGAGATCTTACTGGGGTTATTTCTCATTCCACCCAGGATCTAGCTGATCCATAGCACATTGGAATATCGCTGGAGCAAGTTGACACTCCAAACGGTAATCTCTGTTACTGATACAATCCCCTGTGTGTATTAATGGTTAACAACTCTCTGCTGCTTTCAGCGAGTTCTAGTTGCAGGTATGCATTCGATAGGTCGATTTTGCTAAACACCTTCCCACCTGCAAGAGTTGCAAACAGATCTTCTGCAGTGGGTAGCGGATATGTGTTTTTCTCTACTACTTTGTTTACTGTTTGTTTATAGTCACCACACATTCTGATACTCCCATCGGCCTTGGGTACAACAACTATGGGGGCTGCCCATTTACTATGTGTCACTTTCTTGATCACTCCACTAGACTCCAGCCTATCCAACTCATTTTCCACATCTTCTAACTGTGCATAGGGAAGTGGCCTTGCTTTGCAAAATATTGCTTGGCTACCTTCGTGGATTGCTATTTCCCTTACAGAAATCTCCCATGTAATTCCCAAGGGAAATTTTTCCATGGGACACCATGGGAATTGCATGGTGAATTGGACACCATGTAGCATGGGAGTTTTCCCATTGGCTTTTTCCCATGGGAAATTTCGTATGGGTTTTTTCCCATGTATGGTTGCCTTTCATTTCTCGAAAGATTTATTGCTTCATGGTATTTTTTAATAATAGGAGTGGCCAATATTCACATTATTGCTCCCATATCAGTTGTCAAGTTGTACCATATTATCACAGTGTTCGCAATTTATTTTCTCATAAATGTTTTCAACCATAATAACATGTGAATCAATATTATCCAAAGTTTGAATGCCACATTTTCCACATAAAAAAAATACTGTATGCATCATTTAACTTCACTTATCAACAGAAAAATTCAAAAATGTGCAATTACAACACTCGTTATTGTGAGCAATTCTCACAAAAATGTCCCATGGTGGTCCCATGGTGTTTATCCCATTGTGTTCAATTGGTGAACATCCACAGGAGTTCCCCATGGTCAGCTTAACAAATAGAATTCTTGATAACCTCTATGACCACAAGGGAAATATTTTCAATTGAATTCAAATTTACAGCTAGGCGAATAAGTAATTAAATCAAAGAAAGGTTTGCCTATAACTTCTATGATGGTTTTCCATGGCACATGCATGTTCTCCAGTATAACCCGGCAGTGTCCCCGAGCTGCCTTTTAAATCTCCATGGTGTTCCCATTGTGTCCATAATTTATATCACCCACATTATGGTGTTCCCATGGCGTCCGAATCCTCATGGTGTACCCATGTGTCTAAAATCCCCATGATGTTCCCATGGTGTCCAGTAAATCCCCATGGTGTTCCCATGGTGACATACAATCTCAATGGTGTTCCCATGGTGTCCATAAAATCCCCAAGGTGTTCCCATGGTGTCCATAAAATCGCCATGGGGTTCCCATGGTGTTCCCATGGTGTTCCCATGGTGTCCATAAATTCCCATGGTGTTCCCATTGTGTTCATTAATTCCACATGGTGTTCCCATGATGTCCATAAAACCCCCATGGTGTTCCCATGGTGTCTGTAAAATCCCCATGGTGTTCCCATGGAGCTCGTAAAATCCCCATGGTGTTCCCATGTTGTCCATGCAATCTCCATGGTGTTCCCATGGGTTTCCCATGATGAGCATAAAATCTCCCATGGTGATCATTTTAACTTACATGGTGTTCTTGATGACCCCATGAGTTTCTCCCATGGGAATCCCATGGGATGCTCATGGGACATTTCTGTAAGGGTTGTTCCTCATGATGTTTGATTTGATCCCTTGAACTTGCTGGTCTAAATACATGGTCATACTGTTTAAGAATTTGGTTGACCTCGGGCTTAGTGCTACTAACACTGAACATTTCTTGCCAGTTGAGTTGAATATCTTTCAACCAATCTCGACCTAGAAGTGCCACCTTATTTCCTGACACTACCACCAGAGGTAAGTTCCATGACTTTCCCTCATACTCTACATTAACCTTAATCTGTCCCAGCACAGGAATGGAGTTTTCAGAGTAACTTTTCAGTTTTACTGGTGTACTCTCCAGTGGTACTTGAGCCAAATATTTCTTATATTCTGTTTCGGAAATAACTGTCACTGAGGCTGCTGTGTCCACAGTGAAAGTTATGGGTGCTCTACACACCTTTAACTCAACTTCCAGTGCTGGAACAGGAACATCACTACTTTTACTGGTACTCTTACATGTAGCATCTAAGCCATTTGTAGCGAACAATGTTCCTTGCTCCATATAGTCCAAGTAGTCACTGTTGCCTTGACTGCCTGTGTTTGTCCCAGCTGCTTGGTCTTGATTCACCATGTGAGCCTGTCCCCCTGTCTCCATCCTTGAGCTCGTCCGCGTCCTCGTCCACGTCCTCGTACGGGATTCTAAGCACGGCCTTGTGCATTCCCTGGGGCTTTCCTCTTGCTACGGTTTGGGTCACATGCTCTCCCAATGTGCCCAATTTTGGAGCAATTGAAGCATTTTGACTTTAGGAGCGGACACTTTGTTGGAAAGTGATCACCGAGGCAGCGATAGCACTTCATTCGGCTATTCGGCTGGCTTCTGTTCACATTCTGCTTGTACACTGACACTTTGTGCACTTCACCACTGGCACTAGCACTTGGATGTGTGGATGTATAGCTTTTCCTTGCAGATTGTTACATTCCTTCTCTGCCATTTCCATGGATAGGGCATCCTCGCATGCATTCTTCCATGTTAAGTTGTTTCCTTTACTGAGCAACTTGGCCTGTATTCTGGGGTGACGCAGCCCACCCACAAAGGTGTCTCTTAAGTTGGTGTCCAGATCTGATCCATATCCACAATGCCGGGAGAGTTTTTTTCAACTCGTAACTGGCCACCGACTCTTGGGGCTCTTGTTGCCTTTTTCTAAAGGTCATCCTCAAGGCAATCTGGTTTCTCGACGATGTGAAATAGTTAAACAAGATGGTTGTCAGTTCCTCATACGATTTAGTTGAGGGATCCTCCGGGCAGACATAGTTTGACACCACCTAAAATGCTTCCGGCCCAATAACTGCCAGAAAAATGTCCACCTTATCTGCAGTAGGAAACTTATTTGCTTTTAGCCAGACCTCTAGCCGTCGCTGATAATTATGCCATTCCTCCTTCCCGGAGTCAAAATGACCTATCGTGCCGATGAAACCTCGTGGTTCCGCCATGTTGGATTTTCACGCCGCTGACACGGAGCAAACTTTTACTATTTTGCTCAACAAATCGATCTCTCCTGGTCGAAATGCAAATATGCCAGTTACGTTAAGCTTACCAGCTTCCAGATAGCTTTGGTTTTACACGAAAAATCCCATTTTCGTCGCCATTTTGTGGTGTACTGACGGGAGTAATCGAGACTTGACTTGTTATTCTTTGATGCTCTGGAACCAACATGTTTTATTACAACAACAGAGGACGCTATAACAGTTCACAGTGATAATACACTACAACTACGACTACGAGGACTATGACTACTACTACAACTACTACGACTACTACGACTACTATGACTACTACGACTACTACGACTACAACGACGACGACGACGAGGAGGACGACGATGACGATGACGACGACGATGGCGACGACGACGACGATGGCGACGACGACGACGACGACGACGACTACTGTATATAGAGGAGCTACTTCGACTCCTACAACTGCTATGACCACTACGACGACTACGACTACTACTACGACGACTACGACTACTACGACTACTACGACTGTAGGGACCCGATCTGCTCCTCCCCACACAAAACTGTTGCACCCCTATTTTTATTTTTGGAATAGTCCTACTAGCTAGTACCTATGTACCAGCATAACATGTGGCCCATGTGTGGTCATTCTTGAATAAGACCACACTGAGAGAACATCATATTCATCTCTCCCTGTCGCAGGTATGTTGGAGATTATTCTTTTAATTTTGATGCATTTTGGTTGTCAATACTTTGCACTTGTATATATTTTCTCTCTGTTTAATGCACTTTAGTTGAACTAGATAACAGAATTAGCCATTGGATAAAGTTTTGATCTAGGAAGATTCTGTTGAGCATAGGCCAGGTAGAAAGTTTTGGTGCATAAATAATTAGTTGGCCAGAAACCCCTGCTGGGGTGGGACCACTACTGTATAAAGAGGATTGCGGTCTAGCACCAGATGTTAAATCCATTAGACCAGAGCTCAGTGCTCCTAAGGCTCTAGGCAATGTATCCATGGTAACAAGACTTTTGGCCAGAAGAATTCTGCACGTTGTTACTCAATTGCTAAATAGGCTAGTCTTGTTGTTTATACTATGGCCACACCAGTTATTTTAGTTGTTTCCATTAGCTATGTACATCTGTTATATGTTAAACTATTATTGAATAATGTTATTTATATTGTGTATCATTGTAAAATGGTTGATTCTTGAATAAGACCACACTGAGAGAACATCATATTCATCTCTCCCTGTTGCAGGTGTAACATTTGGCGACCTTGCCAGGACGGGTTGTAATTGGTAAGTCTCTTTTGAGAGAAGCCAGTTACACACCCATGCCTGCCCGAACATAGACGTACATGTAACCATGGCGACGGAGCTGGAAGCAGTCCATAAGGAAGTTAACAGTGCCCTCTACCTTTTGACAACAGCACAACTCGAGGAGGTTGCAGGTAGCCTTGACGTGATTGGCTTTCAGCCTGACCTGTCTCACCTAAGGCTGGTGAAGCTCATCACGCGCCATCTAAACCGTGATGAGGTGGACGAGCAGCCGAATGGGGGACTGTCAATGCTCCAAGCCTTGAAGGAGACGCTTGGGAAGATGGAAGTTTCCAGCCCCGCCCAAAGTTCCCAGACGGGAACTGATGAGGCATCAACCGCTGAGGCCTCAGCACCCTCCCCATCGCCCGGTCCAGTTCCAGCTGCCATGACGCTACGCCGGGAGTTCAAGATTGCCGGTCAGATCGGGGAACCTGGCCAAAAGGATAAGCTGTCCTTCCCCAGTTTGATTCACCAGATTCAAGTCGGTGTTGAAAAGAAATACCCGCAGAAAGAAATCATCGCAGCAGTTATCAGAAGTATTGTGCCAGGAGCAAAGCTTCGGAGCTACCTGGAAGGAAAGTCAGATCTGACCCTCCCCACTCTCCGTCGACTGCTGAGGGCCCACTTCAAGGAGAAGGATGCCACGGAGCTCTTCAATCAGCTGTCCCGCCTTGCACAGGAGCAAAAGGAGTCTGCCCATACCTTTCTGATTCGCGCTCTGGAGCTGCGCCAAAGAGTGCTCTTTGCCTCTCAAGAAGCGGGTTCAACCTTTCTCTTACGAGCCAGCACTGGTTCAGGGTGTCTTTCTCCACTCGATGCTGACGGGCCTGCGGGATAGTAGTGTCAAGGCAGAGATGCGTCCTCATCTTGCAGACAAGAGTATCTCTGATGAGGACCTGTTCGAGCATCTGAACGTCGCGGCTACCAACGAAGAAGAAAGTCGGTCGAAACTCTGCAAAGGTAGTTCTTCTCAGGATGCCCGTGTTGATGCGGTTGAAGTGCAGAGTGAGCAGAAGAGTCCCCCACAGAAGTCCAATCCCCTCGTCCTGGAGGTCCGTGAAAGCGCAGCTGATATAAATCTGCTAAAGGCCCAAATTGCAGAGATCCGGGAGGCTGTGATGAGTCTGAGACCTGGTCAAGCCCCAAGCCGCCCCAGTCCTCCGCCCCGACCTTACGGATGCCGGTCCTGAAGGCAGACTAGTAATGGGCCATCCTGCTCACTCACACTGTTTTAAGTGTGGCTCATCGGAGCACTTTGCAAGGGGGTGTCATCAAAGGAGAGGACCTTCGGGAAACGCCAGTGGACTACCGCCGAGGGACAAGCAGTAGTCGGAGAAGTTCAGGAGTCCCAGGGTACAGGAAAACCAAAGTCAACCCCTTGTCCAGAAAACCAGGTGCTAGTCTGTCATCTTACACCGAAGCAACATCACAAAGTCGTTAGACTTGTTGGTAGAAGATGCACAGTAAGTTGCTCCCTCCAAGGAGTTCGCACTGATGCGTTATTGGACACTGGGGCCCAAGTTTCGATTGTACCCCTTGGTTGGATGGAGCGGAATCTTCCAGACCTTCAGTTATGAGCCATTGAGGAGCTGATGGAAACGGGTGAGCAGTTCAATCTTGCAGCAGCAAATGGAACTCCTATCCCATTCAAAGGATGGGTGGAGTTAGAGTTTAGGTTGACTGGGGAGACGGTGTTGCACAAGGAATGACAGTTCCTGTCCTCGTCAGCACAGATGAGATTGAACGACCCATCATCGTATACAACGTAATTGAGATGTTAGTAAAGACAGAAGATTCCTCTTCATCCATCAAGTCAGCATTTCCTGGACTTCGACCCGCTCAGATTGCTGCTTTAGTGGGTTTCATCAATGGCAACGACCCAGATGATTTCTGTGAGGTGAAGCTGGTAAAAAGGATGTGGTGATTCCAGCTGGAGAGAACATGGTACTCACTGGGAGTGCACATCCAGGACCAGTAACTGAAGACATGACGGTTCTTTTTGAGCCTGATGTCCAACGCTGCTGGCCGGATGGTCTGCAGATGTATGAATCAGTTGTACGTGTTCCAAAGGGTTCCTTCTGCAAGGTGTGCATCCTAGTCTGCAACCATAGCAAGAGTCCTGTCACGCTCAAACAGAAAACTGTACTCGGCAGACTACAACTAATCCATTCCATCATCCCCGGTGAGATACAGCCTGATGTTCCAGCCACGACTGACCAAACAAAAGTAGAAGTGTCCTCTGTCCAAACCAGTGGGGATAAGTGGAATCCAGAAGTAGATCTCCTTCATCTCCCTGAGAAGCAGCGGAAAGCTGCAGAAAAGATGTTGGAAGATGAGTTTCAAGCCTTTGGAAGAGATAAGAGCGACACTGGATGTGCGCCCGACTTAAAGATGCAGATCCGCGTACATGATGAACAGCCAGTGTGGCGCAATTACTCCTCCATACCACGTCCCTTGTACAGCGAGGTTAAAAATCACATTCTTGACCTCCTCAGTAAAGGCTGGATCACCAAATCTCAAATGGAAAATCTGTCTACCTTGATGATGTCCTGGTCTATGGTCGGACTTTCGAAGTACACCTGGAGAATGTCCGGAAAGTACTGCAACGCCTACAGCAGCATGGTATCAAACTGAAGTCAGCCAAGTGTCACCTGTTCCTGAAGGAAGTCTGTTATCTCGGGAGACTGGTCTCAGCTGCAGGACACAGAGCGGACCCTGCAGACACTGCAGCTTTGCAGGCAATCAAGATGAAAACACCTGCAAATGTCGGTGATATGAGAAAGGTGCTTGGACTTTTGGGATACTACCAGCAGTACTTGGAAAACTTCTCCTCCAGGGCAAAGCCACTGTATGATCTGCTGTCTGTATCAAGAAGTTCAAAAGCCGAGCCAGATCCAGTACCGACCAAGAAACGGACGAAAAAAGGACATCCACTTTCGCTAAGAAGTCAGGACCGCTCCCTTCGCACCAGCCAGTGACATGGACTCCACAACATCAGGAAATTCTCAACTCCCTAATAGACCGTCTCATGCAACCACCGGTGATGGCTTTCCCGGACTTCACCCAGCCTTTCTTCTTGACCACAGATGCATTTCAGGAGGGCCTGGGTGCTGTACTGTACCAGAAACAAGAAGGGAAAACCAGAGTGATTGGTTTCGGGTCCAGAACACTTAGCCCAGCAGAGAAAAACTACCATCTGCACTCGGGGAAGTTGGAATTCCTGGCCTTGAAATGGGCGATAACAGATAAGTTTCAAGACTATCTGTTCTACGCACCATCATTTGTAGTCTACACGGACAACAACCCTTTGACATATCCTTTCCACCGCCAGACTAAATGCAACAGGTCATTGCTGGGTTGCTGAACTTGCCGATTTCTGGTTCTCTATCAAATACAGACCGGGGAAAAGCAACAGAGATGCGGTGCCCTGTCCCGCATTCCCATGGACTTTGATGCATATGCAGCCTTGTGTACACAAGAAATTACACCCAATGCACTCACAGCAACAGTTCAAGGCATTAATGCCTTCAGCAAGCATCAAGTTTTCTGGGCTGCAGCTATTAGTGTGGATGATGAGTCTCTGCACCCAGAGGAGAAAACCCCAGTCCCAATACAACCAGTCCTCAATAGAGCCTCACTTGCACAGTCTCAGCAGGAAGATGGTGAAATCAGTCGTGTCATCCATTACCAGACTTTGAAGAAACGACCATCCAGACAACAGTGACAAGAGGACCTACCAGAGACACAAGCACTGATGAGGGAGTGGGACCAGCTTCAGCTGGATACAGATGGCATCCTCATCAGGAAGACTCAGTCACGTAAGCAGGTAGTCCTCCCACAGAAGTACAGGGCCAGGGTTCTCAAGGAACTACACGATGAGATGGGACACCTTGGCGCAGAATGGGTCGTTAACCTAGCAAGGGATTGCTTCTTTTGGCCGCACATGGCTCGAGACATCGAGACATATGTGACCAAAGAATGCAGATGTCTTAAAAACAAACGTCCCAACATTCCAACCAGAGCCCCACTGTCTAGCATCACCACCACCGAACCCTTCGAGCTAATTTCTATCGATTTTCTGCATCTGGAGAAGTGCAAGGGAGGATACCAATACATTCTAGTGATCATGGACCACTTCACCCGATTTGCACAATGCTACCCGACGACAAACAAATCTGGCAAGACAGTGGCCCAGGTGATATTCAACGACTTCGTTCTCTGATTTGGGTTCCCAAAGAAGATACACCACGATCAGGGTGGGGAATTTGAGAATCACCTGTTTCGTGAGCTAGAACAGTGCAGCGGCGTTGGCCACTCCAGAACAACGCCCTATCACCTACAGGGGAACGGCCAGGTGGAGAGATTCAACCGGACTCTACTTCAGATGCTGATGAGAACCTTAACAGATGAAGAAAAGGCTCGTTGGAAGGACTCCCTGAACAAGGTAGTGTTCGCCTATAATAGCACAAAACAGGAGACAACAGGGTATTCGCCATTTTATCTTCTGTTTGGCCGTGCCCCTCATCTTCCGGTTGACTTGTTGTTCGGCCTGACGCCAGGTTCCGGGACCCACTGATCAAATCCTAATCCGAAGAAGTATGTGGACCAATGGCAGAAAAAGCTTCAGGAGGCCAATGCAATCGTGAGAGGGAGAGCAGAGAAAGCCGGAACACGGGCCAGAGGTTATTACGACAGGAAGGCAAACTCCAGTTGTCTTAAGGCAGGTGACCGTGTTCTCGTTCGACGTTTGGCGCTCCCTGGAGGTCCCGGTAAGCTGGAATCTTATTGGGAAAAGCAGATCCATGTGGTCATCCAGAAGAAAGGTGACATGCCGGTGTACGATGTACAACCAGAAGACAACTCTGGTAGAGTTCGTACTCTTCATCGGAACCATCTCCTTCCATGCGAGTGTCTAGCTCCAGACAAACCGGAACCACAGATAGAACGCAAAAAACCACGCAAGGTGACTCGCTCCCATCCCAAGCCTCAGTATCTAGCCCAATCCAGTGACGACATTTCAGCAGAAGAGAACGTCACGTGGATGGGTTCCAAGGGAACAGATGAACTGACGTCAGATCGACCCACTCACCTTCCAACCTAATGCCCAAGCGCCTGTGGAGGATGACACAATCGATCTTGACCCTAGTGATGCATTGGCCCCAGATAAGCCCATCCCTACTCATGTACCTGCAGAAGCAGAGATCAAGGATGAGCCAGAAGTGAGTCAAGATCCAGTCTCAAACCCAGGTGAGGATGATCCAATCGAACGTCCAGCGCGAAATAGACAAGCCCCAGCCAGATTTACCTTTGATGTCCCGGGTGAGCCAAGAGTGAGTCATGTTCAGCATTCAGCCACTCCAACTGTTGTGCCTCAGCCACAGATGCCACACCAAGGACCATGGACAAATGCCCCAATGACCCGTGCAGGTGGCTGGACATGGTTACCGCAGATTCAAAACTTTGCATGGATACCACCTATGAATCAGTTCCCTTACGTGTATCCTCTTAATGGACCAGTCCCATTGATGTACCCTCAGAATGGGCCTGTCCCGGAGATGTTACCCCACGGATAGGAGTGGCATACATGTAAAGATGTTCCGAAGGCCAGATGGCAGAAATTCGGTTGTTTACTACCACAAGTAAAAAAGAGTTAAGGATGGACTGGATTAGGCTGGCCAGCAAAGGGTACTTGGAGACATTCGTGAACACTTGAGGCTTAATGGGTTCCAACCCACCACCGAGTTTAATGCGATGAGGAGTCTCCATCAGAAGTTAATGCCATCCTGTAACAGAGACACTTGTTAGGCTTCAAAGTGTTGCATTTACATTAACAATGTTGGAAGGCTCGGAAATTATGGAATGATCCTTTTGATTGAGAGGTCCTTGGCTTCCAAGAATTAGCTACTCAAGGACCCTTGACTTCGATATTCATGCAGTGCTTGGGAAACACTACTGAATAGCATACAGTTTGTTTGCATTTCTGAGCTAGATATTTCCTATGTCCCACTTGTGCACTGAAGCATTTATAGTTTTGATGTTAGTAAATAGTTTGAGTAATTTTTTCCTTAAAAATTAAGTGTAGCCATGTAACAATTTTTTTGCCCAGTTTAGACTGTCATGAAAGTTTTCTTGATTTAAAAAAAAAATATTTGTAATATTTTCAGAAATGTTTGGGACAACATTTATTTTTTTGGGGGGCGCATGTAGGGACCCGATCTGCTCCTCCCCACACAAAACTGTTGCATCCCTATTTACATTTTTTTTGAGACAAGCTGTAGAGGATTGCGGTCCAGCAACAGATGTTAAATCCATTACCTAAGACAGTACGTGTAGTTCTTTGTTTGGATAAGTAGACCAGAGCTCAGTGCTTCTAAGGCTCTAGGCAATGTATCCATGGTAACAAGACTTTTGACCAGAAGAATTCTGCACGTTGTTACTCAATTGCTAAATAGGCTAGTCTTGTTGTTTATACCATGGCCACACCAGTTATTTTAGTTGTTTCCATTAGCTATGTACGTCTGTTATATGTTAAACTATTATTGATTATAGTAAATGAATACCACAGACAGTGCACACTGAGTTCATCCTTACTCTCCCAATCTTTCACTACAAACTACTGCTGTGTGTTACTTTCCTGCATCAAATCTATCATAACACCGTTGCCAGGATGATGGGAAACCAGTCGGAAGACAACAAGTCTTCAAGAAGTCAAAGAAGAACTAGGGGAACGAAAGAATCAACAACAGCGTCCCCTCCCAATGAAACGTCCACTCCTGAGACCAAGCAAGATGGCTGCCACTGTCAACAAGATATCCACCAAAAGCTGGACAAGATCATCAGATCCCTTGACTCCATGGCATCTAGGTTGTTAACTCTTGAAGGCAAGTTCCAAGAGATAACGTCCAAGGTAGATCATCACGAAAAGACCATTTCCGACCTGGAAACAGCAGTGGAATTCGCCAACAAGGAAACCAAGGATCTGGTAGCGCTGATCAACAACAGATGTGGTGGTAACTACCAACTTATCGATAAACTTACTAACCAGATGGAAGATATACAGAACAGGAGCCGGCGTAACAACATTATCATTCACGGTGTTCCGGAGGGGGCTGAGGGAGACAAGACTAGTGAGGAATTTGTGTCTGAATTCCTCACAAATCATATGAAGTTGGAAGGTGCCGAAGATCGATGTGGAGATTGAACGGGCCCATCGAACCCCAGCACATAGACCGGCCAATCAAGCCACAACTCCGGCCACAACAAGCCGTCAAAGACCAAGTCCAATTCAATGTAAGCTACTCCGTTACGGGGACAGGCAGTTCATCCTAAAAAAATGCAGCGAAGCTGAAAGGCAACAAGTACCAGGGTTCAACAATCTACATATCAGATGATGTTTCAACCAGGGTCCGGGATTTCCGTAAGAAGCTGCGGGAAGACAATCTACCGACCATCCGACGAGAAGAGCGCGTACAATTCGCCTACATCCCTTGCTCTATTCCGCCATTAATCAGATACAAGCTGCACACTGGGGAATTCAAGACCTACACGGGGAAATAGATGTTGTATTTTCTAGTATCAAATAATATTTTAGTGATCTGTAATAACTCTTTTGCATTTTTGCAGTGTTGGACCTTCAATAGTTTTGCAGGCCGTGGTTGGCAAAAATGCAGTTTGCCAAGGCGTACACAATCCAAGACTAAAGGCATACACAGCCCACACAGCGGCTTTCTCGAACCTGTCTAAAGGGAGAAGTATTTTATGACCTGTCTGTGTAATTTATACTCAAGCTTATTGTTTTATTAAATGTTCATGTTATCATTGTTTACATCTCTGTGTGTTGACGGTCCTTGTGTGCAGGAGTAAAGCATTGCTGTATGTACCTGATCATATGAAATTAACTACGATACTGTTGTGACAACTAGCATAGATCCTGATATACACTTTCAAGCTCCTACTATTAATTGTGATTACTATGATCAAGAACAATGTATAAATGCATTTAAAATTGTAGTAGTAACATTTATTTCAATGATGTCATTCATTACAATTATGTACAAACATGTATACGTTAGAAAAAGTCACTAGTATAATATATGATAGATATGTACACAGTGATTAATTATAAAGTGTGAAATTAAATGACAACATTTAGGTATAAGGTTAAGCAGAACGCTTTTGTGCCCTTACCTATGGACAAACATACGACCAAAGGACAAACAAAACAATACATGAGACAGACAGGACAAGCGTGAGACAAGGCCTAAATATTAATACACAAAATAATGGAATTTCAATTTATGAATATGATTCGAGAAAATGAGTTTTTAAATTTTTGACAAAGACAGATAGTGAAAGTAACGATTTAAGAGAATCATCTAAACTATTCCAGTACAAAGTGCCTCAGTGAATAACACTATTTTTTGACATTGACGTTCTGTTAAATTGGACAAACAAATTCCCCTAGCACTACTTCGAGTATTATATACATGAACGTTAGATGCTAAGGTAAAACAAAAATTAAAACATGACGGAAGTAATTTATGCATACATTTATACATTAGTTTTCCTAAATTAAGGTAATATAAGTAATTTCATTGTAATATATTTAATTTAGCAAATAATGGAGCAGAATGATCACGATAGCCAGCATTCGAAATTATACGAACTGCTCGTTTCTGTAAAGTAAGTAATTTGTTGCACTTAATAGATGGCGAACTACCCCAGGTCAAGATTGAGTAATTTAAGTATGGTAAAACAAATGAATTAGGCAACAAAAAAAAGTCTCCGGTTTCTGGTATGCGCGCGCGTCGCCGTAGCCATGCGCGTCGGCAAAATGAAAAAGTTTTTTTTTCAATACAAGATGATGTCTCAAAACTGCCAAACTCACTGATTTGACTGGAATCCTGCTGCTGCACAATTTTAACGTGTTTTTAGATGGGGTTATGATTGAGAATAAGCTTTATGTGGCCTCTCTGGACTCCCATATATTTGCACTAAGTTTAGTCGGGCACCATTTGCAGTCATCAGCCGACATTTGAAGCCAAAAAAAAAAAAAACCCAGGTAAAAACTAGAAATTGTGGTTGTGAACAACCACAGAGCTGTTCCCAATATTGATTATCTGTTGGACCCATAGACATATAGGTAGAGATCTATGTCTGTTTGCAACATAAGATAGGGCTTTCCGCATTATGATTTGTTTTAATCAATGTCCCTGACTATCACTACGAATGAACATAAAATCTGTCAAAGTTAGCCGGAAATCGGCTAAAACGGTCACTGTGGACAGGATTTGACCTCAGCAACACGTGCGCTGTGCGCGGGCTGACTGACATACGATATGTACAACGTACAATATACGTGCATGTACTGTACATTGTGGACGTCCTGTGCATGTTTTAAAGCAGAGGTATTGTCAACCTGAAGTTTTAAGCGTGCGCGGGGCATATCCGAGTTTGCTTATTGCCTCGAATGTTTGAAACGTTTTAGACCTACCCTTAAATAGACAATTAAGGTAAAAACTAATATAAAAACTGCCATGGTTGATTTTTCAGGAATTTTCTAAGGAAAAAGAGTCTTTTCATTATCTTCCGGTCTGATGACGTCATTCACCTTAAACTTCGCACACGTCTTAAGTGGGTCAAGGTCATCATATACAACAATATTTAGGCGATTCCGACAAACTTCGCCACAGACATCTATTCAATATACATTTTTGAAAATTTTCAACCTGTCGCTAGAGGGCGCTCGAAGATTGCATGACGTCATCGGTAGATGATTTGAAGAATACTATCAGCCAAGAGACTAACACCGTTAAAAGCAAGTTCATATCTATTACCACTTTCAAATTATAAGCCACTTCCGGTTTTGGCCATTTTCGACCGGAAGCAAGGGTCACGTGATTTCACGCACACTGAATGAAATATAGACCTCAACCTACTCTACCACTTGCTGGCAACAGAATGCTGTGGACGCGTACGATTGATTTCTTATGCATTTTTAAATATTAAAAGTGTAACAATTTAATTGCCTATAAATAAACACCGGATGACGTCATCATGACGTCATCATTACACAATGTTGTTTGAATAAGGGTCTTTGCTTGGACAAAGATTGGTGTAAATGAATTACTGGCAAAGAGTCGAAAATGCCCTCTGAAAATTGACATTTTTTTTTTAATTTCTGTGTACAAAGTCTATGGGAAAAATTAAATATTCAAAATTCTATAATAAATCACGTGATGACGTCAGCATGATGAAAAGTTTCGGCATACATCCTCAGATGATGGTTAATAACTATGCTGAGTTTAAAGTTGATCAGATTTAAAATAATTGCCAAAGTGGCTTGTAGAATAAAAACGTGTACAAAACCTATGGGGAAAAGTGGAAAAAGAAAAAAAAAGAAAAAAAAAAAAGGAAAAAAAAAAACTTTAACGAAAACAATAGCTGTTCCCAATTGAAATTGGGAACAGCTAAAAAAAAAAAGCCGCGTCGCCGCACCACCTTTGGGGCAAGCTCCATACCAGAAACTGGAGACTTTTTTTTGTAGGCCTTATACAATGTTAATAAAATCTTACTCGGAAGGTAATATTTCAAACGGTTCATTATTCCAATGTTCTTTGAAATTTTTGTTGCTACTTCATCAATATGATTTTTCCAAGTGAGATTTTCATCAATAGTTACACCCAGGAATTTAGTTATCTTAACCTGATTAAGCCTCGAGTTATTCAAAATCAGAGGAACAGATTGTGTGTACTTAAACTGATTGGCACAAAAAATCATATAATTTGACTTGATGACATTAATACATAATTTATACGGAGAAGCCATGTACTGATTTTTTCAAGTTCCACATTTAGGTTACTAATTGCTTCATCTACATTATCGTAAGTATACAACAAACTTGTATCATCTGCAAATAAACAAAATGTTACAGTGTCTGAAGTATTACATATATCATTAATATAAAGAAGAAATAGTAAAGGACCCAATATGGAACCCTGAGGTACCCCGCACGTAATGAATCGGCTAGTTGAAGTTACAGAGTGAAATGACACATACTGCTTTCTGTTACACAAATAACTTTTCAGTAGGTCCAAAGCTGTTCCCCGCATTCCGTAATGTTCTAATTTACTTATAAGAAGAATATAAGTATCAAATGCTTTAGATAAGGCCTAAAAAAAAAAAAGTTATGTTGGCGTAACGGGCCAGAAAAAATAGGGTAGGTCGGTCGGTTTTTATTTTTTTTTATTTATTTATTTTTTTTTTAAATCCCAGCAACGAAAATGACATTAAGCCGGTAGTAGTACACGATAACAAAAGAAAACAAGACTACTATTTGTATACTTTTAAACTCTGAGTGACATTTATTTCACTTTTTATGTCTTTCTTTTATAGTTTCTTGTTTTTGTGCAAATAAAAAAAAAACTGTCAGATCGAGGAAAATTTAAGGAAGGCATGGTACATATCAAAGGTACATATCAAAAAGCGGAATCCAAAATCAGACAAAATGTTAGCCGTTTCATCTGGCATCGACATCTTTATATGGACCCGATTCTTCCTTGAAGTTTGTATGTTTAGCACGGTGTAACCCGCTTGTACACCATCGGCACAGCTCTGGGCGATTACCCCCAGCTCTAGACTCAAATTTATCCGCATTAAACGGTCGAAAATGACCGAAGATCCCCATTTGCCCTTGATGGAAACACTGTACGCTTCGGTACCGGGCGCCATGATGCGACGGCGTACGCGCGTAACCACGGGCCGGGGGCCGGCGCGGCGCGGCCGGGTCGTGTCGGCCGCCGGGGTTACAGAATAGTTTACCATTTTTAGAATAAATATATATCAATTGTTATCGTGTTAAATAGTGAAAAATTAATTAAAATAATTTATATTATAATGAACTATTTTTTTTTAACATGGAATAAATAGCGAAGTATTTTCAATAGTGTATGTAGCAGTTCGCGCCGTGCAACAGTCTAGGACGAGGCTATACATGTACTGTACACGTACATGTGCATCTATCATGCATGCATGGTGCATCGATCTCCGCACGCGCACTAGGCTAGGCCTGCGCGATCTTCTGCATGTTCGTTGTGTCATGGAGAGGAAGGTGCAAAACATTGTGCACTCCAAAGTTCCACGCGCGCTATCGTCATACAATTGAGGAGAAACGGTCAGAAATGGTTTCAAAACGTATTTAAAATTCATTTCTATAGATTTTAATTATATTTCTTCCCTTCAAAAAAAAAAAAATATCCAGGGTCGGCCGCATTTTTAGGGTCGGTCGGGTTACGCCAACATAACACTTTTTTTTTTTAGGCCTAAGTCCAAGAAATTGCCTATGGAGAAGTTATTTTGTTCAAGTGCATTACATAATTTACTAATTACATACGATATCGCTAATTCAGTTGAACGATTTTGTCTAAAACCAAATTGAGACTCGGAGAGAATATTATTTTTAGTGATAAAAGATACTAATCGTTTATAAATAAGCTTTTCAAATAGTTTTGAAAATGTACACAGGACCGATATGGGTCTATAGTTGGTAATGTCATGCTTGCAGCCTATTTTTATAGATCAGTGTTACTTGGGCTATTTTTAGATCATCAGGAAAAACTCCAGCTGAAATACTATCAACAAACTATCGACAATTTTAGGGCCAGTTTTGTTTTCATCGCCGGCAACTAAACTCTTATTTCTTCCAATTCAAGAGATGTCTGCTCCACTTACCTTGTATGAACCAACAAAATAAAACAGAGAGTAACAATGTACAAGGAACATTAATGCTGGCCAAAACAGAGTACCTACCTATGATATCAGTCAAAATATTATTATTACTTGATTTCTGCATGTTCAGCATATATGGAGGATGTAAAATAAATACGAGTAACAGCTACCCCTACCCCTAATGTGATTGATGTCAACCAACAGAGGTGGTAGGTAACATTACAACACAAAACCGATCAAGTTCCACATAGGATGGAGTTGTGGACCAGGCCACCAAACCATGCATTTGAACTTGAGTTTCTCTCCCTGTGCTAATTTTCGACTTTCAACCTGAAAAATAAATTTTGATTTTAACTTGCTCTTTCTCTAGCAATACAGAAGTTATTCACTTGTGAAGAAGACATCAAAGCAAAACTAGAGCTATGTCTGTTTGATGAACATATCATATGGCTTTTCCGCATTTCACGTTTTTCAAGTTTTTGCTTCGTCTGTCATGTAAGAACAAAGTTCTTTGATTCACATGTTTTTTTTGTAATACCCGAGGTTGAGCTCTAAATTTCTGAAATCCATAACATGACCAGGGCTTGAAATAAAACTAGTCATCTCCATACGTTCTGTGTGAAATTATCGTACGATTGAGCTATGAGTGAAGTTTCAATATATAACATGAGAACATGTAATTGCGATATTTTGTAAATTACATGCATATAATGGTATCGACAAAGAAATTATGTTTTTCTTTGTAAATTCCAGCTGTTTATTATTTTTTATTACACATTATTGTTCAAAGTATCTACAGTACGGCAGACCATGTACAGGGCTTTGGTGGCCATCTTATTTGAGAGGTTACAGTCGAACCCTGATAATAAGAGCACTTTTAATACAACATCCTGCTTACAACAAGGACAATTTTAGGTCCAAAGTCTTTGTTTTTCATTACTGATAATACAAGGTACCTGTTATAACAAGATAATTTGTAAAGTCCTAAGGACCTCGTTAAAATGGAGTTCGACTGTACTTCAAAACTCTGTCAGACCTACTTTGACATTTAAAACAAAAATCAAGATCAAATCTCTAAGGGCTGATTTTTGAGGAATTTTCAAAGGAAAAGAGGTCTTTTCATTCTAACTTCCGATCTGATGACGTCATCAATTTTGTTTTTTGCGCACAGGTTTTCTCTGCATAAAGGTTATCATATATATTTATGTGGAAGTGATTACCGCAAACGTTGCCACAATAATCAACTGAAATTTCATTTTAAACATTTTTCAAACTCCGCTAGAGGGCGCTCTAACATTTTAAGACGTCACCGGTATTTGTTTTTCTAAAATACAACCTGGCCAGAGATTAACATGGTTGAAAGCCACTTCACATCTTTTTCCACTTTTAAATTATAAGGCACTTCCAGTTTGGACCTCAGTGAAGGAAGGATCACTTGATTTTGGAAGTAATTTCAAAAATGAAGACCCTGGATTATTCTATAAATTCCCGTAAAAAAACATTATCCAATCTTTCAGAGTTGATATTATATTCATTTTCAAGGATTAGATCTAGAAATGTTTGGTTGCTTGTAATCTGATACTTGATGATGTCATCGTGACAGCATTACCAGAAAGCTCGAGAGCTATGTTAACTGTGTTGTGCTATTTGAATAAAAAAAATGTGGATTATATCTCTCGCGGTTGATTTTTCAGCAATTTTTTTTTAATGTTTAAAGGTCTTTTCATTGCAACTTCTGGTCTGGTGACGTCATCAAGTTTTCTCCCCCTCAACTTGTTCTTAGCATGAAGCTGATTATATATATAACTCATATTCTGAATTTATTGCATGTTTATAGCTCTACAGAGATGTATCGAGCACTGTGAATTGTGATAGAAGACGATTTCATTGGGCTGACGTCCACAACCTTCAAGGCGAGACTGGCGAACCACAAGCAGTCATTCAGATCCGAGAGCAAGAGGGCGCAAACAGAGCTAAGTAAACATATATGGGACTTAAAGGACGAGGGGAAAGACTATGAAATCAAATGGGACATAGTTCTGAAAGCACTGCCATACTCTAACGTAAACAAGAGATGCAATTTGTGTATAGCAGAGAAGTACATAATCATATGTAGGCCAGATCTAGGTACACTGAATAAGAGAAGCGAAATCGTCTCCAAGTGCAGGCATCGAGACAGATGTGTTCTTACTTCAGTGACGTAAACGCGTACTAACTTCAATGACGTTACGCGCGTAATGCGTGCGCGCGCTTGATTCGAAATAAGGTAAGATGCTACTTGTATTCTATTTTTCGTCATTCTGCTGATGAGTGCCTTATGGTACGAAACAGTCTGTTCAGAAGAGAGATATGCCAAAGTTTGTTTAACTCGTATTCTGAATTTATTGCATTATAGCTCTACAGAGATGTATCGAGCACTGTGAATTGTGATAGAAGACGATTTTATTGGATATATATATATATATATATATATATATATATATATATCCAATGAAATCGTCTTCTATCACAATTCACAGTGCTCGATACATCTCTGTAGAGCTATAAACATGCAATAAATTCAGAATATTCTCTTTCTGAACAGACTGTTTCGTACCATAAGGCACTCATCAGCAGATGAGTGCCTTATGGTACGAAACAGTCTGTTCAGAAAGAGAATATTCTGAATTTATTGCATGTATATATATATATATATATATATATATATATATATATATATATATAAATTAAAAAGTGATTTCAGCAAAATTTCGCCACACGCATCAACTGATTATTCATTTTAAACATTTTCAACATGCCGCTAAAGGGTGCTCTAATATTTTATGACGTCACTGCACTGGTAATTTTTTTCTGATGTACAACCTAGTCACAGACTAACATCGCTGAAAGCAAGTTTTTCTAGTTTCAAATTATAAGGCACTTCTGGTTTTGACCAGAAGGAAGGGCCACGTGATTAGGCACGCACGCTATAAAATGAACCTGGATTATTCCATCAATTCCCACAAAAGTCAAGTTCAGGTCTCTCACGGTTGATTTTATATTGAATTTCACAGATTAAATTTAGAAATCTTGGAATGCTTGTAATTTGATGTCATCATGACGTTACCTCAATTTTCATCTGTAACACATCCCTGACCATGTACATACAGAGTTTCAACCCAATCGGCCTTGTAGTTCTTTAGGTATAGGCTGTTGAAAAATGAACATTTAAGATGATGTCACGTCACGTGATGACGTCATGATGACGCCACTCGTCTATGCACGACTTTACTATGGGGTCTTAGTCTGTGCCAAGTTCCATCAAGATTGAAGGTTGTTTACTGTGGAAAGTGACCCCGAAAATTACGAAGTCTGTGTGATTTGTACAAAGTCTATCGGATTTGGGATGGAAGAACAAGAGGAAAAAAAACCCAATTAGAACAAAAACAAAGGCTTTTCAACTTTTAAATGGAAAAGCCACAAAAAACCTAAAACATGCACAAACATGTTTAGTTATAAAAATGTTTACTGTAAAAACGTTTGATTTCAGCCCAACAATAATTGAGGCATTTCTCTGTGTGCATTATGGACGTACAAGACAGTGGCGGCGGAACAATTTTGAAAAGGGGGGGGGGGCAAAAAAGCACTGCTGGTGCGGCCAGCCGTTGCTAAAACCCATTCGTTACTAGGGGGAGGGCCTTTTCTATGTTTTTCTTTTCGTTTTTGGTGTTAAGCCCTGCCCCTCCCCATGGCAACTGCTGTGTATGTAGGCATTCCAGATGATCGAGCTGAGCGATCAGTCTATCCTGTCATTTCCAGAGATAGTAAACTATATAGAAACTTTTTTTTTAATGCTTACCCAGATATAGGGTGAAGAGTACAATAATTTGCAAACTGCCATGCCCCACCAGTGTAAAAAGTGCCCCCCCCCCCCACCGTTCCGCTGCCAGTGACGTAAGATCAACCCAAAATTAAATAGTAGTTCCACAGGGTTGAACATATCTGAGTAGCCTGCCATAGTTAGAATATTTTTCCAGAAGTTCAAAGCACTCTCCGCCCATCAAGTGTTTGAGCCACATTTACTGATGCAGACATAAGAGAGCATGCACATTGAGTTTGGCACAGCTATGGCATGGCAATTCAGTGGTCTAGCAATGTCATTTTTATTGGGGGGGGGGGGTGGGTTAGACGTGAAAAAGGGCACTCGCCTATCCCTGCTGAAAGGCAGACGTTTTTTTTTTATGGATCACTTGGCCTCTGTAAAATCAAGAGGGCCCTGTCCAAACCAGACGATCCAAAAAGGGCAACCGTTAAAGGCCGCTGGTAAGAAAAGGATACTTGTGTTAAAACAAGTGCGAGTGCACAATAAGCTCTGGCCGAGTTGCAAGAAGTCTTGCATGAAAGTCGTTTGCATGTAATTGATCGAAATGATCCCTGCCAGAGCTTAAAAATGCGACGCCGCAAAACTGCTATGCTGATGGCACATATGGAACACAATACTTTTGGTAAATTTTCGGGACAGACAGACCATCAGACCGACCACCAAGTGACATGTAGAAGCTCCTGCCAGAGCTTTAACAAGATGGTTCTCAAACCATGCGTCTCGCCTGCTTTTTCGATTATCTTTCAAGCGTGACTAAAAAAATCAGTATGAAGGTTTCCATGTTGCAGCTATGACCCAAGTTTGGTTCCAGCCCATTTTACAACTTGACCTCATTAGCATATGGAGGTTCCCATGTTGCATCTATGCTTCAAGTTTGGTTCCAACTGGACTTCAACTGTGGAAATTAGGCCAATGTTACAAAACTTTAACCAAAATACCACAGAATGTCAATGGTCCCAACTACACTGATTTTTTTATGCTTAAGTTTATTTCAAAAGGTTTAACTTTACTTAATTGTAACTTGTAGTTGACGGAAGTTCCAATGTAAGGAATTCACTTGAACAATGGGCATTGTGTTTGAATTAGGCTATGTAAGAATGCCTCACCGCAAACCTACCAGTGTAATGGAATGTGAGTGCATGTAGCTCTCTGGTGTTTCTTTATTTGTGTTAAGCCAGATCTATCCGAATTGTGTTAATAGTGTAGTATATAAGGTTTAGAATGCCAAATCTCGGCAGAGTGCCACATTGACACAGTGGGGAGTGGTGGTCTGCAATCGTCACTGAAGGTACGGCGGAGACGACCGGACGCTGCTATGAAGGAAGGCCAAGTTCTACCCCAAGCAAGGTACCTGAACAAGTAAACACCGGTGAAAAAAAGGCACTTGTGTACAAAAGGGTGCCCTTTGCAAAATATTGGAAAGGGGGGGGGGGGGGCTGCTGGTTATGCCACTGCAAATAGCAGTGCTGTACCACTGATTGACGATAGCACATTGAGTCAAAGGATCGTGTCATGCTATACTCAATGTGCCGAGCCAAACTGTTGGAAAACGGTGGTATCGTTGAGCAGGATTGAAAAAGTCAAATTAATTGAGTTTGGTATTGCAGTACCATGGCATATGGAACAGGCTTCAGTAGAATAAATGTGCAGCTCTTTTTTATTGTTACTGATTCAAGATGTGCTACAGAACAGAATAATGTTGTAACCTCAAGCAAACAGAAAAGAGGAAATAAAAACCCAAAACTACAGAAACACAACCCACCCCCCCCCCCCAAAAAAATCTTAAACAATACATTTCCCCAAAACAATTTTTGATTAAGTTTTCATGAAATTTGCATCCTTGGAATGTTCCACTTCAACTGACAACACAAACTCTGCTCTGACCGATGGATGAATTTTTTTGCTGAGTTCCGGTTGCAGTTCGTTTTTCTCTTGCATCTTGCCGCAACTGATCAGACTGCAATTTGACAAGCTGTTCTTGAAGGTTCAATACAAGATGATTGTTTTCTGCCATTTTTTGAGTTTGCACATTAAGTTCCTCCCTTAGATTTCTTATCTCTTGCTTCATTAAGTGCTCTCTTTCCTAAAATAGAAAAAATAACAACAAAACAAAAATACAGCATGTTACAATTTAAATAAGCTTAAATGTAATCTACTTAATTCAGTAGTGTAAATATACACTTATCCAGAAAAAAACACAACAGAGTTCAGTCAGTCGCTAAATTTAAATCAGCGCTTAAAACTTTTTAAGCAAGCTTTTTTAACTTAACTTAATTGTCCACGTTTCTTGTTCTTGCATATTGTATTTTTGAACTGTATTTTTTTAATACATGTGTATTATTTTGCTTATTGCTATCTTATGTTGTTTGTGGTATATACTGTTTTAGCAAACTGTTTGCGTGGAATGGTTTTACATTGTTTAAAGCCCGGTTCATGCTTCGCGTGGGTGCTGGGGCGGGGCGGGGTTTGTGACATTAACTGTGCATTCACAGCACATTGTTGGCGACATGGATTTCGTTTCGCACTTGCTTCCGCGTGGGGTATGAACCAGGCTTAAATCTTTTTAAGTATACACTTCATTGTATTTTTATGTGTCTTAACTTTTTATAGAAAGCGCTTAGGAGCATGATTTTCTTCATGGACGGGCGCTATATAAATTTTAGCTTATTATTATTATTATCCAGAAAACCGATCAAGGTGCCTACACAAAACAAACAGAAACAAACAAGAGTAATTTTGTTTCAGTCTGAAGTGAATAAGTGAAGTAAATGTGATTTCAGTTTTCTTTTGAAGATGTCAATTAAGGGATGTTGTTTGAAAGAGATTGAAGGTAGCTTATTCCAAATGACGGATGCTATTTCTTCCAGGATTGTGGTGGAGATGAGTGCCTAAGACTTTTATTGCAAAGTAATACTTGTTCGCCAAGAACCCACTGATCGCAGACAGCCTGGGATCAGGACTGTATGAGGCATTGAAGGTGCAGAAAGGATGTTGTGCGCAACCAGCATCTGAGAGTTCCAATCTACTGTCTTCAAGGTGTCTGTAAACATATTTCTGGTTTGGTCCGTAAAGAGTCATTTGGTTGAGCTGGTCCCTATCCCTTCAGCAACAAGTTTATCCTTAATAAGGATGGGACTTTGCGTTTAGTTTAAACGTATATCAAAACTACTAAGCAAAATTTGAACTTTTTAATAGCTAAATTCCAAAAGGCAAACGCCTTCCCCAAGTCGGAGTATAATTTAACTTTAAAGGTCATTTTGAATAAGCATCAAGCATCTTGCAACCGCGATGTTATGTGAAGACCCATTCTGCTCGTAATTAACACGTTACAGTGCCTTCGATGAGCGTTACAATTATCCTGAATGACCTTTGATCAATATCACTGCATGCACACTTGAAACACCTAACTGGATTAAAGGATTGTTGAGGAGACATGGATTCCTAACTGTGTCTGACAGGCCAAGAATGTGAATCATGTCACGCTGGACTAGACACAAAGTGCCTCTGCTAAGCTTTGTGCCATGGTCCCTGATTTCAAGCAGCAACATGTCACCATTTTGTCTGAAGGTTGATTGTCCTGAATCACTGTGACCAGGAGAACAGGAGGGCTCTGTCCCAAAGCAGAATATAGACTTTGTTTATTCCCAAGCTCAAGGCTTATTGAAGGTGCCTGTTTTACACAGTGCGTCAGACCAATGCACGCCTGTGTGCCTGGAAAGTATGTGCATATGTTTCAAATGTTATTTGATATAGGCGGCTGCTTTATAGATATATAAAAATTCTGATATGGATAGAGCCTTGTGGGTAAACTATCATGTAGACTCTTAGCAAATGTACTATGCACTATCGTATGTATTATCATACCAGCACAAGTTACATGTAGGAGACGTTGGCATTAAAGGTAGAGTACATAACATGAACAAAATTATTGTTCAAAAGCTTACTTGGTTTAAAGATAGTAATGGCACTTTACCCTCTGTGAAATTATTCTTTCTGGCATGCTGTCATTTTGAAGAAAACAATAAAAGAAGGGCATTTCCAATGATGCGTCTTTTTGGAACTTTCCATAAGTAGTTTGTTTTTTAATTTCAGCAACTTATGCGCGCAAGCGCTGACATGATGCGCAGTTGCAACAATTTGTCGATTCAGTGCGTGACATCGCGTAGCTGGAAACTGATTTCGGGCGCAACTCAAAACATGACTTGGCAACTTTTGAATTGAATCGAGATCCTAGAATATAGGTTTTGACGGAATGTTCAGCATTCACTGAGCTAAAACTTCAACAGGTTAGTTGTTAAGCACCCTTTAGATTTTTAGCACTTTTGTTGCTTCAAACAATAAAACTACACAAATGACAAATGATGTACTCTACCTTTAAATCTCCTTATACAAACCTGCTACAAACTGATTGTCTGATTTGATTGTAGGCATTTTTAAGTCAACATGAGGACAACGTTCAAGGACAAGTGACCAAAAAAACAACAAAAAAGCAAACTAGAGGTCTATGTCTGCTTGAAACAGAACATAGGGCTTTTCCGCATTATGATTTTTCTATGACAGAATGCTTGAGTTTACATGTATATAAATTACATGTAAATTATGTACGGGACTACTCGTGGCAGTCCTGAGGCTAAGTCCTTGGGTAATAACCGGCCGTCCTTCACTCGTTAAGGACTAGACTCGATGAAAAAAACACGCACAACAACTAGTCTGAATAAAACGCCGATATATGGTGCGTAAAGCCTGCAGCTTTACTTAGCTACGTTGAATTGGATAGACTAAAAAACATGTCTATCTCGCCTGCGTCGCTAAGAGAAAAGAGGCAGATTCAATATGGCAGTGACGCCGCATGGCATCATGGGTGGGCGCCAAGAGGTGCATTATTGTGCGATTAAACGCTTAGCGAATTGGCCTGTCGGCAAAGGGAAATATGCAAATGTAGTTGCTTTTTGGGTAAGATGAACGAAGTAGACTGTAGAATTTGTCTCTGGTCTCTATTAATTCAAATTCCTCATGACCGTTCCTTTCAAAGATCCTGAGTTTAGTTAAAATTTTGTTAGTAAATCCCCATAGAGTCTGTTTAGTGCAAGTTCCCCATAGTATGTCATTTTTCCTGGTTACATTTTTAAAAATACTTTTTGGTTGAGAATCCGAGTCAGGAATATGTTTTTTTTTTTTAGAACTTAGCCAGGAACTGTTTTAATAGGAACTGGGCATTTTTTGAAAGTTTTTTTTGTTTGGTCATTGTGTGGTCATTGTGTGGGTTCGACCCGGTACCCGCCAGCTTTGACCGAGTACACCAAGAGCCGGTAGTTGAACCACCGTTGAGTGTACTAGCACTGCTGCAGCACCAAACTCAGATGCAGCATGTGATCCTTCAGCAGTTTCAACAGATAACCATGTTGAAAGAGCTCGTCTCCAGTGCCATTAACAAACAGCACAGGCAAAGAGTCCACATCCAGAGTCTACAGCGTGCCCTTTATGAGTCCAGATATCAGCCAGCTACAGATAAGCCCAAGCCCAAGAGCCCTGAAGCCATCTACATTCCCCCCAGCAGCTCAGCAGTAGTAGTGGCCCCCACCATTACATCGCCTAGCAGCAAACCAGTCCATAGTGATGGAGGCGACAGACGGGGACTAAGCTCCACAAACCTACATAAGGCGCAGCAAAGTGACCCAGTCATCCAGCGAGTGATGGGTCTCAAAGCAGCCAGTCCAAAGAGTATGAGTAGCAGGGAGATGTCCCGTCAACCAAGGATGGTGCAGCAACTGCTCAGCGTGTGGAACAACCTCGAAGTGAGAGGCGGCCTACTTGTGTTCAGGAGAGGTGGCACCAATGCAAGTATCTGGTGGTCCTGCCATGTAGCCTGAGGGAGGGCCTTTTCAGCAGCTTGCATGGTAGCATGGAAACGCTCCAACATGGACAAGTGCTCAAGCAGGTAAGGCAGCAATATTACTGGCCGAATCTTCATGACGATACCATGAGTTACATGAGATGACATTGCAACAAGGCAGCACAGTGACAGGAAATGAGAACAATGCTGACAAGAACCCCTGCAGCTGACAACCACAAGGGCCTGGGAGTCGTTGCACCTCCAACCGAGTCCCAAGATGTGCCTTCTCCAGCCTCTCCTCCACCCCAGTTCGCAAATGTATCTCCAGAGGATCACCACCAGCAATGAAAACAGACTTCAGACTCCCATTCGTTGATGAAGACTGTCTCTATACATGTAGCTCCAACGAATCCGTGGAAATCTTCACCAGATCTAGGCGTGTAATCCAATCATCAGTCCGATTCAAATTATTTTGTGTATAGAAGTATTTTTGCTGACTTTGAATGATTAAGCCAAAAGATTAATGCCAAAAGTGAAGTACAATGTCTATGGGATTTTGTGGCGACAAAAAGATGGGGGGAAAAAAAAAAAAAGAACTAAAAGAAAGGCTTTTTTGCAACTATGCAGAAAAGCCAAAAACAAACAAAAACCAGCACCGACTCATGACACAAATGAGATACTGTGCTCTTACTGTAATCTTTTTCTGGGGAGAACTTAAGGCAAATCAAATTAATTGAGAATATAATCCAATACAGTGAGGAATAAAACCACCATCTTAATTTAATGAGAAACAATTATGTTGAAACCCTTACACAAATCCCTCAAACATCTCCTGTTTGTTCCTGAAACAAGTATAAAATAGGAACACATTTTGTTGCTCATATGTATTAAAATTTTTCATATGTATTAAAATACTTATCTTTGCCAATAGTCTCCCCCAAATCAAGGGTGATTTGGGAGTCCGCGAAGGGAAGATACTTACCTGTTTAAACCTACAATTGCATATTTCCCTAGCCGTAGGCTTTCACGCTAGATTCTTGTTACCACACCGCAATAGCGCCCTCCATCCTCCATGCTCCCTAACTCGGTCCATTAAGCCAACTCGCCCTCTTTTTCTCGAGGTGTGGGTAAAAAGACACAGTAAAAGTCCCTTTGCGCTCTTCCAAATTTCTTTTATAAGCTAAACTCATCGATAAATATAAATCCCAGGGAGAAGTGGTAGAAACATCTCATCACTCCCGGAAGGCTGTCATAGAAGGCTGGGGTACACTCAGAGAACTACGGCCAACTCTGCCTCCAGATGACTCGACATCTTTGAGGTAGCATGACATAAAAGTAGTTGGAGTTTTCCAGGCTCCAGCCTGTAAAATATCTTTGAGAGGAACACCCTTAAGGAAGGCCCACGACATGGCCATGGATCTCGTCTCGTGAGCATTCACCGCCTGAGCATCTGCTGTCAGGCATGGCCAGGAACTAAAGGATGAGCGTATCGCCCTTACAATCCATCGAGAAATGGTATCTGGCGAGACAGCCTTATACAGACTGGTAGTAGTAATGAACATTACCTCTGAGAGACTTGGTACGAGCAATGTACCACTTTAAAGCTCGTACCGGACACCATAGTCTGTCCTCGGCTACTGAGGACAAGGACTTAATTTCAGGAATAAAAATATCAGGGGGGGTATAAGACGGGGTTTGATTTTTGGCCAGAAAGGACATGTTGGGAACCAGATGAACACCACCTGGTTCCCGGCGGGGGAACATCTACCGAAGCGCTAATATTAGCTGGGCGTTGAACCAAAGCCGAAACTGTGGCTGTCAGTTGTTTCAGCATGGCCCGTGTAGAAGTGCCGGAACGGCGGCGGCGACGATCGCCACCCGAACGGCTAGATGAAGAAGAATAATATTCATCCAAGGACCCCCAGCTAGAGCTAGAATAACGACGCCTTTTCTTATGATGACGGTCGGAATGGGAAGATTTTTCCTGACCCGTAACACCGGAATTAGCACTTACGTTGGGGGAAGAGGCAGGAACATTCAAAGTACTGACCCCAGATTTTTTTCTTAGATTTAGTGCCGGAAGCGACGGGGACCCGAGTCCCGGAGGCTAGAGGCTCGGAAAGCTTAGCTCCGGTACTTTTTCTTGGTTTTGAAATAACCTTTTTATTAACCTTCTTTCCATCAGCAGGATTCAAGACTGGAACCGAAAGATCAGTCTTGCCCAAAGGACCCGTGCTGCTGGGGACCAGAGGCCCGGAAAGCGTGTCCCCAGCAAGGGTAATGGGGAGGTGTAGAGGCTGGAGGCCCGAAAGGCACAGCTCTTACACTTGAGTCAGAAACATTACCAGGGGCCAGAGGCCTGGAAAGCGTGTCCCCGGTAGAAAATAATTCTCCCCCTGTGGTATCTACAGAGGGGGAGTGAGACCGGAGTCGAACTGCCGACACGCTTCGTTCAGAGTAGCGCGACTCCGCCTTCTTGAATCAAAATCAAACAAAGGACTCGGAACGTTGCTTACCGCACGAGTGAAAATACAACAAAATAAAACGGGAATGGTGTGTAAACTCAAAGAAAAAAGGACACAAGACACACTGGTAAAACCTGTCTTGAATCCAAAACAATCTGATAATAGCAATAAAGAATCAATGAAAGCTCATACAAACGTTGGAAGACCGTGACACAAACCACGTCCGGATACTCCAAACGCTAGAGAAAAAGAGGACGAGTTGGCTTAATGGACCGAGTTAGGGAGCATGGACGATGGAGGGCGCTATTGCGGTGTGGTAAAAAGAATCTAGCGTGAAAGCCTACGGCTAGGGAAATATGCAATTGTAAGTTTAACAGGTAAGGGAGTCCCTGACGTGGACTGATATTTCCAATTAAATCTTGTTTTACTCCTTTAACATGCTTGCCTGGTGTTTTTGGCCCAGAAAACATAAATCATTAGGCTATGCTTACCTCTGCAATCTGTGTTGCTTTTACTTCCATTTGCTGTTGTAGCTGCGCTGTTTCCAGTCTCTGTATTTCATCCAACATTTTTTGTTTCTCCTCTTTTACTCTAAGCAACTCCACTTTCAGGTTTTCTTCTTGTTGTTTTGAGTCTGATTTTCTCCCGTCACGGAGAGATCCGTCTATTGTCCATGAACTTTTATGTGTGTGAGGATAAACAGTGGAGGCAAATGAATGATGGGAACTGAGTTAATGCCACTTTCTGATCAAATTTACAATTAAAACTAGAACGGCGAAACCGCCAAGGCAGGAAGGGAGGCTGAAGGTAGGGTTGGGGATGGGCATGATGGAAGAGGATCAGGATTCTTGTTGATGTGCCTAGGTGTAGGGGTCAGTTTTTAAATGTCAACATAAAAAGTCAACAGATTACCTAATAAATACATGTGTATATAGGTTAGCCGTCACTGTACTATGGGGGAGTTTTCCATTGTTAGGTTAATTAGGACCCAGGTGTGGATTTGTGCAGCCCCAACAGTGTCTTCTGCTCCCCATACTTGTATTACCATGGAAAAACTCTTGTGTAGTCACCACAAATGCAGAACAAGAATGGGTATACATGTACATGTAGACACAGCACCATCACCACCTCCCCCAAACCTTACCCATCCCAAAACTTTACCCCATCCCCAACCCGCCCCCTCCCCCACCCAACCCCCTACCCACACCCATTCCATCCTCCCCTAACCATCCCCACCCTATCACCTACACATCCCAACCCCACCCAAACTCCAATCCCTATCTCCTTCTCCCTCCCCTGACCCGTACCCTCCCCAACCCCAACCCCCTACACATACCTAACCTATCTGTCCTTATCCACCCTACACATCCCCACTCTAACCCTTACTCGAATTCCAATATCCCGCCCACCCCATTCCCCCATCCATACATCCCCACCTGACCCCATGCAACCCCTACTCTGATCCCTATATACTGCCCCCTCCCCTTATCCAACCCCTACAACAACCCATCCCTACACATCCCCAACCCAACCCCTACTCTGATCCTATATCCCGCCCCCTCCCCAACCCCCTCCTAACTCAACCCCTACATCCATACCCATCCTCTCCCTACCTGTCTCCCCCTACCTGTCTTTCCCTACCTGTCCCCACCCCACCCCTACAAATCCCCACCCCACCCAAACCCAGTATTCCAACCTCTCTCCCCACCCCACCCCACCCCACCCCGCCCCACCCATCCTAGCTCCCCTACTCATCCCACTAACCCAAACCCTAACTCCAACCCTATCCCCCAACCCACCCCACCCCACCCTCCCCTACTCCAACCCCATACTAAAAGATCAAACCAGAAGCACATGCACATCCCCAAAATGCATAATGTACATGCACATGTTATACCGGTATACACACACGTACATGTTATACCAGTATACATGTACATGTCACAATTAAAAACTTTAACATTACCTTGAATTAAAGTTCCTCAATAAAATCATAAAATATACTGCAATGATATGAACCTAACTGAAGTTATAGAGATGATACATGACATCTGCATTAATTTTCCCCCCAAGTTAACTAGAACCAAAAACTTCAACATTTTTATCTGAACGCGGACGGCCGGACGTTCTAGCCAGACGGACTTGTGGGGTGATAGCATTGTGTTCCCATTATCCCTTTTTCTAAAGATTCCCTTCTGGGGTGATGTTTTCTATTGTGAAAAATAGTGGGGTGATGTGTCCTGAAAGGAACATCACCCCACAAGGGTGGTATGGTCAGAACGGGTGGACGGGCGCCTGGACAGAAGGACGGAAATTGGTATTACATAGGCTCGCATCTGCTTCGCAGCTCGCCAAAAACACTCCTTGAATCTGGTCTGGGTGCAAGGAATAATGCAAAGCCACTCTGTTAGATTTCAAGTAACAATGATATGTGCATATGTACACTACACCGAAAAAGAAATCCCCCCCCCATACTGGTATATAACTCGAAAACTACTGAGCACCTTTTGGACAAATAACGACTAATCAGAACAGAAATTGCTGAGGCATCCAGCCATACTCTTTATTTGGCCCACAGCATTGATAACTTGTACAAAACTATGCAATTTATGACAAATAATGCTGAAAAAAGAAGTTGCACTTTTGTACACAGAAAAATTGTGTGTCAGTCAGGTGGCATACGGTTGGAATCAAGACCGACTGGTCAAAAGCACCAAACTTGGCAGATAAATTTTTATAGCCCTCAAGAAGATATTTAGAAGGGGCGACACTCCAGTCTCGATCTTGTCAAAAATTTGGTCTAAGCCACCTACTGAACAGCCACCTACTGAACATTTTGTTTGTAACGCAATCTTTCAACAAAAAATTCTTCCAAAAACTTTCAAATTTACACTTATTTTCACCCTTTCTTTTACTGCATGCATTGTACTTTTCATGTTTTTCAAGGTTCAGCAAACAAATAAAATGTTCAAATTAAATGTTTAATAACAGGTTGGTCCACCCTGTTGTGCAATTGCTAGAGGTGAGCGGGTGAAGAACTGCATAAGAACTTCATTCAAGAGGTTGAACAATACAAAGGTGGAAGCGTCATGGTGTGGGGAGGAATTAGTACCCAGGGAAAAATGGATCTTTTCATTGTGCCTGGTCGGCTTACAGCTTAATGTTCTGCTATATGCCAACCACTGTTGGTGACAATTTGGTTTTCATGAATGATGACCAAACTCCACACGGTATCCAAGTAACGAACCCATGGGCGTCGCAAGGATTTTTTCTAGAGGGCGGCAAAGCACATTTTTCAAAAAACCCCTGTACTTTTCCAGTGTATTCTCAATTTATCAATTCCAGAGGGGGGCAGGGACATTTACACCCCCCCAACCCATTAATTTAATAGCAACTAGTGCAGAGCCTGTCGAAAATGTGCAGTTCGGAAGGGGCAGTGCTCATACAAACAACGCACACGATATGTGTGTTGTTTTCACAGGTTGAACGCACACTCACAGGTTAAACACAGATTTTGTACATCCCCTGGCACTGATATTTACTCATACTGGACAATGGTATTGCCCTACAGTTAGGGTTGCTCAGTTGACTGCCTCTACAGCAACGGTTGCTCAGTTGACGACAAAATGCATGTGCCCGTGCAGCACACACGTACGTGTAACATACGGCCAGAGACAAAAATTAATCATGCTGATGAACTTGATTAGAGACACTGATTATGATGGAACATGACTGTGCGTGTTCTAGGCTATACTCTGCCATGTTGAGGCTCAGAAAATGCTGCTTTTTTGCAGCTTTTTCGAAACCGCCTGTTCAAACAACTTCCAACTTGGCACTGCACATTCTGTGGTCCCGATCAATATACTCGCCAATTTTCAACTTCATACGGTGCCCGGTTCTGGGGATAATTGACCTACAGACAGACAGACACACAGAGATTCCTGGAATTATAGTAAGGACTAGTGCAGTGCCCGTCTAAAATGTGCATGTTCGGGAAGCGCAAATTGCTTTGCTGCTGGTATTGGTTGCATACTTGCAGAGTTTTTGAGAAACTGCTCGTGCAAAACAACGCACGCGATTCAATAATGTTGTTTTCACAGGTTGAATGCACACTCACGTCAAAGTTTGTGCCAAGTTTGAAGTTGTTTGGGCGACTGGTTCTCGAAAAAGCCGTAAAAAATAGCGCAGATATTAACCCCTACTGGACAATGGTTGCTCAGTCGACCGCCTACAATGGTCGCTCAGTCGACTGCAAAATGCATGGGCCCGTGTAGCCACTCACATACGTGTACATACGGAAACATGGCATGCAGTGTTATTCACCCATACTGGACAATGGTATCGCCCTACAATACACGCACGCACGCCCGCGTCCTTTTTGCATCTGTTTGCGTCATATTGAGCACGCGCGATTTAGCTTAAACATGATGTGAACAATTGAAAAGAACATGGAACAGTGCGTGGCGGTCTAGGCTATATACTGGCACGTTTGCCTCGGAAAAAAATAACTTTTTTGCAGCTTTTTCGAGTACCGCTCATCCAAACAACTTCAAACTTGGCACTGCACATTCTGTGATCCCGAGCAATGCACCCGCCGATTTTCAACTTCATATGGTGTCCGGTTCTGGAGATAATCGACGTACAGACAGACAGACACACACACACACACACAGATTCCTGGAAATTATAGTAAAGACTAGTGCAGGGCCCGTTGAAAATGTGCCAGTTCAGAAGGGGCAGAGAACTGCTCATACAAACAACGCACACGATTCAATTGTGTAGTTTTCACAGGTTGGCTGCACATTTACAGGTTAAACGCACACTTTGTACATGTCTTCATCCCCTGACACAGATATTCACCCCCACTGAACAATGGTATCGCCCTACAGTAAGGGTGACTTAGTCGACCGCCTACACAGTGATGGTTGCTCAGTCGATTGCAAAATGCATGTGCCCGTAGCCACTCACGAACGTGTACATACAGAAACATTGTATGCAGTGCTATTCACCCATACTGGACAATGGTATCGCCCTTCAAAGCATGTGCCCCATGATGTGCCCGTCCATTTTCCATTGTTGCGTCATATTAAGCACGCACGCTTTTGCTCAAACATGAGGTAAACAATTGAAAAGGACGGCAGTGCGTGGTGGTCTAGGCTAGTATACTGCAACGTTATTGCCTCCGAAAATGCTGCTTTTTTGCAGGTTTTTTGAAAACCGCTCGTCCAAACAACTCTTAACTTGACACTGCACATTCTGGTGTCCCGAGCAGTACGCCTGCCAAAATTCAACTTCATACCGTGCCCGGTTCTGGAGATAATCAACGTACAGACAGACAGACACACAGAGATTCCTGGAATTAAAGTAGAGATATGTCTCCGTGCCTCCCCCCCCCCCCCTGCGATGCCCATGAACAAACCAATTCCTTGAGAATGAAGAAATAGAGTACATAGACTGGCCAGTGAAGTATCTAAATTGAAACCCGACAACTCTGTTGGAACAATGTGGATCATCAACGTATACGGAACTTGACAAACAGTGTGCGCAGACAGTGCCCAGAAGTAATGACCGACCCATCATTAAATATTTAATTTGAACATTACATTTGTTCACAGAACCTTGCAGAACATGAGAAGTCTGCATTAAAGGAAAGGGTGAAAAAAACAACCAACAAAATTTGAATTGATATTGAAGAATTTTTCTTTAAGAATTTTTAGTGGGAGGATTGCGTAAGAAACAAAATGTTCACACACAAACCTGCCCGTAAACAGAAGTGCAACTTTTTTTTTGGCATTAATTCTCACAAACTTTCATACACAATATCATGGACTTTTTTCTGTATCAATTTACATAAACGTTCATACACAATATCATTGTTTTGGGCCAAATAAAGATTATTAGGCCATGGGCCATCTGTATCAGGTCTAGAAGTTGAGGTTTGTCTTAACTTTTTGGTGTCACCTTGCAATAAGGTCAACTTTACTTATTCGATAGTGCTGAATCTGAATCTGGCTGTTCACATTGGCCCAAATTGCACATTAACGTAAGGGCGACATTTTTTCCTCATTATTTAGGCAAGGCAAGGCGGCGCGTTCAAGTTGGAGTGACTCTCGACACGTAATCTTGAAAACTAAAAGCTACGTCTTCTTAAAATGATATTGCGGTAAATTTATAGATAAACTATGTGTTTTTTGTGTCTGGACTCGGGCCGAGTCCTGAAGATTGTCGAGTCCTCATTGTTCGAGTCCGAGTCCGAGTCCCCACTATCCGAGTCCGAGTCCTTGTTGAAAATTGGGACTCGAGTTCGAACTAGAGTCCGAGTCCGGACCGAGTCCTCCAGCACTGCTTAAAACCAGGGGCATCAATCGCTTCTCAAAAGCGGGGGGGGGGGGGGGGGGGGGGGGGGGGGGGGGGGGGGGGGGGGGGGGGGGGGGGGGGGGGGGG